>NC_081318.1:9248156-9596168 GCF_026419965.1 Kogia breviceps | reverse complement strand
ATCCTACAATTCAGTAGTTTCAAGGGAGACGAAATAAGTAGCCGCATTCATTATGAGGTCAAATAGAAGATTATGACTGTTTATCTTAATAAACAGAGGCAGCAAAGAGGGAAAAGACCAAAGCTTATAAAATCATAATGGCTTTGTTTAAAGTGAACATAGTGTGAGCCTGGGAATGCTAAAAGTACATAGCCATGTTCCTTAAAAAAAAATAAAAAGTATGTACAGTTTACCTTTGAACAATGAAGGGGTTAAGGGCACCCACCCTCTGTGCAGTTGAAAATCTGTGTATAACTTACAGTCAGCCCTCATGATCTGAGGTTCCACATCTGAAGATTCAACCAACCTCGGATTGTGTAGTACTGTAGGATTTATTACTGAAATAAATCTGTGTATAAGTGGACTTGTGCAGTTCAGACTTGTGTTGTTTGTGGGTCAACTGTATATACTTTATATATATGTATATAAGTATATAAATTATTATGTTAGTATTATATTATACATGAATATAATGCATTCTATTACCATATCGTAAAATTGCCATATATAATACTATTATATATGGCAATATATTGTTGAGACATGTTTCTAAACTTTTTAAACAGGCCATCCTTTGGGTATATGTTCAAATCTAGAATACTGAGTTAGATGTAATTTAATCAAGTTTAATTTAGAAATTTCTACATGATCGTATTACTGTAATGGGACATTTGGTGCTATCGCTGTTGCTTTGTTTTGCTTTTTCAAGTGGAGCTGAACCTCCTTACATTTGGAGATTTCTAACCAATGAGTCTTAGAATTTAGGAAAACCACAGACTCCTGAAAGGACAAATATGCATTCTCCCAGGCTCCCCTGCAAGTAATTTTAAAAGTTCTGTGCGTTATATACAACTTATCTTAATTTATCGATGAGGAAAGTGAGGACATAAGCACGTGACCCCAGCTCAACCAATCTTAAGCATCAATCTGAGAACCAAAGAAGCAAGGAGACAAGACTAGCAAAGGCTCCTTTGGATATTGGCAATTCACAGTGAGTGGGGATATTTCAGAGCCAGAGATGTACAAGCTGAAGCATCTAATGCTGAGAAATGGTACCACTAGTGTCCTCCCTAGACAGTTATGCAATAGTGTCCTCCCTAGACAGTTATGTGGCATGACTTTAGACTCTGATTCTAGCTGTGTAGCCTTTCATTGTCTCTTCTGGTTTTCTGAGCTGGTATTTTAAAGGCTCTAGCTAATTCTATGAGCTAACACAATTAAGAATTCAGGAAATTCCTTTTCTGTTCCAGTCCTCCAGAGTTAGTTTCTGTTGCTTTCAACTAAAAACCTTGACAAGTGTAGTAGATAAGGCAAAATTTGGGACTATAACTTGATTTTTCATTTTTGGAATGAAGTTTAACTTGTGGAGAGACTGATGTTCTCTTTCTCTTCAAAAATTGTTTTTGTTATGAGCTCTATTCGTAAGTGAGTTGTAATGTTAAAGAGGAAAAAAAAAGAATTTTAAATTGCTTCCTGCAGGGGAATGTGAGGCAGTAAAAAGTACAAACTGCTAAGCAGAGACAACAAGACAATAGAAAGAAAAGACTTCTCTAAAGAAGCTGACAGGATTGGTATGAAAAAATATACAGTCTGGGTTTCAATTGCATATGTGACAAGAAAGATGTTGTGACGGGGGAAAATATGTTTGTTTACTCACAGTCACTCCATATCCCCAATCCAGCACATCAACACAGGCATATACATACTCCTCTATGGAAGTTTCCACCTTGCTGGATTGCTTTTTCTAGTTAAGTTTAAAGTTCTCTTTAATGTAATAGCTTTTCATGTACTTGACCACAGTGTAAGGTGATAGATGTTTGGACACTTGAAACAAAATTGGAAGAGCTTGAGCTGATGCAAATAGCTTTGCATAAAAAAAGGGGAGGTTGGGGAGGGGGGTATGGGGCAGGGGAAGTCCAGGAAAGAAAGGAAGAGGAGGATTTTCTCAGAGGGAAATGCTCAGTACTGTTTGACGTAATCCTCCCTCCATTTTCTCGTCCAGTGGACATTAAAATCTCTTCTGGTCATCGTGGCTTGTGAGATATATTTATATAGCAAGTGATGCTATGAAGCGCTGAAACTTGCTCTAAGTTATGCAAAAGATGGGTAGAGAGGTAACCAATTGGAGGCCAGTTATTTCCATATTTACATGGTCTGCTCCGTGGTTTGGAACTGCTAAAGGTGCTAATTGACTGAGAGTTTTAAATCCTAAATACTATAGAAAAGAATACCATCGATATCACAGTAAACAAGAGCTATCATACAAAGAGTCCCAATCTGCTACATACAATGGGATTTATTGATTTGATTAGCCTATGCTGTAGGATCTAGGGATGGCAAAACGAAGTAGCTGTAGCCCCTGCCTTTGTAGAGTTGGGTGAAGCAAGAGAAGTATTTCTAAATGTCTGGTGGTTATAACTTCACTTCATAACACACCAGTGAAAAATACCATGATGTTTCTCTGTTCTTTATCAGAATAATTTTGTATCTTATTCTGAGCTCCAGATAAATATTATAGCAAGACATTCAAACTTAATCAGGTCTGGGAGAACTTCTACCTCTGCCTGGTGTTGAATAAATAGCCAGGAAACTTACATGGTACCTAGAAAACAAGGCAGATCTGATGCTTAGTCTGTGGTATTCACAGACTAAGGTCAACCTTCATAGTAACCATTGCTCTTTCTGCCGTAAGGAGGTGTTGTGATGTCTACTCCTCTGCCATGTATTGAAGCCTTGGTCCGCATGACCACAGAATTTCAAGTCCACCTTGTATTGTCATCCTATAATCAGTTAACTAACCAACTGGAGGTACTGGAATTAGGTCAAATAGATTTTCACCACCAACAAGATCACTGGATCTATTGATTCTTTTGAAGAACAAAGGTGTTTTATTACACTCTCAGTTATCAAGCATTACTATAAGTGTGTAATAATTGAGTTAGTTTTATATCAGCATAAGAATAAACAAATAGAGCAATGTAATGGAATAGAAAGTCCAGAAACACTCCCAAACATTTCAGATATACATATCTCCATATCTTTCTGTCTGCCTATCTGTCTATCTATCTATCTATCTTCCACTGCAATTCAGTGGGAAAGATTGTCCTTTTCAATGTGGAAAGATATGAAACTTGACACTACCTCAAAACATACAAAAATTAATTTGAAATGGATCATCAAACTAAATGTGAAAACCAAGTTAGTAACATTTCTAGAAGAAAACATAGGGGTGATACCTTCATGTCTTTGGGCATGCAAAGATTTATTTTTAACAGGGTACCAAAAGCACTACTTATGAAATTAAAGTTTGATGAGTTGTAGTTACTTAAAATTAAGAATTTCATTCCTCAAAAAGCACCTTTGAGAGAGATAAAAGGAAGCCACAGAGTACTTGTGTATAGGATATGTAAAGAATTCCTGTAATTTTTTTAGAAAAATATAGGTGAATCTTATGTTTATGAAGTCACAGAGGTCTATGGAATAAATGAGTCGTTATAATATCTCAAGGATCTCTAGTGATGCCTCCTTTTCATTTCTGATTATTGATAATTTTTGTTTTCCCCATTTTTTTCACCTTGAATAGGATTTAAAAACAAACAACTACAACAACAAAAGCCAGGCTCAGACCTGGGGACCTGGGGAGGCATAGCTCCTTTCTCCCTTGCGTTATAACCACCCATCTTTATAACCTCCCTCCTTTCAAAGTTCTCTTGTTACCTCTGGCTGAATCTGTCTTTTCACATCCATCTAAAATAGCTCCTGGGTAGAAGGTGGTTTTTTGAGCTTGCACCCAGAGGAACACCCAGAGATAGAGAGCTCAGAGAGAGGAGAGTTCATTTAATTATTTTCTTGGAATAGAATTAAGGCAGAAATAGCTCACATTCTTTCAAGGTGGAACAAAAGGTAAATTAACATTATACCATGTTATCCAGAGCATATGCGTATCCTGCATGAATTGTCTTATTTGATTTATTGGCCAAAAATTCACAAGAAGAAGATAGTTCAACAACTACCTGTGTTTTTGGGGTGAAACTCAGCTGAAATCCCACTAGAAAGAAATGCTGTGGAAATCTGTAAAGCAATGAGAGATAAGAGCTTCATTTAAAGCTGCCATGTTTACCTAGTGATCAAAGTCTTCAACTTTTAAAAGACTTTATAGCAGCTGGTGAAAGAGAGCCATGCTGGAGGAGATAGCAGGAGTGTGGAAAGAGATAACTAGGAAGGGATCATTATCCTACAGTAAAGGTAAGGGAAATTGTACATAGCTGGCATAGATGCTGACTAATGCATGCCAAGAGGCGTTACCAAATTAGATCTTTTATACATTTGAAATTTTATTTCAAAGTGGTACTAAATTTGTTTTGGGGAAATGAGCCAATATTTATATTACGTAATTCATAGTTGACAAAAAACCTAATGTTATATGTCAAGTATGTCTCAATTATAAAAGAAAGAAAAAGCATATCACAATGCTATTTTACTCGTGAGGTCTTTGTGTTAGGATTAAGTATTAAAGAGAAGAAAATCACTCTTCAAATAACAAATGAAGGGGTCTACAGATTTAAATAATTACTTAAATAATCTAAATAATTACTTAAACATAATTCATTGCCACTCACTTTGCACCCACATTCCAGTGCTTGCAATTACTTGCTCAGATGATTGCCTTTGTTGCTTGTATGCGTGGGCCATGGACTCCCTGACTGAAGGATGAGAGCAAACCTTGACCAGCTGACCCACAAATGGCTACATCTCGTTGTAGACCTTCCTCAGCGAAGTCCATTTTTACCTTTTATACCCTCCCGTTTCAAACATTACAGTATCTTTTATGTGCTGCTGTCCTTGTAAAAGACAAGAGACTCAAAACATGCCATCTCTGCTGGCGTTCATAGCTGTCTCCCCCTTTCAGTGTTTATGGCTACTGTCTTACGTCAGGCTTTCCTTTTACCCTTACTTGGACCATTTCAAGAATCTAATAACTGGTGTTTCTCACTCTAGTCTTCCTGTTACCCTGGAAGACTGGATGGACAACTGGCTCCACTGTAACGATCATCTTTAAATTATAAATCTCGTGTTACGCTTCTGCCCCACTGTTCACATGATAAACTACTAGGTCTCTTGTATTATATGCAAGACCCTCCATGGTCCTGAATCAGTGATTCTGGTCCCTAAGCACTTAGCCCAGAGCCTGGACCTAGTAGTCTCTCAGTAGATAGATGTCCCTGGAGAAAATGTATGTGGGAATCAAGGAGTGATTAAGTGCCCCTGCCACCAAATGATGACCTCTTCTCCAGACATAGATGAATTTTGCCTGTTTTTGGCAAGTGCTTAAAAAATTGTCAACCTAGAGTCTCTTCATTAGAAGATTTAGAATTTCTTGATGACAAATAATTTCGTAATTCTCGATTCATCCATCTCACTTTGCTCAGTTGCTTTGGTAATCATCAATAATAGCAGCATTAATAAGTGTAATATCGAAGGAAGATGATTTTTAAACAATTTTAATATTTCAAAACTATGTCGTTCTATAATCAGTTTTTACCCTAATCTGTTATTATGTCATTAGAACATATTCATTGAAGCAGAATTCCAGGGCCAAAGATTATATAAACTTTAAGCCTTATGTTGTATACTGTAAAATGGTTCTGTTAAACACATCAGTTCAGACCCAGATTGTTTAAAGCTGTAACCAAATGACTACGTTTAATGGTTATAAACAAGAGTACATTGTTTTAGACATAATACAGGTTTAACTTTGTTAGCTTAAAAAACATGAAGTCTCAGTTGTCACAAAAGAGGGACTCATTCATTCAATAAACATTTCTGGAACACTTAATGTGGTAAGTAAATAAATAGAAATATAAGGACTACAGTTTAATGGAGAAGGTGATTATTTAAACAATCAAAATGCATAAATTAATTTGGAGTCAAGTAAAAACACTTGTCCTTTAAAAATAATATGGTGCCCTCCAGGATTAATCTTTAACGGCACTTGCTAATATTTCTCAGAATGTGTTATCTTGTGATTTGCTTTTTAATTAATTTAACAGACATCACAGGTCCACAAAAGGAGTCTCACACCTTCACTGACAAGATATTTTTCAGCCATATTAGTCATCATGACCAAATTTATTGTCAAACCTTAGCCCTGAAACCAAACACTTTCTATGTATATTATTTATACTTTAGTTTCTGTTTACATCTGAATAGTGTCAAATGACCCCCATATGGTTTCAAATATTTTGTACAGAAAACACACCGTAAGATTATTGTTTCGCTGTATCTAACATTAGACTATTTCATTTGCAAAATACTTTACCATTTTCTGTCATATTTTAATTCCTATCTAAATTGAGTTAGCTTCTTAGCTTCAAAGCCCCCAATAAAAAGGTGAAAAATAATGTAAAGTATTTTAATAAGCTTTTAGTTTGTTATAAAAGATATGCTTTTATTCCATCATATATTAAGGAAGAATTCATGAAAACAAAATAGAAACATTTCATAAATGTTAAGCTAAAATTGTTCTATTTGAGTCTATTTTTTATAGTTTTGTTTGGTTATCTTTTTCAAGGAGAAATAGTAAATGAAATATACCCACTAGTTCTTATAATTTCTAAAAATTTCCCCTAGAAATCTAATACTTTAGAGTCAGATTTTCACAAATTTTTTACATTTGAAGTTATGTCTTGATATTTTCTTAATGTAATATGTCACATTTATTCAGACGTCATGCCCATCTTTATTTCAGATAAATTACTGATAAAATTGGGTTAAATGGTATTTCACAAATTTTTAAATTACTAGCTTATTTTAAAAGTGTTTTACATTAAAAAGAGGAAAATTTTTCAAAAACCATATTCTGGAAATTGGATCTTAATCCTCTAGCGATTAATCTATGAAAATATGTAATACTTTATGAGTAATCAAAGAAAACAAAATTAATATAACATTGCAAAACTATTACTTTTAATCCAGTTGACTAAGATTTTAAAGATGATACTATCCCACTGTCAGCAGTGTCCTGGGAATTAAGTATTCTTGTTCACTGCTGGTAGAAGCGTAAGCAGAGCTTTTCTGGAGGTCTTAAAATGTTACTACCTTTAACTCAGCAATTCCACTATTATGAATTAATCCTCAAGAAGTAATGGGCAGTTACAAAAAGTTTCGCCTGTGTGTGTGTGTGTGTGTGTGTGTATGTGTGTGTCTGTGTGCATACACACACGCACATACATACAGATGCCCACGTGGGCTGTGATGTGGACAAAAACCCAAAGGCAATGGATTGGGGAGTAAATGGGAGCAAAGACAGTGATTGTAGATAAGTCTTCCAAGAAGCTCACCGTAAAAGATTGGAGACAGAACAAATTGGTAGCTAGAAGAAGAGATAGGACCTGAGCAATATTATTTATGTTGGGGGGAGATTTTAACCTGTTTAAACAGTAATAAGAAAGGACAAGTAGGCTAAAAATAGAGCACACAGAAACGGAAGTGACGGAGGAGTTCACTGAGAGTGTGAGGCTGAGTGTCCACAGTGCAGGTGAGGAGCGCCCGTGACCTTGGGCTGGGAGGCACTCAGCCCCAGGCTGGTGAGAGAGCGAGGAGAGGCAGGGGATTTAGCCAGAGGCGAAGCCACAAGTGCCCTTTCGGGAAATGATTTTTAATAACAAATGCCAATCATTCCCAAGCCAAATATGAGGAAAAGAGAATTCATTTCTAACCTAGAGCAGGAATTGGTGATCTTTTCTCTGTGAAGGACCAGAAAATAAATATTTTGCTTTGCAGGTATACAATTTGTATCACAACTATAATTGACCCGCAGTGTCCACCGGGGTGATGGTTGGTTCCAGGAGCCCCCAGGGGTACCAGCCTCCGCAGGTGCTCAAATCCCTTTTATAAAGTGGTACAGTGCAATGTGTACATGACCCACTGTTTCCAGGAGGTTCGCATCAGCAGATTCAACCAACCTTGGATCCAGTTGTTTGAATCCAGATATGTGAAACCCGGCGACACGGAGGAACGACTGTAGTCAACTCTGACATTGTAGCTGTCAGACATTGTAGCTGGTAGCACAAAATCAGCTGTAGATGATACCTAAACAGAGACAGCTGGCTGTGCTCCAATGAAATTTTATTTCCAAAAACAGGTGGCAGCCAAATCTGGCCAATGGGCCATAGTTTGCTGACTCCTGGCCTAAAACACAAGTCAATGAAAAAATGCAGCGGTAAGCTCAAGCCTTTGCTTTCTCAGGATATTTTAAGGCCATGTTTCAATTGCCATTATATGTTTTATGGGTCAAGAAGATTTTCTTCTATTTATAACAGAACAGGGGTAAACCTCTACTTTGTGGTCAGTGGGTCTGGATTATAAGGCCCTCCCACTTCTACTACCCAGTTACTTAAAACTTGACAGCCTTAGAGGCTGCCATTGTAAATTGAGGCAGTGACAGTGTCTTTAATCTTCATAGATCAGAATGAGAATAAAATACACATAGGTAACTGCTCTAAAGTACCACACTATTCAAACATAAAGGAATCACTAGCGCTTGTTGCAAAATCTGAAAAAGTTAGTTCAGTGCTCATATGTAAGACCTTGGCCTGTTTATATATATATATAGTTCCTACCTCATAATTGTTGTAGGCATTGAATGAAATGATATATGTGAAGTGGTTAGCTACAGTCCCTGACATATAGTACATACTCAACAAATGTCAGATAACATTATTAATATTATTAATTATAATAATAATAATTATTATTAGTATTAATATTTTGAAGGTCCATTACAACTGTTATATGAATTCTTGACACATGGCACCTGAAAGAACTAAGCCAAGTTATTTCAAGTGCAAGGCTGGTGTTGTCATCCGTGGGCACTGCAGATACAGCAATAAACCCCTCTTATTAGCCCCTCAGAGCTGCTTTGCAAATGGTGTAAGGAATGGGTATGGACAATTGCCATGGAGGCCAGTGACCTCAAAGCTGGGTCTGTAGATGAATATCAGGGGAGAATTTTTATTCTTCTGTGATTTGGAAGCCATACTCCCAGAATAAAAAGAAGGAATTGGTCTGATTCTACGGTCACACAAACATAAAGAGACCAGGTGAGTTGGCATGGCTACCTCAGGACAGCCTTAAATTAAACCGCCAATGGACTCATCAGCCCTTTGGAGGAACATTTGCCCCTGTTTGTTCAGTATATGCAGTTTGTTCACCAGACCAGGCAGTGCTCGGGTATTATGTGATTCCACCCCATTAAAGTTCTTCAGGCCACATAGGAGGGGCATGGTAAGCATCGGCCAGTTTTCCATGGATGAGCAAGGATTGAATGAGGGAGAAATGGGCCGTGCAGGTGCAATTCCGGCTCATTTCTGAGTAAGTATATAGGCAAACTCGGAGGTCAGGTGTGATTCATCAGAAGGTAAAGCATTCCCTACAAGTCAACCTGCGTTTTAAGGCGAGTGGGCTTTTTATGTTTTCTTTGCTTTTTTATAATTAATTCTTTTTAAACAGTGACTACATTTCTGTTAACAGGTATTTCTAAAGCTGACAATCAAGGGAAACTCACGTGTGTGTATATGCACACACACACACACACACACACACACACACACTTTTAGGTATTTAAAGTAAAATGCCTAAAGCATGCTGTGTTTTAAACCACTTCTAGATGGGGCAAAAGATCTTGTAAGTCTGGAGAAGCTCTTATATTAATCAGCAAACAGGAGCCACTGAGCCAAATTCTCCTAGAACACAGGTTGTATTAAGCTCCAGTGTCCCCTTTCTGACAAATCGGCTGTGGGTAAGAGAAGTAAATCGCGTAAGATCCTCAACGCTGCTTTAGATGAGCCTTTATATCCTCCCAGCTGAGGACACAGCCATTTGCAGCCACAGGAATGGTTGGGGTACATAGTGAGTGAGTTCATGTACCGCTAATCCAAGACTCTTGTTTCTAGAACTGGAGGTTTTGCTTTCTCCATTTCTACCTAATTCAGACTGGCTGAATTACTTTTAGGGCAGTGCTTCTCAACTGGCAGCAGTTTAGCCCCCCCCAGGGGATATCTGGCAGTATCTGGAGATGTTTTTGTTTGTCACAAGAGGTGAGGGGATGCTACTGGTATAAGGTGGGTCAAGGCCATGGGTGCTACTAAGTATCCTATAGTGCACAGGACAGCCCCTGCCCACAACCAAGAAGTCTCCTGCTAAAGTGTCAGTGGCACCAGTGGAGATGAATGCACACATGCTAACTAAATTCCCAGAAGCTAGTATATATCTCAGAATGTCATGGTTTTCATGTGCAGTGATAACTAGACCTGTCAAGAGGACCAAGATAATGATATCTACTAATGGAAATATTTCCTCCCTCTAGAAAAGCTACAAGGGAAGCAAATTAGAATGAGAAATGTACTTGCCAAGCAAAGCATCAGTTCTAAAGGAGATAGGTAATCTTCACAGAATGTATCACAAGTCAGGCACTTCCTGAGCTTATGTTTGTTTATTCTTACAGGAAACTTCCTATTAGTCCTAAAATTTCAGCATCATGCAGAGATATAGGAGTAGAAAATCACAATATAAAATGATGAGCATTTTAGCAGAGATCAAGTACAGGATGCTAAGGGAACACCTCAAAGGGACTTGGTCCACCTTGAAATTTCACGGGACGTTTCCTGGATAAAATGATTCAATCATCCCTAGCATGTTTTGAAAGTTAAGTAGGTACTTTTCAACTGAGCAATAAGAGATGGAACGACAGGACAGGAAAAGAAAAGAAGAAGAAACCTAAAGCAGAGAGACACGTAATCATTTGGTTCATCTTACTGTCTAGCAGCATCAGGCTGTGACCACGTGGGGGCGATAGAGAAGCAAAGGGCGCTGAATATTACTGTCAGGCGATTAGAATAATGTCTCCCACAGTATTGGAGCTTTACGTGCCAAGATAAGCTGCCTCTTCAAACAATTGATATGACTCTAGCGTTAGAGGGACTCATGCAGTTCTACCCCTGTGACATTACTTCACAGTTACTAACTCAAGATATATTTGAGATCCTTTTACTAGTTGCACCTTGTACAGATGTCTGATGTAATTTCCTGTACCTCTTTCCTAATTTTTCTGACAAAGCATACATTTGAAATTCTGGATGTCTTAAGGATAGGGAGGCAAAGCTATTATTTTCCTCTGGAATTTGAGTTAATGTCCTCTATGTGACATCAGTGTGAAGACTACTAATTAAATTAAAAAAAAATTTTTTTGTAAGTATTTTTTAATGTTCCATCTCTTAACATTCCTCAAATTTGAATAAGAACTTTAAAAATATTCCATCTCTTAATAATTGATGGACTTATAGAAAAATAACAGTATATAATTTTTTAAATATTATTTATACTTAGCATTTTACTTTTTATTTTTATTGAAAAAAATTTTATTTTGTAGTAGACTACAGCTGATTTACAATGTTGTGTTAGTTTCCGGTGTACAGCAAAGTGATTCAGTGATATATCTACATATATTTATTCTTTTTCAAGTTCTTTTCCCATTTAGGTTATTACAGAATATTGAGTAGAGTTCCCTGTGCTATACGGTAGGTCCTTGTTGGTTATCTATTTTAAATATAGTAGTGTGTGCATGTCAATCCCAAACTCCCAATTTATCCCTGGCCCCCACCTTTCCTCTTTAGTAACCATAAGTTTGTCTTCTATGTGTGAGTCTGTTTCTTTTCTGTAAATAAGTTCATTTGTATCATTTTTTTTTTATATTCGGCATATAAGCGATATCATATGGTATTTGCCTTTCTCTGTCTGACTTACTTCACTTAGTTTGATAATCTCCGTGTCCATCCATGTTGCTGCAAATGACATTATTTCATTCTTTTAATGGCTGAGTAATATTCATTGTATTTATGTACCACATATTCTTTATCCATTCCTCTGTTGATGGACACTTAGGTTGATTCCATGTCTTGGCTATTGTAAAAAGCAGGGCAATGAATATTGGGGTGCATGTATCCTTTCAAACCATGGTTTTCTCTGGGTATATGTCCAGTAGTGGGAAAGCTGGGTCTCATGGTAGTTCTATTTTTAGTTTTTTAAGGAACCTCCGTACTGTTCTCCATACTGGCTGTACCAGTTTACATTCCCACTAAGAGTGCAGGAGGGTTCCCTTTTCTCCACACCCTCTCCAGCATTTATTGTCTGTAGAATTTTTGATGATGGCCGTTCGGACAGGTGTGAGGTGATACCTCATTGTAGTTTTGATTTTCATTTCTCTAATAATTAGCAATGTTGAGCATCTTTTCATGTGCCTGTTGGCTATCTCTATGTCTTCTTTGGAGAAATGTCTATTTAGGCCTTCTGCCCATTTTTTGATTGGGTTTTTTGTTTTTTTGATATTGAGCTGTATGAGCCCTTAGCAAATTTTGGAGATTAATCCCTTGTCGGCTGAAGAAAAAACCATTTAAAATAGTCTAGTGAAATAGAGATTACCTTATGTTTAATCCCTTTAATTCCAGTGATTAAAAAAAGGACTATGGGGCTTCCCTGGTGGCGCAGTGGTTGGGAATCCGCCTGCCGTTGCAGGGGACACGGGTTCGTGCCCCGGTCCGGGAAGATCCCACATGCCGCGGAGCGGCTGGGCCCGTGAGCCGTGGCCACTGCGCCTGCGCGTCCAGAGCCTGTGCTCCGCAACGGGAGAGGCCACAGCAGTGAGAGGCCCGCATACCGCAAAAAAAAAAAAAAAAAAAAAGGACTATGGCTTCTTTTCAGTTCCTTTGGGCATGAATTTAGTATGTTTTCTACTATGTGCCAATCACTGTACTACTAGCTCCTTAGTATGAAAAAAATATAACCGGGCATCTTCACCCATATATAAATTATAATTTGTTGAGTTTTCAAGGTATTATTTTGCCTGACAGTATAAGCAAAAAGCAGAAAATAGTGATTGATTAACCTTATTTTGTGGTGATGCAGAAATCTAATAAACTCAGAATGTGGAGTAAAATGAAGATAAGAACATTGGAGTAATCGATATTTCTGGTTGGTGCTTGCTTTCATTACGGTGCTAAATATAATCACCGAAATAAGAAGGCGTAGATGAATGGCATGTTGTTCTTGCCCAGAATTAAGATAGGTGTAGAACACTATGTCAGGGATGGGAACAGCACTAAGCCGTAGCCTTCACACATGTGATGATTAAAGGTAAATCATTTTCAATAACTTCAAAACTCGGATCCTCAAAGGTTCCGACTGGGCCTACAAGGAAAGACACAGAGAATGTTGGAGGATATGTTTTCTTCAAACATCTCAAACACAGTAATTTTCTAAACCTTCTAAAGAATGTTGTGAAATGGGTGGAAACCGTGTGAGAAACTCCTGTTGTCGTTGTATTTTGAAAACTGTAGTAAATCACTCTTTGCACTTATTCTAAATAATGAGAACTCTTATTTGTTGTTCTTAAAATATATGATAGGGCTTCCCTGGTGGCGCAGTGGTTGAGAGTCCGCCTGCTGATGCAGGGGACACGGGTTCGTGCCCCGGTCCGGGAAGATCCCACATACCGCGGAGCGGCTGGGCCCGTGAGCCATGGCCGCTGAGCCTGTGCATCCGGAGCCTGTGCTCCGCAGCGGGAGAGGCCACAACAGTGAGAGGCCCGCGTACCACAAAAAAAAAAAAAAAAAAAAAAAAAAAAAAAAAATATATATATATATATATATATATATATATATATATGATAAAAGTTTCTATCATCTAAGTTACAATACTGTGCTCTGTCATTAAAGTAAAAATGGCATCTGTTACAGCAAAGTTAGGCATTAGTTTTTGAAAAGCCAGTATACAAGAATATAAATGCATAGCAGCTAATTAGGGGAAAATCATTTGTCTTTGTCGTGAAAGTTTTTATTCCTTATAAAAGAAGTACACTTGGAGGGAAACACACATATACACACAGAAATAAAAAATCTTATTGCTTTCAAACCTTTGTAACATGGTGATATAGTTACTCCACCCTATTTTTAAATTTTTATAGTTATAACTGTAATTTTATATTTTCTTTCATTTATTACTTATATCCAACTTTAATTACATATTTTTCATGAATTGATTTTAGATGTTGGCTTATGTTCAGTTTATATATTTATAATGATTGATTTATAACATTTTAAGGATCTTGATGCATATTAATTTTCTAAAAGAATGTAAAAGAATTTTATTGAGTGAAAAATGATGGCTCCATGTTTCAGTTGGGATATCTTTGATTTCTGTGACAGGTGGTTAGCAACATCTATTCCCTCTTTCACAATTTATTATTTCTATGTCTTTTCCATATGTAAACTGTGAAGAAATTATTTTTCTCATCAAGTTGAACGATATTGGTTTTTAAATTTAGAAATTACTAATAAAATTTTAATAATTATATAGAAATATGTATATGAATAGGAGACTACAGAGTTACTTGTTCAGAAATATTGATTACGGCATTACATTAATTGTGATAAATTTATAAACAACATACATGTTCATCAATTAGGGATTGGTTAAATATATTTTGCAGTAAGTTATTGTTAGAAAAAAATGAATTAGATTTCTAAAAGGTGGAAAAAAATGAAAAACATAAATAAGAAAAACAAAGGTAATATTTTTATAGTAATACACAAATCTGGAGGAATATCTACCAATATTTAACTTGCTAATCCCTGGAGGATGAGTTCTAAGGGTTTTTAATTTCTAAATTACATATTTCCATGATATTTGAAGTATTTAATCACTTTTAGCAACGGAAAAATACCAAGTAGTTAATGTCATTTTGTAGCTTTTCCTAAATTTTCTCATTTTTCTCTCTTATTTAGGGCCCTTTTGATACTTAGATATTTGATAAGGCTCATTTCTTATCTAGATATTTCAATTTTTCTCCTTGTCTATTCTTTCGTGAACACAGCACTGCTAAAGACTGTGTCTTTGAGATATATTTAATATTGTGTAGAACTAATCTCACCTTCTTATTTTTATGTGTGAGAGTTGTCTTAGCTAGACTTACCTATATGTTCTTTTGGGCAATTTTTAGATTAATATGGTTAAATTGTACACACACACAAAGCTCAGTAGACTTTTGATTGGTAATTCAGCAAGCATATTCTTAAATGTGATTTGATATTTTTTACAGTGCTAAAACTTAACTGTATTTCATTCATCCATGTCATCTTTTGTACAGAAATAGTTGCCTTTATCAGAGAACTTTTAACTTGACGAAAGCCGGAAACTCCCGAACGCAGCTAAAATATAGCAAACGCAAATGAGAATAGATGAAAAAGTATTTTTAAATGTTTTATGTAAATGGAGTTGTAATTATTGTCTTTTCTGTTATTATTAAGAATGACCCTTAAGTGAAACAGGAAACGGAAACTTTCGTATTCTTTCTTCCCTCCCCTTTTCCTGTATTTCTTCCTCCCTGCCCTGTCCCTCGATACCTGCCCCTTTTCACATCTCAAGGGATCAGATTGCCCTCTCACTTCTCAAGGGATCAATGAGTGACCAGCCTCAGGGCTGGCTAAGGCATCCTCCGAGCCAATGAGACTGCAGGCCAGATTTCCCAGGGGGCTTCTAAGAGGGAGGAAAAGAAAAGCTTTCTCTCTCTTCGAGAAAGTCTCCTGCAGTGACTTTCACTCTTCCTGAAAAGCTTGGCCATCCTGCACTCACCCTGAAGATGAAGGCTGTAGGGGAGTGGAGAGGCGGGGCTGATCTAGAAGAATTACAGAGAGGAGTCAAAGTCCTACATGGACCTTGCCTGGTCACGCCTCTATGCCTGGATTTTTTAGCTTATGTGAACCAAAATATTATGAATTGTGTCATTTCAAGTGTATACTTCTGCCAAAGCGAGGATGTTTTAGCCAGCAAAGCTTTCTGTCACATTGACGTCTAAAACATTGATATGGCTTAATATGCTCCTATAACCAGCTTTTTTTTTTTTTTTTCATTTTAACGAAAGAATGAATCTTTTATGGTAGAATTTCAGGCATCGGTAAGCAGATATGATAGAGGTGGTACTTTCATGGTATTCCTAAAATGAATTTTATCTAATTAAACATTTAACAAAAACGTATTGAAATAAGACACAAATTCATATGTCTACTATCTTACTATCTGTATGACCTCATTTAAGTTATCTAATTTCTTTAGGTTTCCCTACCTATATATACCTGTAAAAGGTACATATATCATAGGATTATAGTGAGGATAAAATGAAATAATGTATGGAAAATTTCTTAACACGGTGGCTAGCACGTTAATAAAAACAGGTCATTTTGTTTTATTATAAAATGAGGGAGTCCTTACACTATGCCTAAGTGCTTTACTTCTCTTAGTTATAGAACTAAGAGATCTAAAAAGTCCTGAAATCTAAATGTAAAGAATTGGAAAAAAAAAAATTATATTAACACCGCTGATTGAGTCTCCAGAGGTGTGAGTATGGTTCATCAGTGCTTACCTGGCTGACTGATTATTTTGGCCTGATAATTTGTAGATCTATGACTAGAAGCTGGTTCTTTACAGAAGCAGTCATGGAAGTGCTTCACCTGAACGGTCCTGTCCCATCCTTGATCTAATTTAACCTGTGCTTTATACCTCTTGCTCCCAGGACTACAGCTTTTGAAAGGCGAGGGAGAAATGCTTTGTAGCTCCAAAGCAAAATTAGGCCTTGTGATGCTTGAAGACACTGTCTACAGGCCGTTGCGCCACCCATTATATCTGTTGCCTGTGTGTCTCCCCTTCTGGTGTGAAATGATCAGATGAAGCCTTCACCTGCTTCACCCACTTCACCTGCCATAACTTTGGAACAGGACAGAACTTCAGTAGTCTGTCTGATGCCTGTAGACATAGGTTTATTGTGTGAGTAAAATCCAAACCCAAACTCACAGGGCACAGAAAAATGATTCAGGAAGGTACATACATACCATTGCACTTGATATTAATAGAATTTTACAAAATGAGATTATGACTTAATACTATTAGTCTGTTCTCAGGAAGAAAAGAGCAAATTGAGAAGAGACTAGGAATAAGTTTTGAGTCAGCAGGGATTTTCAATCAGAGAAACTTTTCACTGTCAGTTAAAGGTAGCCTCCACTTTTAAAATGAACTATAAGTTTTATGAGTAATAGGTGCTGTGACCATACTATCAAAACAAATATGGCCTGATAATAGGTCAGAATATTTGAAGTTTTGAAATATTCTAGAGAAGCATGAACCATACAATGATGACATAAGGACTCCTCTTGGCTATGTGGCATAGCCAAATGTGGTCCATGGTTCCAGTGAATTTTAACATTAAAGGTTTACTTTATTCAACAATACTCATATGATTCTGAAACTGGAATATCACATTCTCAAGTATTTACAGAATGCTTATGTGCTAAGTACGGTCAATTATTATGAAACAGATAAGCCTGCCTTCAATTTTGTAAGTGAACGAGGTGAGCCTTTATGCATGTCCTAATACGTATTACATGACATTAGATTTTTTGGTGTCTTCTCTTTAGTATATGCTAGCACACATTTCCAACTATGTTGCTATTTAAAATAAATCTCACCTAAGTGAACAGATGATAGTCATACTTTATAATTTGGTAATATTATGAAAATTAGCAACATCAAATGTATCTTTGAAAGTTTTTAGTGATAACTGTCTCATAAAGAGATATGCAGTAGATCGGGAAATCTCAAGTCTTTTAAATTCATCTTCTTTTTATAATACTAAAATCTTTAGTTATGAATAGAGTAAATATAATCATGGGAGAAAAATGAGTAGCTATGGATGTTTCTAAAGAAATTAAGATGTATGTATTTGTCTTATTAACAATCATTAGACTTACCCAGGTAAAGTCTTACATCCCCAAAGTAAAGATGCTAGGAGTACATAAATATGGAATATAAAACATGGAAAGATTTAGATCTTCTATTTTTAGTTATTTTCATCTAAAAATTGAGATAAAGTAAGCATTATTCATATTTTATACATAGTGCCAATAATTCCAAGGCAGAAGAGAAAACAGATTGACAATAGACATTTTGTCTGTTAACTCTCCTAAAATGAAAAATGGCTAAAGAAGATTGGTACAAAGAAATCTCATAATGAATGTTACACTAAAGATACAAACAAAAACAACATGAAAATGGCAGGGTTGATATTTATACTCCCAATACAAGCCCTTTCTTGGTCACATTATGAGGTAAAAATTAATGATGATTTAATCAGATCTGATAAGAGACAAAAAATTATCCAGGAAGTAATTTGAAATGTGGATAAATCTGTTATTGTTAATAAGTTTGACTTTGTGTATGTTGTTGATGATAAACTAGTGATAGCTGTTCATATAAAGACTTTATTTTTAAAATACACATTTTGAGGGGATGCAAACTCAAAATTATTTTACTGATAGGATTACATCATCTAAAATATTTAGAGATGATTGATGTAGGGGAAAAGTATACTCCAGTTATTTCACCTGGTTGCTATAATAAAACCAAAAACATATACACATTTTATGATGTATCAGCCTGTTTTCAAACATGTTATATATTATTTTACATAAAGGCCTTATGAGGTTGATTCTGTTTTCTCCATTTTATGACATCAGGATTTTGAGAGACAAAACCTGATCCTTGATCTTATGATCTCAAATTCTGTATTCGTCTAGCTTCCAGTTTTAGATGCAAACAATCTACTTAGATAAAACTGAAATCAGTTAACTGGCAGCCTAGATGCCAAAACAAAGTCCTCGTATTATCTGATGTTCTCCATTTTTACTTTTTAAAAGTAATAGAAATATCAAGACTATATTGACAGTAAATTCACCACTCATTCATGAGATTAACCTTCTTAAAGAATGATTAGACATTTCTTGGAAATTTATAAAACGATAAGCATTCAACTCACTTCCCTATAATAGATAATGTAGGTTTAAGCTCGCCAAAGGAAAGAATCATGAGCAAATCTTAAAATAATCCTCTCTTTACTTAAACAAAGTGGCTTTAAATAAAGAAGCTAAATGTTTACCCTGGAGATATTGACTTGATAGAGACATGAGTGTTAGTTAAACAATGGTCTCAAATCAATTTTGAAAGCAGGTGCAATATGAATCCCTGACTAATTAATGTTGAATAGTATGAGTGTATCCACATTTCCAAGGAATCAGGCATAGAGAATACGGCTAATATCAATCTATGTTAGTGAAAATGGTGAAGTTTGTACACTAAAGAGAAAACATTTAGAATTTTTATTAAGAAGTCAGTCATTTTTACATTAAGTGTAATTCCTGGAGAAGAAAATCTTACCTTTCCCTTTGGGAAGGTTGTTATAAAGTTGACATGTTAGTGTAAATAACAGATAAAAGTTTACCTTATACTGACCATAGTAAGGCTCCCAGAAATTCTAAAATGAGTCCATGAATAATTAATCTCCAAATACGCTGAGATTTGTTTGTTTGTTTGTTTGCTTTAAGGAGCTGGGGTTTCCTGAGTACTATTTGGTTCATCAGGAGAGACTGTCTAATCCATGGGCAATTACATTTCTCAACAGAGAGGCTATATGTAAATAGGTAGAAATAGCATGGGATTTGGAATCATACAAAGCAAACTCGAATCTCAATTTAACTCCAATAAACTTTGTCACTTGGGAAAACTATCTGCTTTGTCGAACTTTTAGTCTCTTCATCTGTGAAATGGGAACAGTGATAACTTCCTGGCTTTTTGGTTTTGAGAGTTCATTGATTCTGCATAAAATCTCCATCGTAAGCACTTGTTTCTGGTTCTGCGAAACTTGGTGATAAATTCACCAAGGTAAACGCCACTTAGCCGCTAAAATCTTTTCAATAGAAATATCTGCAGGGACAAACCAGCCTACCCCGCTTCACCCTCCTTTTTTTTTTTCTGTCTCTCCAGGGAGTTTCCTGAATCATTAAGGACTTTGCTTTTCTCAACACTCAGCCATTCTTTATACTCAGCCAGAATGATCTTTTCAAAGGAAAATGTGATCGTGTCACTCCCTGCTAAAATCTCTTGAATGACTTCCTATCTTTCCTGAGATAAGAGCCCACATCTCTAATGTCACTTCAAGGGTCTGGGTCATCTGACCCTGTTCACCTTGGCAGAACAGAGCAATAATTCATGAAGATGCTACTGTCCATGACCCCCACTGTAGTTATGACTCTTCACTCTTCACTCTTCACCTGGTGTATGTCTGTAAGCCTATATATAAAATCATCAAACATCGGGTAGTAGGACAGATGGCTCCATTAAACACAGGTGGGTGATCAGAACATCCATCAGAAGCACATAGGGAAATCTCAATAGCAACAGCAGGAATTGCTAGAAGTCACACGAAGGCAAATGCAACATGAATATGAACTCAGAGAAAAAGCAAGTGAGACAGAAGAGAACATTTCAGTTGTTGCCGTCTTTTCCTAAAGAATAAACGACCTTCAAATGATCCTTTTTGCCCTTTCAGAAAAGAACGAAATTTGCTCCTCCCAAGGGGGCATGCCGCATACGGCTGAAACTCACATGAGATCAATGGGTGGGCCACGTGATCAGTTTAATCATTTACATTGGGACGTATCCCTTCAAAGTAGGAGTCCCCACCGGAACATCGAATTAGCATTAGAAGGCCTGCTTGGCAAACGTGTTGGCTGATTTCAGCAGGTGCCAAGAAGCAGATAAGCCTGCTGAACTTAATGGGTTGCCTGTCAGGGCACTGTCTCCCCTGAGTCCTGAAGCTGTATTTTCCCCCACTATCCTCACTTGCAAAGATATGAGCTTATTTTCCAACTTATTCTTAGCTCTGAGATGACCTCAGAAAAAACAAAACAAAACTGAGTGCCATGGGGAGGGAGTTTCCAGCAGACACTCATCTTTTTTTGAAGGCTTATGACTTCTGATCATGCGCTTCTAACTAGACAAACATGCTTACACAGATATAGCAATAGACGGGGAGATTTCATGTACATGTAGTTGATCATTCAGAAGGTGATATGACAAGAATCTCAAACTGAGCTATTTTGAAGTTTACCAGAATTTTGCTGCTTAGATAAAAGGTTTTGTTATAATGTGAAAAGGGCAAAGAAGTTCCAGATTTGAACCTTAAAATTATAAATATGCATAAAAAGTTACTGTTATCTTACCTGGAAAAAAGATATTGAAAAATTTTTAATGTTACATCTGCTTAAGGGGAAGTACAAAAAGAGTTGGGTCCCAATATATAAATTTATATTAAACTCATCTCCCAGTTTTAGAATTAGAAAATCTATTCCGATATACTCAATTTTGTGATAGAGGGTTTATATTTCTTGGCTTAAACACTAGGGTACACATAGTGTTGGAAGATACAGGGAAGTGAATTATTTTTCACTGATTTTAGAATATGCAAGTATTTCATGTTCATAAAATCAGGTAATTATAAGTGTCACTGTACTTTGCAGAACTGTGGATAATTTAATCAGTCTTCTAATTTGCCTCCAGTATAAAGGCAAACAGTAGAGTAAACCTAACGTATTTTGTGCTCTAGCCCTCACCACTCACTCAGAGTGATTGAATGTGAAGAGGAAAGCCTCTTTCTTTCCACTCACCTGGTACAGATTTTCTTCCCTTCTCTTTCCAGAAAGCACAAACTTCAAAGAACAAAGTAGGACAGGCATCTATTTATGTGTATAAAGACTTAGCACTTGATTAATGGTAGAAAATATTAATTTAATTGGAAAAATGAAGATATTCAAAAGGTAGGATGGAGAGAGTTGCATCCAGGGATGTGACTTATTTTCTGCATCCGTGGGAGTGAAATAGACATTGAAGACATTGACTATGTTTAATTTTCCTTCTTCCTTAAGACGTTTTTCTGCCTTGATTCATTATTTTCTTTGAAAATCTTGAATGAAATTATAAAAAGTATAAATTAATCTCACCTTACTAATGTTCATGGTTCACCACAGTAGTATAAAATCAACAGGTACAAATCATATTAAGTCCTGTTGCCCATACAAGGCACTCATGATTATGTGTGAGTGATTTGGGCCTTCAGAAAGAGAACATTTATATTCCAGGTTATAGCTAAAATTTGTCTTTATTTTTATTTACTCTTTTGAGAGGAAAAGACAAATTTCACACCAACAATCTGTTTTATTAAAAAAGAAATTTCGTGATAGGAAATTATCTCATTTTGTATTCCAGAGCAGAAAGATGAATCCTTAGTACAAAACATCTTCCGTGTCAAATATTCTAAAACAAAAAGTGCCAATTTTATTATTTCAATATTTATAATCTTTTATGTTTGGCAATCAAATATGGAGCTGCTACAATTTTTCCTCCCGTGCTTCACTGTTATTATAATTTTAACATGTAAAGCTTTCTACACCATAAACTTGGAAGATTACTGGCAGAATAAGACAAATAAGAATTTTATGTTATCCTTTGATGAATGAAAGCTTCAAGTATTTAAGCTAAAATAATTAGTAATTATATAGATTACCTAATTTATATAATTCCTATGTTTAAGAGGAGAAAAGAAAAAGTGTGTGTGGGTTGGGGAGGGGAAGGGAGGTCCTTATTGCAGGTCCATTTACAGACGGAAGCAGCACCATTGCAGTGAACCTTAGATGTAATCTCATTAATTCTCCTCTGAAAATGGATACCATTTTGAACCCAAGTACAGCAAATGCTTCCCTAACTTCAGTCACAAGAGAGCAAATGAATTTGGTACACGCATGCTGATAGAACTAAGAAATACTTATGCGGGGCTCTGCCACTTGTGAAACTGGTAAGATTATCTGCTAATGCACAGTTCTAACGTGGAGCAAAGCTGTTTTTATATTGTGTCCCTTATTAATGCCGTGAAAACACTTTCAATTCCAATTAAATTGTCACTAATGACTTGCACACTAGAGGCTAAGATGCCTAGTTTCCTACTTTGTTCTAAAAAAATTCGCGTCTCCCCATCCTGGGAGTCAGTTTATAGGGGAAAGAGTATTTTGGAATCAGAAAGAAATGATTTGAGATTATATGTGGACTCTTGGGCAAGCTGCTTAAATACACTGAGCCTCAGATTTCATCATGTATTATGTAAGCTGTTGAGGCTACTGATGTGAGTGTGATGGCTCATTTAAATTCAAACGTAGCATGTCTGTATCTCCCTGTTTACTACAGCATCTTGCAAAGTCAGTGCCAAGAGTGTTTTTCCTGTATAGCAATGCATTGCTCACAATAGCTGTGACTCGTGTATTGGTCGAAAACAGTTTTTCTTATTCTGCCATACTCCTTTACAAACAGAGGCAGCAGATATTGTAGTAGAGTTCCCTTGCCAACTACAAAATATTACATCTTATTCAGTTGGGTTTTTTTCCTTTCCATTTCTTTGAATCAGTTATATCAATTTGGAGCCAAGTATACTAAGATGGCAAACGATGAAAATCTTTCTATAAAGTAAAAACTTTACAAAAAAATCCTTAAAATTTTTCTAAGCGAGAGGTCTGTGAGACTTCAGAGGTTAGGGGAATATTTTGTAATGAAAAAAT
The DNA here is from genome assembly GCF_026419965.1 of Kogia breviceps. Lineage (NCBI taxonomy): Eukaryota > Metazoa > Chordata > Mammalia > Artiodactyla > Physeteridae > Kogia > Kogia breviceps. Next base: position 9,572,589 of record NC_081318.1, on the reverse strand, counting down.
ATACATCACATAAGAAAAACTTCCCTCTTTGAATATTTTGAACGGAGGGCTAGCAAACCCAAAAGCTAGATTCAACTAGGTGCTATTTTTGTACAGCCCTCAGCTAAAAAATGTTTTTAAAATGATTTTCACAAATAAAAGGAGCATAATATTTTGTGACATGCAAAAGTACATGAAATTCTTGTTTGAATGTTCAGAAAGTTTTATTGGAACACAGCTTCACCCACTTGTCTATGCTGCTTGCAGAAAGTCTAGTGACTTCCGTAGAATCAATATATGGCCCCCAAAGCCTGAAATATTTGCTATTTGGACATTTATAGAAAAAGTTTGCTGACCCCTGCAAGAGAGCGTTGAAGGCAGGGGAGTATCAAACCTTAGCACCTGGCTAAGTGTTTAGCATATAGGTGTGCACATAATGTATAAAGGCAGATAAATATATAAAACATTGAGCTTATTTTCTTATGATAAAAAGGAGTGAATATCTATAATTTTTAAAAAGTAAATAAAATTTTGTTTAATTGAAACAATCAAAATAATTAATATATAAAAATGACCGTCACAACCACTGCAGTTTAAAATTTCCAGTGCTATGAGGATAGAAATTCACAGGAGGCAGTTGTAGGCTTAGGAGACTACACTCAATGAAAAATCTGTCAGTTTTTTTTTTTAATTGTTCAGTTTTAGACCTACCTGAATTCTTGTATCTTTCATCTCAATTAATGAAATGGAAAAGAAAGTTATTCTCTATAATTGATGATTTGACCTAGGCATCTGATTGTATACTGATTAGTTCAAGTCCAGAGCTGGCTAATACCGTGAATATACCTGTGATACAAAATCTCTAATGGACAGTTTCTCCGTAATGGAGGTATGTTTCTGGAAGAAACGTATTATCATCATCTATTAGCATTTAGGAACTATATATACAAGTACATCTTCTTACAGGATGTGAATTTTCCCTTAGGAGAAAGTAATCTAGCTGATCCGTGTCCTCTACAATTTTGTCAAGCATAGGCATGTAGATTTTGAGGCTGCCATTTTCTTTTGTATTGTTATTTTCTCTTTGGTTTGGCTTGGTGCTTGCTGTTTTTTGATTCCCCTGAATTCACTAATTTGAAAAAATATACTGCTAATAGACTCTCAAATACCGAAGGAAAAATAATACAATAATATCAAAAGAATGTTTACAAAAACAACGCCATGCGGTGAGCTTTCAAAATGTAAAAGTTATTTTGTTTTATAAAAGAGCCTTCTCCCCTGATTAAAAAAATATATATCTTTCAAAATTTCTACGTATTATAGCAACGAAAAAGTTGTTCTAGGAAGGGTCATTGACCCAGTTTCTAGAAAACTTTTCACAACTTATTCGATGAGAGAGAGGGAAATCAGCTCCATAAGGGATTCATCTTCAGTCCCATTCTTTCTGACTGGGCTTTCCTTCTGCCTAATGATTAGAGATGAATAGCAATTCAGAAAAATCACAAAGTGGGGGGAATGCTTTTTAAATATAGGTTAATGGCTTTGTAAATATGGGACCTAAGTAAAATTAAATTAAACATTTAGCCATTGCTCTTAAGCATCCTTAACAATTCAAAGCTTTACAGTTTTACCCAGAACCAAGGAATTGAAATACCTTTTACAGAGAGCCTGCTTGGGCCACACTATGCTAAGGATTCCTGAGTTAAGAGGATATTTGAACTCTGCCTCCTGGGAAGAGTGATGTGAGGAGGAGAGGTCACCAACAGCCCTTTCAGAGGTGACGATGGCACCATGTGCCAGTGCCAGTTGGTCTGTTTCCACACAGCTTCTTTATTATTAGTTTTTAGTTGAAGTATAGTCGATTTACAATTTTGTGTTAATTACTGCTGTACAGCAGGGTGATTCAGTTATATATGTGTGTGTGTGTATATATATATATATATAAAATCTCCTTTTAAATATGCTTTTCTATTATGGTTTATCACAGGATATTTAATATAGTTCCCTGTGCTATACAGTAGGACCTTGTTATTTACCCATCTTTTTTTTTTTTTTTTTTTTTTTTTTTGTGGTACGTGGGCCTCTCACTGCTGTGGCCTCTCCCGTTGCGGGGCACAGGCTCCGGACGCGCTCACGGGCCCAGCCGCTCCGCGGCATGTGGGATCCTCCCGGACCGGGGCACGAATCCGTGTTCCCTGCATCGGCAGGTGGGCTCCCAACCACTGCGCCACCAGGGAAGCCCTATTTACCCATCTTATATACAGTAGTTTGCATCTGCTAATCCCAAACTCCCACTCCATCCCTCCCCCAACCCCCTTCCCCTTGGCAACCACCAGTCTGTTCTCTATGTTTGTGTTTCTGTTTCTGTTTCATAGATAGGTTCATTTGTGTCATATTTTAGATTCCACAAGTGATATCATATGCTATTTGTCTTTCTCTTTCTGACTTACTTCATTTATTATGATAATCTCTAGTTACATCCATGTTGCTGTAAATGATATTATTTCATTCTTTTTTACGGCTGGGTAGTCCAGACAGCTTCTTGCTTATGGAAACCCTGTGTTATATAAACTACTGCAAAGAAGTTTGTCTAACATACTTGTCAGTGTCCATTAAACACAATCTCCCCACCATATATGCCTTATATAATTGAGATAATTCCTTCCACTTACCATGTTTTGGTTTAAGTTATGATGGATAAAAGTTATCTTACTTTTATCATTTGACACTCTTATTGTTAGGTTAACATCCAGGAACAAAAGCCTGAAGCTTAAGAGATTTAAACTCCGTTAAGGTTGAAGTATTCATCAATTAATATGTTACATATTTCTCCCTGTTTTGAATTAATTACAGGATGCTATCAATCATATTGAGATGTGATATATTAATGTTGTTTTTAGGTATGCTTTTTGGACTCTTAGTTATTAAAATAGCAGCTTAATATTTGTTTGCCAAAAGAAAAATTTTCCTAAATGGAAAGAAACTTTTATTGAGGAATTATTTGTTATATTTAGCTATTAACCAATTAAATTATAAGGTGATAGAGATTCTTTTTTCATATATATACATACATATATTCTTTCTCATATTCTTTTCCATTATGGTTTATTATAAGACATTGAATATAGTTCCCTGCTCTATACAGAAGGACCTTGTTGTTTATCTGTTTTATATATGGTAGTGCGTATATGTTAATCCCAAACTCCTAATTTATCCCCCCTGGCTTTTCCCCTTTGGTAAGCATGTTTGTTTTCTATGTATGTGAGTCTGTTTCTCTTTTATAAATACGTCATTTGTATCATATTTTAGATTCCACTTATAAGTGATATCATATGATATTTCTCTTTGCCCGACTTACTTCACTTAGTATGATAATCTCTAGGTCCATCCATGTTGCTGCATATGGCATTATTTCATTCTTTTTTTGTGGCTGAGTAATATTCCATTGTGTCTATATACCACATCTTCCTTATCCATTCATCTGTCAGTGAACACTTAGGTTGCTTCTATGTCTTGACTATTGTATTTTTTTTTTTTTTTTTTTTTTTTTTGCAGTACGCGGGCCTCTCACTGTTGTGGGCTCTCCCGTTGCGGAGCACAGGCTCCGGACGCGCTGGCTCAGTGGCCATGGCTCATGGGCCCAGCCGCTCCACGGCATGTGGGATCTTCCCAGACCAGGGCTCGAACCCGTGTCCCCTGCATCGGCAGGCGGACTCTCAACCACTGCGCCACCAGGGAAGCCCTTGACTATTGTAAATAGTGCAGCTATGAACATTGGGGTGCATGTATCTTTTCGAATTAGAGTTTTCTCCACATATATGCCCAGGAGTGGGATTGCTGGATCACATGTCAACTCTATTTTTAGTTTTTTAAGGAACCTCCATACTGTTTTCCACAGTGACTGCAGCAATTTACATTCCCACCAATAGTGTGGGAGGGTTCCTTTTTCTCCACACCCTCTCCAGCATTTATTATTTGTAGACTTTTTAATGATGGCCATTCTGACCGTTGTGAGGTGATAAGGTGATATAGAGTCTAATTTGTTCTTTTTTTTTCTTTTTACCCACAAATACTAAATTATCATCAAGATGAAAATAATTGAATTACATTTTTAGTTAAATAATTTCAAATTATTAAGTAACGGATGCAGAAAGTCATAAGTTTTACACTGAAAAATTGACAAACTCATCATAACCCATTTGTTTCAGCCAACAAATATTTATGGAATGTCTACTATAGGTCAGTCACTGTAATGAAAATATCAAGATGAATTTGACAAAATGGTATTATTTGTACTGCTAGTCACACGGAGAGATGAGAGAAAATGGGTTTGTAGGTTAGAAGTTGTGGAAACAGAAATATTTTTTTCTACAGAAGCATGTGAGGATGGGGTTTCACCCTTCTGGTTTACTTGGCTGGCTGATCTTTGAAACAATGTCCATAAAGACACGGGTTTGTAAATTATGTCTCAAACTCAGTTTGAGAATTGTTCTTGCAGAGTATTCAATGTTTTAGAGATGTAATAAGCTAAATAGATATTATGCCCCCCCCATTCACCCATTAAAATACTTTTCTCTACAAATCCTAGAAACATTTTTGTTTTCAATGGATTTTCACACCCCTCAAAAATAAAGACAATAAATATTTCCCTATTTTTTTTCAGATTGGGTCAGATAAGTTTTGTAGCCTTATGGTTTCTGTTCCAGGAAACTTAGAATTATTGTCCTGAAAACAGAGACAAAATTTTCATGAAACCATGAAAAGTTGTCTCATACAACTTGTCTGATTTTGCCTTATTTAACTTTTGTTTGCTGGAGAATGTTTCACAGAGCAATGCAAAATTGTTCTCTTGAGCACTCTTAGGAATCAGACTTCAGGAGGTGGCATTCCTAATCTGTTGTGATAATGTCAAGGGTATATGCTGCCTTATAAATATGGATATTGTATGGCTTTCCCACACCCACTAGACTACATGCTGTGGCTTTGCCCTGGTAATTAACCCAGCATTCACTAAGAACACAGACCATACAAATTAACTTGGCCCCACATTTTACTGTAGATAATAAAGGTGCAAATAATGGCCTGCTTGTCATCTTGTCATCTAAACCGAAAGTACGAAGATCCTGGTGAGATCAAAAAGTGTACAACTGAAGTTGAAAAAATTGTATATATAAAAACTTAAAGTTCAGTTTTTCAAAACATGAAGTCCTAAGTACTTACAGAAAATAGGTTAGCAGAGTATTGAGTTATTTGAGATGAAGATTAAGGCAGAGATTAGCACCTATATTATTTCTTTCTACATATTCCTAGAATGTTATTTAAATATGAATAGAAACAATAGAAATAACCTTTTTTTCTGTATTTTTTTTTAAATATAGTAAAAGCCAGGAAGTAAAAGTGTTTTGATTCCCAGGCTGTTGATCCAGTTTTTTTCTTGAATGAATGTATTCTATTTATATCACATGTTACTGTAACATCTCTCACTGTGGTATGTAATATATATTTGCATATGAGTAAATATACATATATACATGTGGGTTACATATTTACATATATTTGCATATATATATTTATTATTAAAATTTCAAATTCAGGATCGTTGGTCTGTTAGTGTGCTCTCTTAATGTAACTATATTAAGATTCTATCTGTGCTGATGGTTTTTAAAGAAAAGGATATCTTCTCATTTTTTATATATTAAGAGCAAAGGCAAAGTTTTGATGAACGAACAAATCTTCAATATTAGGTATACACTTTATTTCCGTTTTATAGCCATTTGCGGCAACTAGAAACAGGATAAAGGGGAAAAAGAGATGGGTGACCAAAATAGATAAAATCTTAAAGACCCAGGCAATACAAATGGGAAGGTTACAGGCCAACAAGGAAAATGGATGATTAAGCACCGGAGAGAATAAAGGTAGAACTAGAACCTGTGCTGGAAGGAGGGCAAAGTAATAGGCAGATGAGGTAGAAAAAATGTAAGAGGTTCAGTACGTAGTACATGGATTCCATGTAGGTAATAACCATCAGAGAGTTCTGACTTTTATATGCTTCTCCTTGAAATGTTTACTACTGAGTATTTACAGCATTTAGGTTTTTCTAATGTTTAAATTGTGGGTGGTTCTATACTGATAAGCATAACAAGAGTAAACACGTTCTCTGTGCTACAGACCTAATGAAAGCTGTCTCTGGCATCTGTTTTTACAAACTGAATGCGACAGACACATTCCCTGAAAATGCTACTGTACACACACAAATGCATGAGTAAATGATGAGGAGTTTATTATATTAACTGGTAGTACAGAGAAATATATTTGTTTGTGGAAATACCATAATAAGCCTCTTGCCACTTGATAGGAAAAGATGAGATGCTGTGGGCATGAATGAAAGTGGCCATCAACTTACCAAAGGACGGGAAACTCCTTCCAATGCAATAAAGAGAGGAAATGGTTGGTTTTCTGCAGAAGGTGGAAGACAGAGGGAGTGAGGAATAAGAGGGAGACAGGATGAGGGAAAGAATGAGTGCGGGGCTTAGTGAAAAGCCACTATTTGCCATTTGAATCTGTCTGCCTTGCTATTATTGAGTCAGTGCTCTGTCTCCACACAGCTTTAACAGGTATGTTCACAAATGCCTGCAATAGAGCGTTTTCTTACAGAAAGTGAGACACTCAAGCATAGAAAGAGCATGTACAGTAACTTAGCTCAGGAAACAGAAGATACCATTAGAAAGCAAATTACCTTACTGCCCACCCCCTCCAAAAATTCAGGAGAGGTTCAGGGAGGACTTAATTAACATCTACTATATGTAGAATTGGGGGAGGGGTGATTGTGGATTCTCATATTGGTGATACCTAAATTTCTGAGGTGTTGGGAGCTATAAGATAAACATGGATTACTGTCCAGTTCTAGAATTATCAAGTTACTTGAAGTTTAGTTGGGCTTTGATTTTCCCTATCTCATCCATTTATTTCTCATAAAATCTGCCTGAATGTGTGATCCACAGTGAATGTCTCAAAACCATGTTTTTCCAATGCAAGTCAACAGTGAAGGCAGTAGGTTGGATATTCCTGATCTTGGACAATTCTCTTTCAGTGGCGCAGGTGGAGAGGTTGAGAGTAATGGCGTGGAGACCTCTTAACGAGGATTGGGTGTTTTAGTTTCTTTGAAGATGGATAAGAGCATGGCCTTGAGTGTCAATTTGACACTGGATTGCATCTCAGCTCCTGTATTTAAACCCGGGCAGATTTCTTTCACATGCAGTTCCTGTAGAATATGGATGATAATATTCTGTACTTCAAAATTTTAGTGTGAATATTAAAAGAAATAGCGCACATAATGTGCACATTGTCTTTGGCGCATGAACATATGTAACTATTATCATCAATATTATTGTTAAATATTTTTTAAAAATCTCAAAAGCATTGGGAATTTAGAGTCCAGTATATTCCCCAACTATGGAGGAGGTAAAATTTGCATTAAGCCTTAAAGAATGTGGAGATTTTATGTAGGTAGAAGGAAGTAAGAATCTTACTTCAGATATAAAGAAAAGCATGTACAAATGTAGGAATTAACATAGTGCCTGTGGTCAGGGAGGGTTGCTGCCTGATTGGAATTCGAGTGGAAGTTTTGTGATGGCAGGAAATAAGGTTAAGTATGAAGAATGGGTCTAGGATATGGCAGAGCTTGAACTTCAGAAAAATTTTAGGTCAATAGGACAGGTCAGAAGGAGCCATTATCTACTTGAGAATGTGGATGTAATAGAAGTTGGTTTTAGGAAGTTTAACCAATTGTGTTTTGCAAGAGGGACTGAAGTTCAAAGACTCTTTTCGAAACGGCAACCAGAAGGCTCAGCAGTTATCAAGGAATGAGGTGAGGAGAACTTGGAATAATTTTGACTGAAAGTAAAATAAGTTTTGATATTAAAGCTCTAAGTCTGTAAGTAAAGAAGGAAGAATCTGTAGGAATCCATACATACAGAATAAAGAATAAGAATGCTATAGGTAAAACAGTAATAAAAGAAAAGCATGGTTCAGCCATAAACTTAAATCAAATGTCCTTAATTTATCATTGAAGAATCTAAGGATTAGTGAATAAATATTGCATACATCTTATGCTACGCTACGAAGTGAAAACAATTGTGTGAGTTTAACCAATGTGACATTGGTACTACTGGGTAAATAATGCTACCTATGCTTGAAGCATTAAGAGAGAGACCATTAAACAAATATACTTTTGAGAGTTCCACTACGTTAAAATTTAAGAACATCTTCCTAAAAACAGACCGACTTGAGGGCTCCCATATTGTACAAAAATGTTATCTTTTTTAATATTAGAAATGGTATGGCTGGTTGATTTTTATGGAGAAAAATAATCAGAGCCTTTTAGGCAGGCCAGAGTGTTTCAAGTTATCAAGTTAACAGCAACAACAAAAACAATAAATTTACGTATTTAAAAGTTATACTCACTTGCTTCGAGACAGAGTTTAGAAACCTACAAGTTGCACGTGTAGCATCCTGAGATATTACTAAGTAAGCTAATAAAGGCAGTATCGAAAGTCAGCGGAAAAAATGTGTCATTAGGACTTTTCAGTGAGTTTAATATCACTGCACACTGATGTTAACTCAGAGTTTCCTGACAGCTAAGACAAAAAGGAAAAATGTATTACGGATTTTATAATGTTTGTGAAAATAATTAAGACTTGATCCACAGAGACTTTTGTGCTTATATCCAAATCCATATGGTTCACCGTACAGATGATTATCTTTAACTTGAATTTCACAGACACACTATTTAGGACAACAAGTAGATTCATTTTTTATAAAAGTTAAGAGGCTACACTTCAGTGATAACATTTCCTTAAGCTAGTAGAAGATCCCAACATTCCAGGTTAACAAAATCAAAGTTAATATTGTATATAATTAATGTGCTTTAGGGGTAGATGTAGTAAATTTTAATGACATTTCTGAAATCTGTTGGGCTCTGTGAAGCTTCATTTGAGAGACAGTGATATTGCCTCAGGATTCATATGGGAATGGAAGAAAAAAAGGATCTCTTCCATATTCCCTTTTTACAGAATATTATTTGTCTCCTTTTCATACAGAAGGTCTACCTGCTGTCATTTTAACAACATTGATTGAGTGCCTACAAATGTCCCAAATTCTGTGGGTGATCTCAAATAAATAAATAAATAAATAAATAAATATATATATATATATATATATATATATATATATATACACACACACACACACACACACACACACACACAAAAGTGCTAAAAACTTTCTAGAAGGAACAAACACGAAGACAGGAGGGTACAGCCTGCATGCTGGTTGTGGAAGCAGACAAGAAAATCGGTGTGGTTGTGATGAAGGCTGATGGTCAACCCTTCTCAGCTGAAGAAAGGGGAAAGATTTTGGTTGCACTGTGAGTCTTACCCCAGTGTCTTTCTCAGCAATTTCTGTTTTGGGCAAAAACTCAGGGCTTGGCAAAGGGACCATTCTTCCTTCACTCTTTCTGAGAAACTAATGGGAGCCTATTTTCTGCAAGGATAGAAGAAAATTGTCCTGGGTAGTTTTCAAGTGGTTATAGCGGTAATTGGATAATTTTTAAAGAACTGAAAAAGGTACAGTTAATGTCAAAATGGCTGGACAAATGTTTTCTGCAAAGCAAAACATTTTAAGACATAGTATAGAACTTTTTGCTACGTGACAAAATATCAGGACTTAAAATAAAAAATACCCAATCCCCTTACAGTCTCAGGTAATAGATGTTTGTTTTATTGTCATTTATAGATGATTTTAAAGCATTTTGACAGTCTCAACTTCTGTGTCCATCAGATTAGGAAGGAAGTATTTAATGACATAACTTTGCAACTAACTAAGTCAAAATGGTTTATGTATGTGATCATTCATTTACTTATTCACTTCTTAAAAAAATTTGAGTGCTTGCTATATGACAGAACTATTAATAGCGAACACATATAGAATCTATTCTATTCCAGACATGCTTTTAAGTGTTTTACATATTTTCATTTAATTCTCGGGAGGAGCCTTTGAGGTAAATTATTCTCCAAAACTTATGGAAGGGGAAAGTGAGACTCAAAGAAGCTAAATAATTTGCTCATTATTACACAGCTGATAAGTGTTGGAGGGGAGACTTGAAAAGGCAGTTTGCCTTGGAGTCAGAAGTCTTACAGAGTATGATGTGTTGCCTCGAGTACAGAAGCGAAGGCCTGAGGGTAAAGTGATGGTCTGTCGATCTGTGGACCAAACCATACATTTCCCAAACGCAAGACCATGGCTCTGGAGGGAGGTCTTTGTCATCGTCATTATATTATTATTACTGTTGTTATTTCTTTGCTATTATAGCCTTGTCCTCTATTGCTGTCCCTGGAAATTCATCTCTAGAAACACACTTCATTTTTAAATAGGTGAAAAAGTTTCCTCTCCCCAACATAGATATGGCCTTTGTAGTAAATTTATTATGCAACAAAAAGTAATCAATTTTCTGTAGTATAGCAGACACTTGTTACTGTGGGCTGGTCTTGACCTCAAAAGTTTTAGCTTCTAAGGGTAGAGAAAGGTAGGTGCACAAAATATAATCTAAAGTAATAGGCACTAAATTAATGCTATTGGGGTTTCAAGGTAGAAGCAGCTATGTCCGTGTGTCCGTGTGTGTGTGTGTCCCCGTATGTGTCTGTGTCCGTGTCCGTGTGTGTGTGTCCGCGTATGTGTGTGTGTGTGTGTTATGGGAGTGGGGATGCAAAAGGGGTTTGAGAAAAACAAGAGGGTTGTGGATTTAGGAAATAAAAGGAAAACTTTGGCATAATCTTTATTTTTTATTTATTTTGGCTGCACTGTGCAGCATGTGGGATCTTAGTTCCCCGACCAGGGATTGAACCCGTGCCCCCTGCAGTGGAAGCTCGGAATCGTAACCACTGGACCTCCGGGGGAGTCCCATGGCATAATTGTTAAATCTCTTTCTTTTCAAACATAAAATGATTGAGAGCATGATAAAGTTATGAGCAATTTGCCAGTCTCAAATCATATACCTTCCTCAACTTTTAAAAATATTATTTTAAAGTAAATCCATACAGATGAACAGGTTTGCAGGGCAGAAATAGAGTCACAGATGTAGAGAACAAACATATGGACACCAAGGGGGGAAACTGGCGGGGGGGGTAGTGGTGGGATGAACTGGGAGATTGGGATTGATGTATATACACTAATATGTATAAAATAGATAACTAGTAAGAATCTGCTGTATAAAAAAATAAAATTCAAAAAAATATTAGTAATTAGGAAAAAAAATAAAGCAAATACAGAACAGCAGACTGCTTTTCACATCCAATATTAACACTGGGCCTCATTCTAAGTATTGAATACAGGTTAGAGAACTAGATAGTGAGAACAAATACTTTTACCATCATTGGAAATGACTGAGGGCATTGTTTCGGTTAAGATAGTTTTAAGACCTCTCTCCATTGGTCATTGAAATTTTAGAAACTTTAGAAACATTTCCTACTTTAGCTTTGGAGAGAGCCATTATAGGGGATTTTGCTGGGTCTCCAGAGGGTGATTGTTTTAACAGTACTCTCATGGCTGCCATGCTTGTTTATGTAGTTTGTGCCCTAAATAAGGGGTCCTGATTTAGGGAATATGTGTGAACTGCAATGGAACAGAAGCTTATTCCCCCAAGAGCACGGGGCAGGGGGTGCATTTCTAATTTGCAGCAAGATATCTTGAAGGTCACTTCTCCTTACTGCAGCAGCTAGAACTCAAGGCGTTTCCCAGGGCTTCTAATCTTCACACTGCTTCTATATCAGACTTCTAGTAAAAAAGGGGAACTGTAATTTGACAATCGGAACCAAATTCAAAGAAATTTCTTGGCTGGTATTTGACATGTAATTGTGACAAAGTACTAGTGCAAATATGCCATTGGGTAATGACTGTGTAAAGCCGTTTTCTGTATGATTATCTTATATCATATTGATAGTACTCCACAGTATGTCAGAAATTAAACTTGGTATTTTTAATGCTAAAATGAGTAAACACTAATCAGAATGCCAGCAGGTACAATATCTCTGAATGAAAATACCACATTCAAACAGCTGCTTGGATTCTTTTCGTACATGATCTGCATAGTTAGTATGAAAACTATGAATAGAATTTTCATCCTGACATTTAATTAAAATGAAATTACCTATCATTGTTATGTACTACACAGAAGCTATTGTTTATGTTGATGTTATTCTAATATCGTATTAGTCTGTGATTGGGTTTGTATCAGTTGTTTTTATGAATTGAATTATTTCTTATTACTCAGCTCTTTAAAAAGCCAAGGAGTAGAAGCTAGTGCCTTGTGCATGGATACAGCATATTTTCCTTTTCTTTGAAGAGTTAGAGGTAGAAATTGAGTAGTTCTGTGTAACTGTAGTTATATACTATTTTCCTGGTTTTCCCTTTTGGCTTCCTTATGTATTTTGGTGTTTTTAATGTATCTTTTGTCGATTTATATTTTATTGATAGTATGTGAATTAACACTGATATTTTTTAACTATTAATAGTCCTCTCTCTAGTCTCCCATTTTGTGATTACTGTTGTGATTACTTTAACTTTCTACAATCATAATCAGCAGTGTTCATGGTCTGTCCATCCATCCATCCTTCCATCCATCCACCCATCCACCCATTTATTCTTCCCTCCATCAGGTACTGTGGATTTCCAGGACTAACTCACGCTGAAGCTGACTAGAGTTCAGTATTATAAATTTATCTTTTATAATTTATAATTTATAATCAGTTCAATCCCCTTAATATGCAATTCAGAACTTCCAGATACTTGGTATTTTAACAGATGCTTCTATTGACTAATACAGCTCAGCATAATACTCTGTAAAATCATTCAGGCAGAAATGTTAAGTTTTCGTTCTTAGTAAATAGCACTCAGTATGGTCAAACAGGAAGAAATATCAGTGGTTCACAGGGTCCTAGTCTTTCTAAGTTAAGCAAATCAATTCACTGTGATTTTGAAGTGTTTTTTCTTTAGGACTGAGAGTATTATATTGATAATAAAGCAATAACATGGCACAATATTTGAAATCCATAAAATGTGGTTATGAATTTTAAGAATAAACATCTTTTTAATTGGAGAAATGGAGGCGAAGGAGATCTCTCTGATTCAAATCCATACTGAAGTTTGGTTTGTGCAGTTCAGTTTAGCTTAAAAGCAAGGGACCAGTTTCTTTCCACACAGCAAATTACTGAAATAGCAAATACATGTATCACTTAATTTTTAGTTGAGAGAAAACCAACTGATTCTAAATCATTGACTCCACTGATTGCTTCTTATGACAAATCAAAATTGTTTATTAAAAACCACTCAATTTTTTGTAAAAGAAAGTAGAACATACAAATAACGTCTATTCGTCCCTTAGTTGGCATATACCAACTACAGAGAAAAGAGGAAAGATAATCAATATATATTATATAAACAGCTGCCCCAGTTAATCAAAAGCTGGTTGGTATTATCTGTTTAAGTTCTTATAAAGATTCTCAATGAGAGGAGAGGGTGCCGAACTCCCCACCCTATTCTGAGTTTATCTCTAACAGACTGAGCAACAAATCAACTGCCAGCATTTTAAAACCACATTATCTACAATCTTAAAATTTAAGATAAATCAAAAGTGGCTATGATAGGATTCTTTTTTAACCTCCATGACCTTGAGCAACTTCTAGAAATTTTTGACATTAATTTACTGCAAAGGAAATGTCTGATGTGATGAGCTTAAATGTTAGAAACTTGCGCCAACAGGTGAGGGTTAGTTGATGAGTAGACTTGAATTTTGAGTAACCCAAAATAACCAGTAACACGTTTTTGCAACATAGCATCATTTTACTGTTAGGCTTCAATGTGTTGGGAATTTTTGACTTGTGTTTATTTAGATTTTGTTTATGCATTTGTTTTTTAGTTAGTAATGTCACAATACAAGAATGCAGTTTTATGCTATCAGTTATGAGTAGCCTTAGGTTAATTGCTATGTTTAATTTCCTATTACAACTAGAGCTTATTGGGACCTTGAATTGCCTTAGAATATAATAATTCTAGTAACAAAAGAAAACAGATTGAAATGAACCAGACAGAAATTCATCTGTTCTCGCTTTTTATAAAGAACAAAACAAAAAAGCGCTTATACGTTGAGACATGGCTGCCTATTTGAAATAATAAACAGCCTCTAAATTAAGACATAACTTTATTTCTCTTAGTTCTTTCAAACAAATCAAGTAAACTATAGTCAAAAGATATATGATCATGAGGCCACCATCACCCTGATACCAAAACCAAAGACGTCAGAAAGAAAGAAAACTACAGGTCAATATCACAGATGAACATAGATGCAAAAATCCTCAACAAAATACTAGCAAACAGAATCCAACAGCACATTAAAAGGATCATACACCATGATCAAGTGGGGTTTATCCCAGGAATGCAAGGATTCTTCAATATACATAAGTCAATCAACGTGATACACCATATCAACAAACTGAAGAAGAAAAACCATATGATCATCTCAATAGATGCAGAGAAAGCTTTTGACAAAATTCAACACCCATTTATGATAAAAACCCTGCAGAAAGTAGGCATAGAGGGAACTTTCCTCAACATAATAAAGGCCATATATGACAAACCCGCAGCCAGCATCGTTCTCAATGGTGAAAAACTGAAACCATTTCCACTAAGATGAGGAACAAGACAAGGTTGCCCACTTCACCACTCTTATTCAACATAGTTTTGGAAGTTCTAGCCACAGCAATCAGAGAAGAAAAAGAAATAAAAGGAATCCAAATCGGAAAAGAAGAAGTAAAGCTGTCATTGTTTGCAGATGACATGATACGATACATAGAGAATCCTAAGGATGCTACCAGAAAACTACTAGAGCTAATCAATGGATTTGGTAAAGTAGCAGGATACAAAATTAATGCACAGAAATCTCTGGCATTCTTATACACTAATGATGAAAAATCTGAGAGTGAAATTAAGAAAACACTCCCATTTACCATTGCAACAAAAAGAATAACATATCTAGGAATAAACCTACCTAAGGAGACAAAAGACCTGTATGCAGAAAACTATGACACTGAAGAAAGAAATTAAAGATGATACAAATAGGTGGAGAAATATACCATGTTCTTGGATTGGAAGAATCAACATTGTGAAAATGACTCTACTACCCAAAGCAATCTACAGATTCAATGCAATCCCTATCTAACTACACTGGCATTTTTTACAGAACTAGAACAAAAAAATTCACAATTTGTATGGAAACACAAAAGACCCCGAATAGCCAAAGCAATCTTGAGAACAAAAAATGGAGCTGGAAGAATCAGGCTCCCTGACTTCAGACTATACTAGAAAGCTACAGTAATCAAGACAGTATGGTACTGGCACAAAAACAGAAATATAGATCAATGGAACAGGATAGAAAGCCCAGAGATCAACCCACACACCTATGGTTACCTTATCTTTGATAAAGGAGGCAAGAATATACAGTGGAGAAAAGACAGCCTCTTCAATAAGTGGTGCTGGAAAAACTGGACAGGTACATGTAAAAGTATGAAATTAGAACACTCCCTAACACCACACACAAAAATAAACTCAAAATGGGTTAAAGACCTAAATGTAAGGCCAGACACTGTCAAACTTTTAGAGGAAAACATAGGCAAAACACTCTATGACATAAATCACAGCAAGATCCTTTTTGACCCACCTCCTAGAGTAATGGAAATAAAAACAAAAATAAACAAATGGGACCTAATGAAACTTAAAAGCTTTTGCACAGCAAAGGATACCATAAACAAGACCAAAAGACAACCCTCAGAATGGGAGAAAATATTTGCAGATGAAGCAACTGACAAATGATTAATCTCCAAAATTTACAAGCAGCTCATGCAGCTCAATATCAAAAAAACAAGCAACCGAATCCAAAAATGGGCAGAAGACCTAAATAGACATTTCTCCAAAGAAGATATACAGATTGCCAACAAACACATGAAAGAATGCTCAACATCATTAATCATTAGAGAAATGCAAATCAAAACTACAATAAGATATCATCTCACACTGGTCAGAATGGCCATTATCAGACAATCTAGAAACAATATATGCTGGAGAGGGTGTGGAGAAAAGAGAACACTCTTGTACTCTTGGTGGGAATGTAAATTGATACAGCCACTATGGAGAACAGTATGGAGGTTCCTTAAAAAACTACAAATAGAACTACCATATGACCCAGCAATCCCACTACTGGGCATATACCCTGAGAAAACCATAACTCAAAAAGAGTCATGTACCTAAATATTCATTGCAGCTCTATTTACAATAGCCAGGACATGGAAGCAACCTAACTGTCCATCAACAGATGAATCGATAAAGAAGATGTGGCACGTATATACAATGGAATATTACTCAGCCATAAAAAGAAGTGAAACTGAGTTATTTGTAGTGAGGTGGATGGACCTGGAGTCTGTCATACAGAGTGAAGTAAGTCAGAAATACCGTATGCTAACACACATGTACGGAATCTAAAAAAAAAAAATGTCATGAAGAGCCTAGGGGTAGGACGGGAATAAAACACCGACCTACTAGAGCATGGCCTTGAGGATATGGGGAGGGGGAAGGGTAAGCTGTGACGAAGTGAGAGAGTGGCATGGACGTATATACACTACCAAACGTGGGGTGGATAGCTAGTGGGAAGCAGCCGCATGGCACAGGGAGATCAGCTAGGTAGTTTGTGACCCCCTAGAGGGGTGGGATAGGGAAGGTGGCAGGGAGACGCAAGAGGGAGGAGATATGGGGATATATGTATATGTATAGTTGATTCACTTTGTTGTAAAGCAGAAACTAACACACCCTTATAAAGCAATTATACTCCAATAAAGATGTTAAAAAAAAAGATACATGATCATTTGTCTCAAGATTTAATTTTTGACAATGCCTTTTAATCTTCTGAGTTTAAGTTAAAGAGGCCATTTGCATTCCTTATTGTTTGTTTTTATCATATGATCTGTGGTTATTAGTTGATAATGATAATATGGTTTTAAAACAGCTTTTTTCTATATACTTCATTACATCATAACAGTTTTATTATTTTTTACCTTCCACTTAAAGAGCTAAAATCTGGTGCTTTACCTTTTTGTCATTATAGAAATGAACGGAGAGAGGAAACAAGTTCAATGACTGATTCAAGGTCAGATATGTGTCTTATTGGAGTCTTTTGTTCAAATGCTGTGCCCTGTACTCTTCCATTGACATTTCACTACCGGGGATCCTGATAGGCTAAGTAGAGACAAGGCAAGAGTGATATTGGTCAATTAGATAAGAGACTTAAACCAAAGTGTAGAGATGGTAATAAGAAACAAAGAGTGGAATGAAGTTGAGTATATATTTAAAAATCCTATTATAAATCTACCCATGACGGGAGGTAGCGATTTCATGACTGTTTGTTTATAAGATAACATTAGACCCCATTGTAGACTTAAAGGATAAACAGGATGTTATATATTTGTAACTGTTTTCTATATCACAGACATTATAGATGTGTTCAGGAATACGTTCTTCAGAAAAACAACTCACTCCAACTATTGCATGGCTTCCCAGAGCTCCTCTACTTGTCCCGGGAGCTTGAACTCTCTTTTTATCAGAATGGCACTGCTGCTCTTGTTCTGATGCCCTATTTGCCCAACTAAGAGAGCCCATCAGAGGAAGGGCACCAAATCCAGTGGCATGTAGGCCTTATTCAAACAGGGCCTCATTCACTCATTCATTCATTTATTCTTTTAATACATTGACAAACCAGTCAAACTGCAATCTCTTAATCTGATGGACAGTTTTATTGCTTTACCACTTTACATTGTGGATAATACCATGCCTTCGTATCCTGTAGAGTGGTAAAGATTGATAACATCTGTATTTTCTTAATCCCTTTTCATGTCTTCATGTTATGTTTTAATATTTGCTGGTCATAATATATGATTTCCTTTGAATATAAGATTCTTTATAACTGCAATACACTGAAATTAGAAATTCAATGAGAGGTCCCTCAAAAAATTAAAAATAGAACTACTGTTTGACCACAATTCCACTTCTGGGCATGTGTCCCAAGAAAACAAAAACACTACTTTGGAAAGATATATGCACCCTCATGTTCATTGCAGCATTATTTACAATAGCCAAGATATGGGAATGACCTAAATGTTCATCAGTGGATGAATGGACAAAGAAAATGTGGCATTAAGTGTGTGTATATACAGATATAGATACAGATACTGATATTTATGTCTATATCTATATCTGTATGATGGGATATTGTTCAGCCATAAAAAAAAAAAAAAGAATTGAAATCTTGTGACAACATGGATAGACCTTGAAGGCTTTATGCTAAATCAGACAGAAAAAGACAAATACCATATAATCTCACCTGTATTTGAAATGTAAGAAAACAAAAACAAAAAAGCCACATACCATCTCAGAGATACGGAGAACAGATTGGTGGTTGCCAGAGGCTGGGGGGGTGGGGGAGGGGTGTGGTGTGAAATGGGTGAAGGGAGTTGAAAGGTACAAACTTCCGGCTATAAAATAAGTAAGTCATGGGGAGGTAGTATACAGCATGGTGACTATGGTTGATAATACTGTGTTGCATATTTAAAAGTTGCTAAGAGAGTGGATCTTAAAAGTTCTCATCACACACAAAGAAATTACCAGTTGACTTTATGACTTATTAATAAAATGTATAATTCTTCAGACAACACAAACAAAATGGTAATCATATAAACTAAGCTCTAAATTCCAAAGAAGTACACATTCTATATACTTCCCTGCCTTTTTCTCCAGTCTTTCTGAGAATCCTTGTATAATTAGACAATAATGTCATGTCTAAAGAAAAAAAAACCCTCTTTTCTTTTCTGGTACTCCTTTTGAACAATTCTTTCAGCAGTAGTAATTTATCCTGGTAAACAGGCACTCACTGCATGATCTGGAAAGTACTGATTTTTTTCTCAATCTGCTACAAATACAATTAAGCTGCTCTGCTTCAAAGTGATGCACCCCTGTTTTCTGAAATAGGAGGTCTCCAACTTTCTCCATTTTCCACCACTAGTTTGAAACGAAGGTATTCTTTTCTAAATGGTTCTTTTGTGTTAAACAAAAACATGCTATGTAATTGCTGATGCTGTCATACTTGTGGACAGAATTTCCAAAAGATCAAGCTCATGTTGCACATGTCAACTTGTTTTGAAGAAGTACAGTGAAATTATTCAAAATTATGTAATAGTGGCTTGAGGTTTTTTTATGAGAAAGATGAATGTAACATTTTCCATCACAGTACTGGTGGTGGTACAATGATGATTATCATGATTCTGAAACTAGTAGCAAAATGGACCCTGGTTTTCCATATTTAGTTCTATTCTAATTATATATTTTATAGTGAAAAGAAGGTTAAAATATTTAGAAGTCCTAAATGTCAAAAACATGAGCTCTCATCTCAAAGCAGATTTTGTCATTATAGATGGTCTTATTTCCATACCAATAATAATGTCATGTTACTTCACTCTTAATATATTATGCAGGTGAAATGAGATGATACATATGTCAATTACATTTAAAAAAAATTATAGTCTAAGCTTCTGAAATTCACTATACACACGCTATAACTTTTTTCTATGAAATAAAAACAGATAAACCTCAATATTCAGAATAAGCTTACAACTTATTTTAATGTCTTCTCTCCCTAATTGTAAATATTCTGTATTTGGAAAGCACACATCTTATGCAAACTGCAGGTATTCAGAAAAGAATGAACTGGTCTCGTTTCAAGAGAGATGTGGGGAAAGCATCTACAATAGCAAATTGTCGAATTATGTCAACTGAGTGATGATGGGGCAAGGATGGGTGGTGTAAACGTGTTTTAAAACACATTTGAGAATATCTGAATATTTCTATCTGTAAATTTTAAGCTATATATTTTGCCTTATTTAAAAGTATAAGTTACAAAAATTAATGGTAATGAATTAATCTTTAGTTTATTAATTTAGCAAATACTTTTGGATCACTTACTCTATGCGAGACACCGTTATGCTTGCAAATATTAATTGATTTGAGACTGAAAGGAGCCCTAGGAGACAGATACTACTGTTATCCCATTTTACACATGAGAAAATCGAGGCACAAAGGTAAGGTAACTTGCTCACAGTCATAGGTGTAACATGTGGTAAAGCTGGTTTTGAGCCCAGGCAGTCTGGTTCTAGAAGCATTGCCCTTGAATGCCTTGCTCTGTTGTTTCCCCATGATAAGGTGTGGTGTCACAGAATCGTCTTTATCTTCTAGGTCAGATAAGGTTTACTGTTCTTAGGCTTTTAATGTTTTTCGGAGAGTTAAAAAATTATTCTTTTTCCGTGGCACAGAGGCGAGTTTGAATGTATCAAATCTGTTCTACCCTGTGTCATTTATATAGGTTCACAACAATAAAGATGCTTTTAAAAAGACATAGCACATTACCAACTGATAAAGGAATTCCAGTTTTTCGTGTCATCAAATTGTATAGGCTATTATATTAATGTAAGATTTTAAACTTAGTAGTAAAAGCCTTAATCTATACATTCAGGGAAGACTTCTCCATAAAGCCAGAGGGATTGTAAGAGTTTAGGATGCGGATTAGACAAAGGTTAGAAAATGACACTGTACACAAAATCTTCACTCACCGCTGTAGCAAAGTTCGTCAAAAGTGTATCTTTCATGAATTTGGACTCACATTGTTTTTGCTTTCTTACACTGAAGCCAAACTTGACATACGTTTGTAGATTTAGGACTCAGTTCCCTTCTAACATGAATTGATTATTCTGCTTGATGTCTATGAACATTGAATAACTTGAGTGATCACTGAATCTGATATTTTATTTGTTTTAGCATAATTTAATAAAAACAGTTATCTGTGTGGCTCGTCTAATTTAGGCGGACAGCAGAATAGCAGGTGCCGGGGTTGTGTCGGCATTTTCATCGCTGGGGCGTGGCTATGTTGTCAGTTACTGATTAACTTCTCGAGTGATGCCACACTTCCTACTACATGAAGGGAGGAAGAGGCCAACGCATTCCTTTGATTTCACATGAAGTTTCCATTTTCTCTTAAAACAGTTTCCTCATACTTTTAGTACATAAACGATTACAACTCCATTAATGGTTTTATATGGAAGTCGATATCTAAATTCATATTTTCTCTGTGAATACAGCAAGAAAGTTCTGGGTATAAGCTGTTTAAAATATATGAGAATTAGGTAATACAGAAAGTATATAGCATGTTTCCAAACGGTTATTGTTGCAATAATAAAACACAATAAATACAACTCTGAAATTTTTCTGGTTATAGTTTTCACTTTTCAGATATTATGTCTCTGCAGTTTTAGGTTTTGTTTTTATTTGTTCTTGAGTGATGGTGATTTCAACATATTTCAAATAAAGATGTTAATACAAAGGGATAATACCTGGAGCTGGACAGTTATCAATGGTTCCTTTCCATAGAGAAACAGGTATATAAATTCGAAGTTCTATTCAGGCAGAAGATTATACATAATAAGAAGAAAGACGAACCAGATTAGATAGAGTTTTTTACAATGTTTTATTTATTTTCATGTTCAGGTTGCAGTTGCAATTAATCTTCATTCCCCGTCTCCAAGATCTGACTCGATGATCAGAAATGTATTGTTTCCTCTCCTTTGGGCGTACCGAAGGTTTGAAGAATAGTTCAGATGGCTTTCAAAGTGGTAAATTGATTTAATTGACCAAGATTTAGCAGGGAATAGTCAACTGATAATACAAGTATGAAATTATGTAGAAGGGGATTTTCTATTGCCACTTTCAGTTCATTCAAGTTTCTTTGAATTGCTGAGTTCAAACATTAGAGTTAAAAACGTCACTGACAAAAAGGGAAAATAAAAGTCATTTTCTAAATGGCTTGATATCCGGGAGCAGAAAAAAATGCAATCATATTGAAAGATTTTCTGATCTTTAGAAGGTCAAGTCATAATAAGAAGTGTTTACAAAAGACGACTAGGCCAGTTTTAAAATAATTATCAGAAATATATTATCGAGTACCTGAGTATAGTGAGACTTCAGTTGGTAATATTTCTGCCTGAAGTATGACGACACACTCATTTAGAAAACACAGGAAAAAATAGGGGGCTAGAGTGAAGACATAGATAAAAGCAAACTCAAAGATATCAAGTACTCAATGGGCCATTATCTCCATTTGAGTAATTTGATTGTCATAGAATCAGATGTGAAATAATTAAGATGGGGAAATAGGGGAAACTTAGTTCTGCTTTCTCAGTTACCTACAGTTCAGTGGCTGTCTGCCTGGTTCTTAAAATGTTAGAAAAGCAGAATTTCTCTCTGAACCTTCTGAGAGGAGAGAAGGCCCTGTGCAGAGCTGAGCTCTCATGTTCAGTTTGCCTAACTGGGCTTTGCAGAGCAGAGCCTTCATCAGAATCACAAGGCACCGCCGCAGCCTCAAAAGCAGAGAAGAGGAAACGTGGAATGCAGACGTTATCTCAGGGTAGCCTCGCCCCTGAATAAAGTTACATGGCAAGGCATGATCATGGCTCATGGGAGTAACAGACAGAGCCAAGGAGAAAGATGCTCTTCTACGCAGAGTTAGCCCACAGTGGCACTCTCCTGCCTGTGGGTGCTTAAAATATCAAGAAGGAAAATAATGTTCATCTGTGGCCATAAAGGCAGGCTTAAAAACATGCAGAATGGATCAGAGCCTCCACATGGGATCACTGGGTTCATTTTTTCCCCACCAATTTTACACAAGACCTGAAGCTGTCACATATTAGAGATTCTTCCCTTTGTAACCAACAATTTTTCCTTTTTTAAAAGTACAGTTTCAATATGCAAAAACAAATGGCAAAAAGAATTTCATTGCTTTAGCACAGTTAATAGGCCTTGAAGGTAACTTGATGGCAAGGCCACATGGAAATAAACTCATAGGGAGGGCAGTGCCATGGAGAAAAGGATCGGAGGGACAAAGGAAGACTGATAACCTTCCCTTTTTTTTTGCTGCCTACGGCTGGTGCTGATAGTTAAAACCCAGGTGATGTCCAAGTTACAACACATTTTAGAGCTTGTCACTGATAGCTATCTAAAATATTCATGTGTTTTGATCACTAGGTTTTATTTCTTTTTACAGCTCAGCACACAGATAAGGCAGCACCTAGCTTTCAATGTGAGCAAACTCAAGCAAGAGCTGGGCGGGTGTTTGTGCTGTGAGATAAACACCATTATCTGCTTCACGTAAAGTTTTCTTTCTGATTCTTAACCATCAGCTAACTAACTCTGATGTGTGAGTTATGGTAGGACCTCATCTGGCCTGTTAACAATGTGCATGATTGTTACTGAGCCAGGTTCCTCTGCCCAGGGTGCAGCGAGATGCTGAGGTTTGCAGCAGAGAAATGGATTATTCACGAGGCAGCCAAGCCAGGAGATGGGAGAGCAAATCGCAAACCCACCTCCCTGGAGGCGACGGGCTGAGGTATTTAGAGGATAAAGAGGCAGGGTGGTCCGAGGCGTGGGGAGCCTGGGGAGAGATGCTTGGAAATAAGAAAAAGGTGAGGTAATTGTCATCCCGCCCAGGTGTAACTAAGCTACAGGATTCTTCACGGGACTTGTTCAGAAGCTGGTGGCTGTTGCATGATCTGAGGGTGGAGTTTTCAGCCCTCTGACGTCAAAAGGTCACCTGGTGGGCACTCGCGCATGCCCAGCTGGAGGGTTGGCGGTCCTCTCCGGTCTTAACCAGCTCAGCTGGAACTAGGCACGGATGAGTCCAAGTTCATGGAAAACAGCTTGGGCAAACATCTTACTGTTTAGGCTTCCTGCTGCTTGGAGGACATGCAGGTCTTTTGTAGCAACGATTAAAAGGATCAGTGAAGGCTGGTTACAGGTATAATGGATCGAACTGGTGATTACCCAGAGTTTCATGATGTTTGGGGGAAAATTATCATTTTTAGAAGCCTGATATTTCCGTTGGAAACTTAGCAGTTATCCAAATGTTCAGGAAAGGTTTTATTCCCATCTAGGGCATTGTTGTTTGTATTCTGGAATTATCTCATCCATGGGGCAGTCTCAGAATGAAACATATGCACTTGAATTTGGGAAATCTGTTGGATCGTCTTTTATTTTCAAGGACCTTTTTTCTCTGAGAATACGATGAGACTGTTGTATTCATCCTTTTTACTCCTAATGACTCTGATGGTCACTGGCACTGAGTAGGGCTTCATTCACTGTTTTTCCAGTGAATACACGAAAGCACTATGGAGAATGTAAACAGGGTAAGTACATAGACAGAAGTGGTACTAATGACAGTGTGACTACAAGTTGTTGAATTTAAAAAATAGAAAATCTGATTTTAGCGAGTGGTTTACTGTGTAATACGCAGAATAGGATATGAATTGGAAATCAGAGGATATGAATTTACTTCTGTTATAGTGAAAGAGAGGAGTTGATAAGCATTAGAAAACAATACTGGAAATAAGTAACTTTAGTGTTTTCTTGCAAAATATTGTTCTGGTCTTTCTACTGTTCCAGATAACATGACATTGGCAGAGTCCATGGATATTTAGAGCTGAAGGAGTTTGTATACCATCAAATTAGACTTCTTATATCACATATGTTTGGGAAACTTTCAGGAAAATACTCTATGTGTGACCTAAAGTTCCTTAAAAACACCATGTTAGAAGTTTTTCTTTTTATGGGAAATAAATGAGGTAAAAATCATCAGGTTAAGCAAAATATGCTAGAGTCCACTTGCCTGTTTTACAGATAATGAAATGTCTAAACGTCTTTTGTTGAGAGGTTTTTTTTCTCTTAATTAATTATGCTCATGTAACAGTTCTTTGTCAAAACCCTGTCTAGTATTTGAGATTGTAATTGATAGAGAATAGGAGAGTAAAATCTTTTGATCTCTGTTTCTTGCTTTTATGCAATATCTTTATCATTGATCAAAAGAATCAGAATATCATGCTGACCAGAGAGAGACTGTAGCATTGATTTTGGTCAAGACCATAATAACAAATAAGGAAGTTAGCTGCTATAAATGCATGAAAATGACAAAATCAAAACCAAAAAATAAAACTCTGTTGGGTGCATTTCTTTTAAGCACCCTTGTATCCATAAATGGCATACATCGATCCATAAATAATAGATCCAAAAGTAGATTCTTAATACCATCCATAATATGAATCCATGGTAGATCCATAAATAATACTGTCCAGGAGGGAGATATAGCTCCTTTAAAGAGAAGCTACAGGCCAAGCATATTCCTAGGAAAGCATTAAAATGAACTTTATAAAAGATAAGGCTGCAGGAATAGCTTCTACCCATTCTTGAATTTAAAGCTTCTGAGGAAAACTGGGATCCTAAAAAGACAGAATTCCTTATTTTTTAATAAATGCACCATTTCTTGAAAGTGTTTCTCTCCCTATACCACTTGACCTTATGAAGTTAATGATGTTTGTCTTTGATATGATGCACATTCATTTCTATTCTCCCCAGTCCCCTTTTGTCCTGGTTATTTATTTCTTATCATATTTCCTAAAGAAATTTCTCTTCTAAGGACTACATTAGTAAAATAATTATAGAAAGAGTTAAATTGATCTCATGCCTTGCCATTCCAGGGATAAGTTGCATTTTAAGATACCCATAAAAGGAGAAAAACGCTTAACCTCAGGTTTCTAATATCCAGAAACCTAAATGGAGAGAGTTACTATGGGGTGTCAGAACCAATTGTGGATGCATTCAGTCCAGACCAGGAAGGCAAATGAAAGGAATTACACACACACACACACACACACACACACACACGTAATTCTGTTCTGCAGTAAGGTTATATTATAGCTTCTGTTTAAATTGAAGTATTGGGGGGCTTCCCTGGTGGTGCAGTGGTTAAGAATCTGCCTGCCAACGCAGGAGACATGGGTTCGAGCCCTGGTCTGGGAGGTCCCACATGTCGCGGAGCAACTAATCCCGTGTGCCACAACTACGGAGCTTGCACTCTAGAGCCCGCGAGCCGCAACTACTGAGCCCGCGTGCCACAACTACTGAAGCTCATATGCCACAACTACTGAAACCCGTGCGCCTAGAGCCCGTGCTCTGCAACAAGAGAAGCCACTGTAATGAGAAGCCCATGCACCACAACGAAGAGTAGCCCCCGCTCACCGCAACTAGAGAAAGCCTGCGTGCAGCAACAAAGACCCAACACAGCCAATTAAAAATAAATAAATAAATAAAAAATAAATTGAAGTATTAATATAGTAGGAATACTGCTTAGGTGTTAGTAGGAATACTACCTAGCTATTCCTACTATACAGAGAGAAACACCTGTTGTTTTGTTTGTTGTTTTTTTGTTTTTACATCTACAATCAACATTTATTGAGATCTACATGAGACCTTAGATACTAACCATACAAAGATATAATCTCTGCCCTTCAAATACTTAGGTCTGGTGTTTCTTTCTTTATATTCAGAGTATGAATAGTTAGATGGCAGGGGATTGTCTAGCTCCTTTTAGTATTACAGTCCTACAATCTCCCAGCTAGGATTCCTTGATTAGAATTGAACCATCTTTTATTCTATTTTTAATTGGCTTGGTGTTTTATGTATAAATATATTCCCCTTTTCTTATGATACCATGAATTTTTGAAAGAACTCTTTCCTTTGTCTTTCCCCAATTTAATTCATTTCAGTAGGGAGAGGCACAGAATTATTTGGAAAGGTAATCATATATAGTTATGTGCTAATATAAAAAAAATATTTATTTGCCCCAAAACAGAACTCAAACAACCTATAAAATAATTAGATACTAACATGTAATTTTATCATAATAAGTCAAGAAGTCAAAATTCATGGACTACTATTAATAAAACAAAATAATAAAAGTGGCAACATGCCTTAATTCATCTTCACAGAACACTAAACTTGTGAGATATTAGAAAATAGAAAAATCTTGAGAATTTAAATTAAAAAATTATGTCCTAAAATGTAAAATATTAGGAAATAATCAAAAAGGTCATATTCCTGTCTTTGTGAATTTAAGGCAAACATACTCACTTATATTTCCCCCTATTTCTTTTTTGTGTATGAGTTTTTTCTGGCCTAAGGAGACCTGGAATACCAGACTTATATGGCTTACTGAATATTGTCTTTGCTTTTTCCTGTTTTATATATGTTCTTAGAGCTCTGTATGTAATTCCTATTTAGAATTTCAGGTGAGAGAATGAGGGGGGAAACACACACACATGCACCCCTCCACACACACACACACACACACACACACACACACACACAGTTAGAGGCAGAGGGAAATTAAATGTGAATATGAACTGAACATAAGATAGCACTAACACATGATGGGCATTTCAAGAATTAGTTCCTCATTTCTTTATTTCCTCCTATCTTCCCTCCTTCCTACTTCCCCTGCCTGATGCAATTTAAATAAAAATCTCTAAAATTATTAATATTGGGTCCCCAAGATAGATCATGTGAACACAGTTCGGGTAACAATAATTAATGCCCAGTCTAAATACAACTTGATATGAAAATATTAGACATATTTATTTAGATTTGTCTAGGTATTCCTCTGGCCACAAACTTTACCAATTTCCAAAAGAATTGTTCAGACTGGGAAATCTTGACACACTTTTCAATGAATGTTGATTCACTTCTGGAGGTTGTATTTTGGCTAAATAGTATAATTCTGTCTACAATGATATGTAATTCTTAAGTGCTCCACAATCTGCCCAGACAGGACCTATTTAACAAATACTCTCGCTGTTATCCTTCTCAAAATCCTCATTTTACTGAAGATCACACCTACACACACACAACTCATAATGAAGAGGGAAAAACAGGTATTTGTATTGAGGCCGGTGAAGGACACTTATTAATTTTTCACACACCTGCACATACATGACTCAGAAAGTCAACAACTTATGATTTCTGTTTGTTTTCTCAAGGTCCTCAAAGAGAATGAACACAGTCCCTTTCAAAGACCTGAAACCTACCTTGCGCATCTCCTCCCTGAAGCTCCTGAGTCTTTACTTCTTGTCAGAGCTGTGATGAATCAGTTGCTTGATGGTGGGTGTCATCTGCTGATAGCAAATTTATTCAAGGAGCCCTCAGTCCATTTTGGACAAAACTGTGATGTCCCTCTTGGTGCTATTCTTTGTGTTAGAAATTGAGGGATTTCAGAATTTAGTATCCCACTTATAATTTTGTACATGTTGATGACACATCATAGCCACAAGGAGCTAGTAAAGAGCACAGGGAGAGGTATATGCACAAATCAAACGTCTGCCACAAAAAAGGAAAAGTCCCATAGACTAGAGTGATAACTTTTCTTTTTTTTTTTTTTTAAATCATGCATTTTATTTTATTTTATTTTTTTATTTTTTTTGCGGTACGCGGGCCTCTCACTGCTGTGGCCTCTCCCATTGTGGAGCACAGGCTTCGGATGCGCAGGCTCAGCGTCCATGGCTCACGGGCCCAGCCGCTCCGCGGTATGTGGGATCTTCCCGGACCGGGGCACGAACCTGCGTCCCCTGCATCGGCAGGCGGACTCTCAACCACTGCGCCACCAGGGAAGCCCGAGAGTGATAACTTTTCATATTTAACTTGTGACAGCTGTGGACAGTACTGCTGGCATCCAACTCACAGAACTAGTTTGCTCTTCACTTTGTGACTGAACCGTCTTGATCCAAGTGTGAAAAATAGGCCTGTTGGGTGACATGCTGCCCATTGGATGGCCTGTCCAGTTTTCTTATGGAAAGACAGTCATATTTCATTGCTTTCATTTGTGTTTAGATGTCAAGTAGGAAGAATAAATTATTTCCCATCCTATATATAAAAGTAGTTTGATGTATCCTTTCCACCCCTAGGAAAAAGTATGAAAATACACACATTATTTTATACTGAAAGCATTAAAAGGTGACATGATGATAAGATAGATAGTAAAATCTCCCTGGGACGGAGTGAGCAAGAGAGAAATTTCATTTATTCCTTAAACTTAATTCTTCAAGGATATTTAGAGAAAAAAGACATTTAATGTTTATGGTACTCTATGGTTCCATTTCTTTGAGCCATGTTTACACAAAATGTTGATTTAAGGGCAATCTGAGCTAGCCAAATAATAGGGGGTACTATAAACAATATGCCGTATACTTTTTTGTACACGATGGATCAGCTGTGTTGGTTAAACACTAAATTTTGAAAACATTAGCATCCGGTAGATAGGAGAGGGTACCTTTTAAATAATAAAAAGAATTGTGTATCTGGTTGCACAAAAACAATGAAACTTTGATAAATACTCAAACACTGGCCTATTCATTCTGCAAAATTTCGCGACTACAACACAATACAACACCTGAGATACTTCAAGTGAAATTAAGTTTTTTAAAAAACCCACATCTATGACTGACGGTTCATCTAGCAAGCAATCCATTCATATGTTCATTGCTTATCAACAAATGAGAAGATGATAAATGCTCAATGCATTTTGAAGGTCAGTTTTTATGGTTGCATAATTTTAAACGAGCATAATTCTCAATGGTTATTGTAATAAAAAGGAATGAATTAATGGCCTCTTAACTAAAGTGAACTTTTGCTACAGAAACAAAAAGAATATTAAGTGTGCCCTGCCTTAAGTGAAAAGATTAAGAGCTTTATTTTGTGCAATAAGTGGGCAGGACCTGAGATCTAGGACTTTTGCACTGATATCCAGGATATTAAAAGGGTGTCATAGGGCTTCCCTGGTGGCGCAGTGGTTGAGAATCCGCCTGCCGATGCAGGGGACACGGGTTCGTGCCCTGGTCCGGGAAGATCCCACATGCCGCGGAGCAACTAAGCCCGTGAGCCATGGCCGCTGGGCCTGCGCGTCCGGAGCCTGTGCTCCGCAACGGGAGAGGCCACAGCAGTGAGAGGCCCGCATACCGCAAAAAAAAAAAAAAGAAAAAAAAAAAAAATAAAATAAAAGGGTGTCATAAAGAGAGCTGGGAAATTAGGCATTGCTGGAAAGAATCACAGAATGATGTCCTAACTGTTAAAGACAAGATGATTTTCGCTCCAGACTCTAGTAACCATAGGGTGTGCATAAATACTAAAGTGATGTTCTTGGTCTTAGCTGTGCCATCCAAAACGTCCAGATGTTTCCTCCTTGACAAACCACTTGTGTGTGTGTGTGTGTGTGTGTGGTACGCGGGCCTCTCGCTGTTGTGGCCTCTCCCGTTGCGGAGCACAGGCTCCGGACGCGCAGGCTCAGCAGCCATGGCTCGCGGATCCAGCCGCTCCGCGGCATGTGGGATCTTCCCGGACCGGGGCACGAACCCGCGTCCCCTGCATCGGCAGGCGGATTCTCAACCACTGCGCCACCAGGGAAGCCCCGACAAACCACTTTTTACATGAACTTCAACCCATCATGTTCCAAAGAAGCACAGTTCAAGATTCTGGAAATATTGCAGAGTTCCTGTATCATTTTGTGTGTGGGGGGGGGGGGCGGGGGGGGAATAGTTGAATGGATGGCTATAATGCATACTTTTTTCTCATAGAGCAGATAATCAAATGAGAGTATAAAAATTAAAATATGTCGTATGGGGTTAGGTGGAATGTAGAAAAATAACATAAGATACAAGTAGACACAAGTAATGAGGAGTATTGAGGAGGATGAGAAGTATTATTTTACGCAGAGGGCTCCAGGAAACCCTCTCTGATTTTATAAATAACCTCAATGAAGTGAGGAACAAGCCATACATGGTGTGGGGTCAGTGAAATTTCCATTTTACAAGAATATCCAGAGCAAAGATCCTGAGGCTATCTTCAGCTACTGGAGGAAAAGCCAGTAAAGGTAACAGGGTGGCGTGGGTGAGGGTCGTGGTGCCAAAAGTGAGGAAGAATGTTAAATGCAGCATCGACTTTGTAATTTGCCAATTAGTGGCTATGTACGAGTAATACATTATAGACCCAGGATAGTGGATCCTCATTGTTTCTTTTCAATTACGCCCAATATGATTGTGCTGTGGTTTGTAGAAAAAAAATAGTATCATGATTTCATGGCTTCAAGGGGCTTCAAGGTCTAAAATATGGTCAAACTGTCTACAAGATATAAGCAATAGTCAGAAGCTGTTACTCAATAACCAAGTATCACGTAACTCATTCTGTCCTGTATCAGGTTTATTCCATTAATCCAGCAGCGTGATTTATTTCTAGCTGCCTCTGTCATTCACAGTATAGACTCAACCTCAGCGTGAGCGGAAATCAGCTTTGAACATCAGAGAAAAATTTAAAAGACCTCCTCTCCTCCTAAAAAAACTTTGTAAATGCCCAACTCAATTTTCTTTTCTTGGGTGAGGAATAGAAACACCACAGCTCCCACGTTAGGGTCTACTGATCTCTAGTTAATTAAGCTCAGTTCATCCTAATCACCTTGAATTTGTTCATCATGTTCTAGTTGTCTATTGTGGTGTACTAAAGTCCCCCCAGCTTAAGGTCTTAAAACAACAATATTAATTTGGTCATGATTTGGGGGGTCAGAAATTCAGAAGGGGCTCATATGAGCTATTCACCCGTGATTCATGCTGAGATAGGATGGGAAGATCCATTGCCCAGAGGAGGGGTTAATCAGTGACAGGTCAGGTGGGCTGGATGTTCTTTGATCGTCTCCTCTCCATGTGGCATCTCATCCACGTGGCTTGGGTTTCTCGTGAGATAATGGTTTCTGGGTATTTGTACTTCCTCCATGGGGGCTGACTTGCCTCAAAGCCGGTGTTCTAAGAGGCCTCCCGAGAAGCTGTAAGGCCTCTCATGTGCCATATCGCTGCCACATTTGGTTGGGGAAGCAAGTTTCAAGGGTCAGGAGTTAGACTCTACTTGCCAATGGAAGGACTGCAAAAGCATTTGCAGCCGCCTTTAATCTGACAAACAGACAATGCAGAATTTAATAATGATAATCTTGCAGAATATAATGATGATCTACATGAGGATGTGTTTAATCTTTATGAAAAATGTTAAAGTATGTTCAAAAAACTTTGTTTACTGAATCAGGAAACCGGTTATCACATATTTTATTTTATTTTATTTTTTATCACATATTTTTAAAAGGTTTTCGTTGACAAAATTATAAACTAATTTTTTATTCCTCAGTTATAGTTTATATGTGTATACACACACACACACACACACACACACATGTATATTCACACACATACATCCCACTAATAAATAAAGTGGTATGGTATTTACATTCCTAAAAATGTGATAATACTTGTATTACTAAAGGTCTAAAGTGACTCAAAGTGTTAAATCTTATAATCAAATGCATAATTTTATTTGAGGATTACTTAATTTATTTTAGAAGTATTTACTCAGGAAGTGAAAACAATCATAAAACTCTCATGTATTTACACTGATGATATTTGCTGAAAAACAATGAAATCGATGGCCTAAAGGAAAGTTTAAATTAATTAGAATGTCTTGAGTATTTTGTGAGGAGTAATGAACCTGGAAATGTGTGCCCTTTATTGTAGTGACCTTGAGCCAACTGTTCTTTTCATTGAATAATTTCTTATTTATTTATCTACTCAATCAGCAATCAGCAGTTCCCCTTCAAAATGTGCCATATATTCAATTATCTCCAAGCATGAATTATCGAGAGATCTCAGAGAAATTTCCAAATGGAAAGCTGCATCTATGAAAGAGCGAAAGTAAATTGTGAATATAAGCTTTCATTATCTATTAACAATCATCATTTGAGAATTATTACTACATGTAATAATGTTTCATTTGTGACGCAAATAATAAATATCACTAAACATGGAAATAATTACTCTGTTTTACCTTTTAGGATACTAGATTTCTGTTTGATTTTCTGCTCTGAAACATATCCCTCACATAGGAGGTGTCTTATGTATGCATGCCCAAATACACCGTGAGGGGTAAATGAAGAATGATCTGGAGGGTTCCCAGAGTGACTAGGAACCAAGGTCAAGTCCTTCATTTAAAAGAATAGGTTATGACAACCTGAAAGTTCTTTAGAGTCAAGGGGGTGTGGCTGTGCTCCCTCCCAGTGTTGTTGCTTGATCGGGGGTGGGGGGTGATTTACTTTTGCATTTTCAAATAATTTTTATTGACCTAAAATTCATTGCTCATAGATGTCAGTTTCTGTGAAAGCATATTAAATATCAGAGTAGAAACATATGCCTCATCTCTCATGCCCTAGAAAAAAAATTGTATGGATTAAATATGTTACTTCTTGACGATATATATACATTATATTTCTTACTGAGTATTAATTTCCCACAGTGCACCTTCTTATAGAAGGTGATAGAAAAATCAGGCTTCAAAGTTGAAATCCCGAAAACAAAAACAAAACAAAGTTGAAATCCCATTTATTCACTCAGAGAATATTTTAGCAATCACAATATTAATATCAAATAGCAGGTATTTTATTTAAGTCAACTTGCTATTAAAAAGTAAACTCCTAAATGTATCAGAACTCAAGCATAACAGAAAGTTATTTCTTGCTCACGTACAAAACTGGTACTCTAGAGTGGTAACTGTTTTCAAAGCAATGATTCAAGGACTCCAGATCATTTCACTCAATGTCTACGCCATCCTCAAAGTGAATTCTCAGATCACTCTATTTATCTTTCCTAGGTCTGTGGCAGGGGAAAAAATATGGAGAATCATGCCTGGAAAATTTTTCATGGGCTAGTCCTGGAAGAAAGGCACTAACTTAAAACTCACAGGTCATACCTCACTGCCGAGTAGCCCAGGAAGTGTAGTCCAGGTGTATGCCCAGAAGGAAGATACAATGATTTTGGTGAGAAGATGGCCAGGCTCTGCTGCAACAGAGAAAGTTCATTCTATCTAGGACCCAGAGGTCAACAAAAGGAAGTAGATGGACAGGAGGCATAGGGAAGCCTGGAGGTCCAGGAGGAGGCTCACTGAAGCCTCTGATCAGGCCCCAGTAATCAAGAATTATTTTTGAGCATCTCATAGAACTAAAATCTATCAATAGCTTGTTCCTTCGCCCTCTCTCTCAGGGCACATGTAACCATTGACAGTTTGAAAAATAAAAGCACACGAACAGTGTGTGTCACTTATTCTGTATTGTGTGTCTAAAACCATCAAAGATACTTTATTTACACCAATAGATATCATGCCTTTTCTAAGAGATCCTCATGTGACTTGAGTGTCACTGGTTCCACTCCCCATCTGCAAGGGTGGTAAGGAGAGGATTTCAGTGGGAATAATGTTCCACTGCCAGCCACACACCAAGGTCTTGACACGTGTTCTCTTGCGATTTGGAACAATGACATTCACTGTGGACCTGCTCATGCCCTAATCATTTCTCATAACTTCCCTGTACTGGCCGGCTTGTGTCCTCACTCACCTGCACCCCTTCCATCCAGACAAAAAGTTACACAGGTTCCAAACCTCACTGATCACATCTCAGACTGCCTCCTCTTCCATCACTGGTAGTATATTTGGTGTCTGCCTATGTATTTCACCCACTCAGCTGTGAGCAACTTGAAGTCAGGGATTATTTCATTGTCATCTTTCATCCTGGGCACCTAGCAAAACGTCTGGCAGTGGGCAAGTGCTCAGAAAAACATCGTTAAATGATGTGAAGTCCTCCCCTCACTACTCTGGGCTGCACTACCCTGAAATTCCCATCAAACCCGTATTTTGAGAGTTCCACTTATAACAAAAATGCACTTACTGTTCTATTGCTTGATTATGGTGTTGGTTATGAGGGTATATGCAGTTTCCCGAACTCATGTATCCGCACACTGAAATGGATACATTTTAGTGTATGTAAATTATACCTCAATAAATTTAATTACAAAAATGCTACAGAAATCCTGTAAATACAAGTGTGAAAAAAATTCCCCTTGGGATCCTGGCTATTGCATGGGTCAGAATCTGGATCTGGCAGGGTCAGTGCTGTCCTCTGTGTCCTCCACTGTGAGAAGGTGACTCCCAGCTTTAGATTTTACTTTGAGGAGCTCTTTGCACTGGAGCCCTGTCTGCAGAGCAGCTGCAATGAGTCTCTTTCATAACTCCAGTTTTGACCGTTTCAGACATCCTTCTGGAGGAAGATCTAGTAGAAGAAAATACGGATACTTTTTTATTTGTTTCTGCATTGTTTTGGTCTGCCTTCCAACACGGTAATCTAACTCTTCAGCTTCTTCATGACCTTTTGTTCCCACAAGCGTTCACATGTACTTTTAGTTAATGTCCACTTCCACATATCATCAGAATGTTTCTGATTCCCATTTGCAGGGAGTTAGATGTTAGGTGCTTCTATGATGTTGTTGGTGGGAAGGGGACTCTATGCTTTAAGATAAAGAATGCAAAATTGGAAATATGAAATCAGGTATGAAATTAAATATTTTTATGTTGAATGAGACAGGTAAGCAAAACAAATACATAGAGCCTTGGAGATTTCTAGGTAACTGTTTACGTGGAAATACTCTTTGAACCATAGATTTTCCATTTCACCTGGAACTTTCGTTTTTTTTTTTAATTGAAGTATAGTTGATTTACAGTGTTGTATTAGTTTCAATTGTTCAGCACAGTGATTCATATATATATTTTTTTCAGATTATTTTCCCTTATTATTATAGAATATTGAGTATAGTTCCCTGTGTATACAGTAGGTCCTTGTTGGTTACCTATTTTTGAATTAATTTTTATTAGAGTTTAGTTGCTTTATAATGTTGTGTTAGTTTCTACTGCACAGCAAAATGAATCAGCTATACATATACATATATCCCCTCTTTTTTTGATTTCCTTCCCATTTAGGTCTGGTTATCTATTTTACAGAAAGTAGTGTGTATATATTTATTCCAAACTCTTATTATCCCTCCCCACTTACCCCTTTGGTAACCATAAGTTTGTTTTCTGTGTCTGTGAGTCTATTTCTGTTTTGTATCTAAGTTCATTTGTATCTTTTTTTTTTTTTTTTTGATTTCACATATAAATGATACCATATGATATTTGTCTTTCTCTGTCTGGCTTACTTCACTTAGTATGATAGTCTCTAGGTCCATCCATGTTGCTGCAAATGGCATTATTTCATTCTTTTTTATGGCTGAGTAATATTCCATTGCATATATATACCACATCTTCTTTATCCATTCATCTGTTTATGGACATTTAGGTTGCTTCCATGTATTGGCTATTTGTAAATAGTGCTGCAATGAAGATCGGGGTGCATGTATCTGGAAAAAAGCATAATTCACCTAGAAATTTCTATAGATATTAGAACTCCCAGCATTTACAAAGCCAGAGCAATGAAGGGTCTGAAGCCTCATCTTGCTGAGTTTCATGGTGAATGCATTGCTCACAGATTTTTCCCTTATACTCTTGCAGTATTTCTCTTTGGGGACCACATGATGCCTATGCCTGATCCCACCGCCTTGCTACTTTTTTTTTACCCTCTTGCTGTCTCTGAGAGGTGCTATTACATCTCCTTTAATCATTCGTAGCTCTCATTATCTGCTTCATATTGTCTCCTTCCTGGCATTTTGTTTAGGATAACAGTCCTGAGGCAAGCCTAGAAACTATGTCACAGCAGAAGAAATGAGTTCTGCTAAGTTGTCATAACAACAAAACACATGATTGCAGAAGATCAATAAGTATATATTTTTAAAAGTACATTTACCATGGGATATGTATGAAAAACATGAGATATAAAAAGTTTTAGAAGCTGTTGAGTAAAAAGGGTGAAAATATAAGTGATATTTTTATAGCTTGATATCGCTGCTTGATTTTTTTTAAGTATGAGGGGAAAAAAAAGAATTACCCAAAGCTACGAACCAAATTAGTGGTGAAACAGGACTAAATTTCAGGTCACTTTCTATTATAGAATGTTGCCGTCCTAGTGTCATGAGGGTAAGGTACACTTTGTCTGTTTGGTGTGAATTGACACAGTTATTTGTTAAGATGAGTAATAAGCCAGTTCCTGAAATCGTTAGGTTAAACTGGAGCAAAGTGGCACATATCATATTGATTCATTTTCAAGTGATGGAGTGAGGAAAGGGGAAACAAATTCTATACTTGGAAATTGAACTTGCTTTGAAAATCTTAGGATATGAGTTATCTCTCTTTGGCTTGAGGATCTCTGGCTCATAACATTTGTACACATCTTTGTTTTGCCAAACGTATGTAAGATCAGTTATTTTAAATGTCACTAATATTGTTGCTTTAAGTAAAGCGTAGGGGCTGTAATAGTGGAAGAAAGAAGTAGGGATTTTGACATTTGAAATTCTTATGGAAAATAGAGCTTTACTAAGTTACTATGTTTGACTATAGTTCTCTTTACTTTTCTATTGTCTTATATTTCAGTGCAGTTCTTTTCTAATCTTTTCTAATCATCATTGTTTCTTAGAAAGTTGTTTATAAAACAAGGGTAAGGGGACTCCCCTCTGGTGGCGCAGTGGTTAAGAATCGGCCTGCCAATTCAGGGGACACGGGTTTGATCCCTGGTCCGGGAAGATCCCACGTGCCGCAGAGCAACTAAGCCTGTGTGCCACAACTACTGAGCTTGCGCTCTGGAGCCCGCGAGCCACAACTACTGAGCCCTCGTGCCACGACTACTGAAGGTCATGCACCTGTAACCCGTGCTCCGCAACAAGAGAAGTCAGACACAACAATGAGATGCACTCACACCACAATGAAGAGTAGCCCCCACTCGCTGTAACTAGAGAAAGCCTGCGTGCAGCAACGAAGACCCCACACAACCGAAAATAAATAAATTTATAAACAAAACAAAAACGAGGGGAAGAATCCTAATTGTGGGGAGGTGGAGTAGCTTCTTCCTGCTAAGTCCACCTACAACCCTGGTTATTATATATGAAATAAGCAGAAGGAAGACTCTGAAAGGTGGAAAATGAAGGTGAACAGGATAGGGATCATGGGCCCCAAGGAGCAACACAGCAGTGAAGAAGTTGGCAAAGCAGAAATGCCAGTGAGCGCAGACAAAAGAATTCCCAGCTAAAGCCTGCATTGTATGTAACTGGATCAGGAAGAGCAGACAAGTAAGAAACTTTTAGACAATAACTGCCCTAACACCCTGTTCTAGGCTGAATTGTGTCCCTCAAAATTCGTATCTTGTACGGCTTCCCTGGTGGCGCAGTGGTTGTGAGTCCGCCTGCCGATGCAGGGGACACGGGTTCGTGCCCCGGTCCGGGAAGATCCCACGTTCCGCGGAGCGGCTGGGCCCGTGAGCGATGGCCGCTGAGCCTGCGCGTCCGGAGCCTGTGCTCCGCAGCGGGAGAGGCCATAACAGTGAGAGGCCCGCGTACCACAACAACAAAAAAGTTAAATAACTCATCAAGCGTAATCCATTTTTTAAAAAGACATGAGGAGTTTGCAGTAGTATTTGAAACATTGAAGCTGATGATTTCTTAAAACATGCTGTTAAAAGAAAAAATGTGCCCAACTGAAACAATCTGGATGAAGTAAGTGAACTAAAAGAAATTGTCTGAAAGGCAATTTAGAGTTTTTAAATTATCAATTTACATAGGAAATTGGATATTTAATTTGTTTCATCCTAATTCCATATTTTTGAAAGTCTAGGAAAAAGTAAAAGCTGTGTTTCAGACCAAAGTTGTGTTCATATCTATACGTAATTGGTAAATTGGAATAAATGCTGTAAAATACTTACTGAGATTCTGCAGGCTCTTAAAAAGTGAGATAATTAAAAGCAAAAGATATTATGATGTTTCTTTAAGTAGTACAAGTAATTCTGTTGAAATTATGAGCAATATAAATATTTTCTTATATATTTCTGTAGTTTTCAAAAACATCATTTTTGCTGGGATTTGTTACATTTCTAGGATTTTAATTCCCTGCCGTTAAAACTATACAACATCAGTAATATACATTTGTAGACTCATGCCAAAAAAATCAACTTCCCAAATGGTCATCTGTTAAAGATGCGATTTCACTGTGGAAAAAAAAAAAAAGAAAACATCATTTTTGTGGCTGTCCAATTTTTTAAACAAATCATAAATGTCTAAAATATAAAAAGGAAGGGTATAGAGAACATGCTACTGTACAAAATTTGAAGAGCAGTGTTTTTCTACTATTTAACTTCAAAACTGTAAAAACTATTTCCTTTGCAATAATTCCTCACTATATCGCTCATGTTCTGAAGAGAATGGTTTCAAGCTACAATACCTCCATCAGCATAACCAAAGGTCAATCAAACATTGCTCTGTAAATTGTCTTTGCTGGAATGTAAATTCCAGTATGTTATCTTCACCAAAATAAATTATCCTTACTGTAGAAATTCTGACATCCTAAGTGATCATGTAGAAAAATAGAAGTCATTTATTTAAGGAAAACCATGAAAGTAAAATTAGTTTCTCATAGGTGTCTTAAACTGATATTTCAAACAAACCTGCTTATTCAGGGCTGATGTCTGGTAACTCTACTACCCCATTCTTCATTGGACTAACATTTAATAGAATATTACCTTCAGCCTGGCAGTTAAACAGTTGAATCCAATAATTATATACCTTAAGAAAATTTAGAGCAAACACAATAAGATTACTAAAAGTTTAAGCAAAAATAATACCCTTGTTAGAAATATAAAAGTCTGACCTTAATGAACACGAAAAAGAGATTCTAAGAATAGTCTGGAGAATAAGTTTGAACATTGTAATGCAAGGTCAGTGAACAGCTGGTTCTCCATTTTTCTGGTGACCCCCGTTGGAATGGATTTAAAATTTAGCCAAGACTCTGCGCTCTTTAAGTGTAGATGTTGTAGGAAGGCAGGTAAACAAACATACATTCTAAATGGCTTGGTGGAGTTGTGCCTGACTGTGATGGACTTTGTATGTGGACTAGATAGTAAGTTACGAAATTGATAAATGGTCCGTCAGATGTACTGTGCTCCAAGAATGATAACGCATTTTTTGATGGCATATGTGTTACCAGAGATTTTTTTTTTTCCATTTCATATGTCCTAATGAGTTTGCATTTTTCCTCCTGTCCTTTGTAGGATTCAAGATGTTAGGTGAAAGCGTGGAATCTAGGCTTTGTTCTTAAGGCTTATTAGGGTCCTTTTGGATTAATTATACAAAGTTGGCCGGAAACACCTGATAAGACTGTTGGGTGTCATTGTGAAGTTCATATTTCTTCCCAATTTCAGTACTCCAGTGAGCAAAGGTTCAGACAGATGTAGCTTCTCCACAGTCTTTATAGCACAAAGTGCTCTGTTAAAGTGAGAACACACACACGCACACATGCACAATCATACTTACACCCACACACAACCCTGAGAACTCTGAAGTGCCAGTTGCCACAGTTTATTAATAACAGGACCAGCACGGGACCTTAGACCCAGTCCTTTGTTTTTCCCACTCCACTCCGCTTTCAATAAGCGATTTCAGACATCCCACTTTCTACCACCGGAGTTGCCCAAAATGTCTTCCAACTGCTATGTGAACAGAAGGGAAATCAGAAGAAAACGGCAATTTGCTCTAGATACTGAAGCAAACGTAAAGGGAACTCTTTCCCAGTCGTACAGCTGAGGAAGGGGAAGAAGGCCAGGAACAATGTGTAAAACACAGACTTGTCACTAGTCCCGGGGTGCGTGACTTACAAGTGAGCTTTGTCTAGTAGTTGATATCTGTGTGAGGATTATCGATGAATTAATAGTTACTGAGTGCCTACTAAGAGCTCAGCGATGCTCTGCCTCTGTAAAAATGAGTGAGATAAAGACACTCTAACAGTGGGGGCTGGTGGGAGCTGGAGAAAATATTAAAACAAGATGCACATAAAAGGGACACGCTTATAGAAAAGACAGTAAAGGGTTAATGAATTCATCCAGAGGGCTGAGAAGGCCACTAATTTGTACCACGGGAGAATACAGGTGGTTTGTTTGTTTGTTTCTGTGGAGTCCCCTTCTAGACCAGGAGGAAGGGAAGAGATGAAAAACGCCTTAGCACGAGGAACCATGACTGTAAAGTTGGAGATGGAGTCTCTTGCACCTGCAATGGCAAGAGGCTGTATTTTGGAGCTTTTTTTTTTTTTTTTTTTTTTTTTTTTGTGGTACGCGGGCCTCTCACTGCTGTGGCCTCTCCCGTTGCGGAACACAGGCTCCGGACGCACAGGCTCAGCGGCCATGGCTCACGGGCCCAGCCGCTCCGCGGCACGTGGGATCCTCCCGGACCGGGGCTCGAACCCGTGTCCCCTGCATCGGCAGGCGGACTCTCAACCAATGCGCCACCAGGGAAGCCCCTGGAGCATTTGGAAAGCTTGTAGAGTGTGGCTAGGAACCCAGACTCCATTCTAAAACCAGCCTTGGTCATTTACTTCAATTACATTCAGTTCTTTTGGATGCTATAATTATTAAAGGATGGGTGGGGGAAAAAGGAGTTCAAAGCTAGAAACGAAACAGTGGAAATGTTCAGTCAGAGACCAAGGGGAGAGCAGAGAGCACTGTAGTCAATATTACCAAGAAAAACCAGACTTGCCTCAGGCCTTCGACTCCCAGCGGGTGAAGAAAGACCTTGAACCAGCTAGTAGAATCAAACGTTCCTGAAACTGGGAGGGCTAGAAGAGGTCATCTGGTCAATCTTCCAAGACTTTATTCTGTCATTAACCTCCTGGATCCTATAAGTGGTCAAAGTCTGCAAAATTTTCTCTGGATGGGCAACGCAGAGTTTTTCAAAAAGCGTACGGTACGTTCTCTTTCTCTGTTAAAGTTCCCAGTCAGCATCGGCTTTTCTCTTTGTTTCATGGTCAACCATTAAATGCTCACAATAGGAAGTTATTTTACCTTGAGCTTCAGAGTTACTGAAAGGCTGCACCTGAAGCATTTAACACCAGATGGTAGACTTTTATTTACAATTTTGGGAGAATAAACACAACTCAGTGGCCCTTTAGCACTGGCACAGTGAACTGGGAATGAGATAAACTGTACTTATTGAACACATAAACTTACTAGCAGAATATAGTAGTATTTTTTTTCCTGACTGGCTCTTAATAGATATGAAGCAACAGGAGCATTGGTTAAAGCAAAATTTCCAACACAATCTTTTTTTTTTTTAACATCTTTATTGGGAGTATAATTGCTTTACAATGGTGTGTTAGTTTCTGCTTTATAACAAAGTGAATCAGCTATACACATACATATATCCCCATATCTCCTCCCTCTTGCGTCTCCCTCCCACCCTCCCTTCCAACAAAATCTTAGTCAAAATTTATACCAACTAGGGTTCTAAATATCCGTTCTAGCAAATCTTTGATGTTCCCTCAATCGTAAATTAATCTAATTGGTTCTGAAGTTTTCTTTTGAAAACTTTTACTGGCGTGTGTGTCTCTTTTCTTATTTATGCTGTTAATCATCATTGTAGAACACGTTAAAGTAACACACCTTTGGAATCTCCTGACAAGTCCAGACTTGTTTCCCAACTGCTTATGTGACATCACCACTTACTGAGACGTTTAATAGGCATCATAATCTTAAAATGCTCAAATCCGAGATCTTCTTTGTCCTTTAAAAATCCGCCCCGTTCACAGTCTTTGCCATATTGGTTCATAGCAGCTTCATCCCTTCTGTTGCTCAGGAGCTAAACACTGAAGTCATCGTTGATTCCACTTCGTCTCATGCTCAAATCGCAACCATCCATAAATCCTTTCTCCCTTCTTAACAGATAACCACCGCCTAGCACCTCTACTGCTGTCACCCTGGACCAAGACCCTATCACCTCTTACCTATAATATTTCTGTAACCTCCAAAGTCACCCTCTCGCCTCCGTTCCTGCCATTTTTCATTTCAGTCTGTGCTGGAGACAGCAGCCAGAATGATACTTTATACACTAAGTGTTAGAGCCTGTCCCTGCTCTTGTGAAAACTTACCAGTGGCTTTTTGTTACCCTCAGACCTGCAAGGTTCTACCTGTTCTGGCCCCGCTACCCCTCTGAGGACATCTTTCGGTTCTCTGACATGGGCACTGAGCTCTCCCCATAAAGGATTCCTAGCTGTTCCTCAAGTATGCCAGTCATGTTTCCCCCTCATTTGCTGTTTCCTCTGCCCAGAGCACCTTTCCCTCTGCTATCAGCATGAGGACCTCCCTCAACTCCTTCATCTCTTTGCTCAGATAGCATCTTTGCAGTGAGGTAACCCCTGACCAATGATTTAAAATTGCTAGGCCCACCCCTTTTTCCATCCCCTGCCAACATTACTCCACCTGTTCTCTAGGTTTATCAGTAGTTTTTTCTCAGACTCCAAGGTGTATATGTGTAGTTATTTACATATTTATCCAATTTCCACTAGTATATAGGGTCCATGAATGAGTGAATATCAATCTTTCGTTTTTGTGCCCATATGAAGAATATGCAAAGTCCCAAGAAGTCTGCAGAAATATGTTTCTCTTCATATTTATAAGCCACGCAGAACCTTAGTATCAGCTTTCCCCTAGAATATTGTGAATTGTTATGTTGCAAGGGTGAAAATTCACTCAGCGGTTTGACAATTTTTGCATATTTTCACAAAACATTGGGCTAGGTTTCAAGTATCTATCCCACCGTTATTTAGTGCATGGTTTGGGTGTGATAATTCTGGCAGTGAGTGATATGCATCGCCAACTTCTTGCTGTCTTTGGAAGTTTATATCAAGATTTTATGCCTTCCCACTGAGGTATTTTGAAAATTCCTTTGAATAACAACTATGCATGGCAGTTGAGCTACTTGGAAACCTTCATATCAAAAGTAGAGTATGTACCCATATACCTGAAAAAAGTAGAAGCTGCATTGGGGTAGAAGAATATTTCACAAATTGTTAGGTTATGATGGCCTATTTTCATAGTGATAATAATAATAATAGACTCTATCGAATAGAGTTAAAATTATTGGTATCTATGAACAAGGTATATACCAATGGAAAGTTTATTTAAATTAATTT
The DNA here is from genome assembly GCF_026419965.1 of Kogia breviceps. Lineage (NCBI taxonomy): Eukaryota > Metazoa > Chordata > Mammalia > Artiodactyla > Physeteridae > Kogia > Kogia breviceps. The sequence goes on along the minus strand of NC_081318.1, from coordinate 9,528,597 downwards.
AAAATTTAAATTTATACTTTATTATTATAACACCAACTGCATATATTAAAAACATTGCTATCATAATTAGTAATATTAATTCATGTTAGCTAAGTGGTGCTAAACCCTTTACATATACTGCTACTTTCAGTTGAGGAAACTAAGACTTAGGCCTAAAAGTTCAGTAATTAGCCCAAAGTAAGGAAGCTAGTAATAGTAGAACCAGAATATGTACTCATATCTGTCTGACTCCAAAGCCCTGACTTCTAACCCTTCTGGGGAGAGAAAGGAAAGGGGGGAGGTTTGGCCACCTCCTAGTACCCCAGATGCTGTGATCCTAAACCAGGTGAGATTATTTGTGAACACTTGTTCCTCAGTTGAATCCTGGCGCTGGTGGAGGAATATTTACACTTAACGCAGTAACCCGCAGCCCTACACAGTTTGTACTGCACGCTAGAAAGCTACTCTTGTAGAGGAAGTATTCTACTCTAGGAGTCAGAAAAACCCGGTTTTGTCCATTTTTTGCTACTTACTAGTTACGTGACCTTGGATGAGACACTTATCTGCTGTGAGCTTTAGATTCTATATATAGAAATAAGTATAATGTTGATAGCTTGGTCCACTTCTCAGGGCTTTCTAAGATTTAAATGACACTGTTTTGATAATATCTAAATTTAAGGCATTGTCATAGTTCATATCATTGCAGCTCTATGCATATTTCGTTCTTCAGTTCTTGTGTTGTTGGTCTTTTAAGGGATCATATGATTTTCTGATGGGCAACCTGGTCTGTTTTTCAATAGATTCAATTTCAGACCATTGAGGGGGAAAAAGAAATTGAGCTGGGCCTTTGGGCATATCCTGGTAACGTACAAGCGGCGTGATTTCAGTGGGGTAAGGAGGGAAATATGAGGCACGTCAATGGCATAAATCTGTATTTGGAAAGCGGATTCATGGAATGGTGTAGCAGGCAAAAGGATTGGCAATAGGTTCAGCTGTGTCTTATTGGCAACAGTGGTAAGTCTAAGCAGTTGACTATATGCAGAAGTTTGTTGCATATTTAAATATACAATATAAACTGCTTCTCAGGGGACATGTGGTTTCTAAACATAAGTACAGTACGAATGTGTTTGTAGTTTTAAGATTTTTTTTTGCTTTATTCAAATTCCTTGTATATCAGAACAAATAAACCTTATCAATTGTGTCCTTCATTCATTCTTAAAATTCATAAAGAAGAATCAGAATGTATTTTACATCACAAACAAGATGACAATTTAAATATGCAAAAGCTTGATTTAAGCAATAGAGTGTACATAAAAGTTTATTTTTGTTTAATAGGTTTATGTCTAATTAGCTGACCAATGGGGGATAATGCTAATAGTGCCAGATTACTGAAGTAAGTGTTATTTAACAGCATGGGGTTCCAATAACACTGGAGCAACTTTCTAGGCATTATTTCCTCCACGTCCAGGAAGCACCCCCATGGTGGCAGCACTGCATTATTTAAAGTCAGCTAATCACGTTCCTCGTGGGTATTGGTCACCTTTCAAAACTGTCTCTGGTCCTGAAGCTTTTTGTGCCTGATTTGTGATAATAAATCTCTCCCATAATCTCTAAAAACACATGCAGATGATGTGTAGTGAGCCCATCAGAAAAGAATGCAGAGGAGTTCTGAGTTCTGCTCTCTGTTTAATCCCTAGTTAAATAAAATTAGATTATATAATGACATTAATTTACACAGTCCACAATACCTTTGTCAAAAGTCTTTTCATTTTAATTAATATATTCTGTTATTTTCTTATTTAAGCACGTTTTAACTCTTGCATGTGTTAGCTGGTGGAGGGGTGAACAGATATATAGGTGTTCATCAAAGTAGTACTTTTTACACTTTTTTCATTCTCCCATTGGGTTTCTTGAGTTCTCAGGTGTTTTTTGTTTGTTTGTTTTAAAACATTGCTTTCATCTTGTACAAAACAGGGACAAGGGGTGTATGAATATGCTTACTTTTACTGCAGAGTCAGTAATTGGTCCCGTGATTCACCTATGTATTTCAAACAAGAAAATAACCCTCTCTAGCTAAAAGTCTCAATTGAGGAAACATATAAAAAAGTATTCACGTAGACACACACATTACAGAGTTTTGCGAAGTCAAATGATATTATATGTCCCGGGAAGCTCTGTCCATTGACATCAGGTAGGTTATGTCTCAAAGTCTACATTTTTGTTTCAAGACCTTCCAACAGGAGATTCTGGGAGTATAACCCGAATTTATAATTCTCACAATCTGTGCATTTAGAATGCAAGTTCCTGATGTCTGACCAACAACCTTAGCTGCTGTCCTTCACTCTTTTGTGCCCCTGTTGCTTATTAAGTAATAGCCTATGGTTTCATCAGGCATAACTAACCTCTAGGTACTTCCCTCTTTATTTGAGATCTGGAGAAGTAGCATAGGAACATTCTGTCTCAGAAACATTCACATGAAAATAAAAGAAAGTATAGGGTAGAGGGAATGAATGTGAATGAATGAATCAGTGAACAAGGTGATAAAAGAAGACATTATGTATTCTTATGCCAGCCAAAAAAGAGTTATAACCACACATTTAGAAACTAGGTATTAAGGATTTGAAGAATTTATTGTCTCTTTCCTAGGTGTTGAAAAACATAAAAATAGTACCTGCTTTTAAAGCAATAAGCTAATGAAAGTAAATACAAAGTCAAAATTTTTGATCTCTAATTTGAATGTGAAAAAAGGTTAATTATTATCAAGACAGGATATTATGCAAAATGGATAAGTGTGCCAGTTTTTAAACATTATTTTATTTATTTCATCCTAGCCTTACAGTTAGAGGTTCTCTATGGAGTTTGTACATGGGTGTGGAACTACTGTTTCATGTAGAGCATTGATTCATATGATTTTTCTGCTTTGTTAGATCTTGACAAGCCTTTCCTCCACTCCTTAAATGCACACAAGCACACACACACACACACACACACACACACACACACACACACTTTCTTTAAACATTTACTTTCAGTGTCCCCTTACGCTCCTAAGCATGACAACTTGGAAGCCACCTATACGTGACTTTTCTTCAGGTCACTGCTTATGGTTAGAGCTTTTGCACAGAAAACAATTCTGCCACGTTTCCCTCATCTCATCAAGCACAGACTCCTTTCTTGCAAAAACAACATCCAGCAGCAGTGATCCAGGTCATTATAACATCCTGTTCAGGATAAGCACAACTGAGTTCTTTAGAACACTTTGACCAAAGATCTGACAGCCAGGATGAGTTTGGGGAAAAGAGTAATATTGAAGTGTTACAGATCTGTGGCATCTAATGAAAGGAAGATCAAAAGAAATCATTACAGCTGGATGTTGAACTTTGAGAAAAGATGGTATTAACAAGTACAGAGTTTTGATAACAGCAGGCTAAAGATTGTTGATTAGATTTCATTATTCTAGAGTGTTACCAGGGTTAGAAGAGTTGGATACTTCCAAAAACAATAAGGAAAAAAGAAAACCTAAAATAATGATGCTCAGTTAGTCACTATACTTAAAATAAACTTAACTCAAAGTGATTTTAGTTTAAGAAATGGACTCTACAACTGAATGAAAGGAAGACAGTGGTTTATCCCTCTCACTCCCTAGGCTGTGCAGCTAGGGGTGGTCTTTGGTGATGTTCACACAGGTGAGGAAAATCAGGTGTTTTTTCCATCCTCTCACTAAGATGTTGCCAACAGAAGCTGTGAGTCACTACATCTTGGCTGGGAAGCAGCTACTGCTATTTTCCTTTGGTTGTGGTTGATCTCAATTAAAAAGATTATTTTATGGTAGAAGGAATCTGTGGTCCCATTTCTTCTGATTCTATTACAGAAGGAATTCTAAGATCAGAGGAATGACCCCATAATTTAGGAGGAATAGGAGTTTTCAGAAGAGAATATGTGAGGTTGGAAACAGGGCTCTTGTATTACAACCTGAGGCACAGGAGCACCACCTAACAGCATAAGGCAGTAGGCAGGTCATTGTATGTGGTGGATCTGGGAAATCTCTCAAGGCTTTCAAAGTTTTCTCCTCCGTACGCAAGGAATAGACATGAGGACTCTAGCAAGTTCCTCTCATTCCAGAGACCTCAGTCATCTATCTCATCTGTGGAAATAAGATTGGGTTCTTTGATCACTAAGGTCTGTCAGTCCCATCGTGCTGTGATTCTAACTCTTGAATTTTTTGTAACCACATAGTATTCTAACAATGTATTGTTGGAATGTATTTTGTACAATATTTTTCCTGTATTTACTTTATTTCGTTAGAGCAAACTCTTGTCCACTGGCACATTGCCATGACTAACCACAGATGCCATGCAGTTGAATGTTAATATAGCTGTAGAGTTTTGTGTATTTTTTTGTAGGATTGTAGAAAAACATGTGTCTATGAACGGTCCAATGTTTCTTTTTCTAAAAGATTCTAAAATTGGCCTAGGGTCTGATAAATAACATGTAGACATTAACTTTGTTATAGGTAGTAGCTTATAAGTATCCCAAATGACTTTATAAGAGATACTCTATTTGAATGTACGTGTGTATATGTCTGTACACACACACACACACACACACACACACACACGTGAACGTTTGAAGTTGTGCAGCAGCAATATGAATTGTGATATCAAAAATAAGTTCAGTGGGCTTCCCTGGTGGCACAGTTGTTAAGAATCTGCCTATCAATGCAGGGAACATGGGTTCGAGCCCTGGTCTAGGAAGATCCCACATGCTGTGGAGCAACTAAGCCGATGCGCCACAACTACTGAGCCTGCGCCCTGGAGCCCGCGAGCCACAACTACTGAAGCCTGTGCACCTAGAGCCCGTGCTCTGCAACAAAAGAAGCCACCGCAATGAGAAGCCCGTGCACCACAACCAAGAGCAGCCCCTGCTCGCCTCAACTAGAGAAAGCCCGCGCTAAGCAGTGAAGACCCTACGCAGCCAAAAATAAATTAAAAAATTAATTAAAAAAAAAGAAATACAGCATTAAAAAAACAAACAAATTCAGTGACTTCAGTTTTCTTCACTGCTAACATAAACTCCTGTAGTCTGACTGATCTCTTTGATTTACAGATCTGGAAAGATCTCTCTCAGCTTAAGGGTTCCACATTATTTTAGGATAAAATGCAAAACTCATAACCTGAAATAAAACGTTCCTCAATACCAGACTTCTGCTAACATCTTTAGGCTTGATGTCCACCACCATTTCTGTTTCTGATGCAATCTAAGCTCCGGGAATGCTGACCTACTTTCAGATGCCTGAAATCTCTCTTTTGTTCCCAGTGTTAAGCCTTTACCATGTCTGTCTCCCTTGATAGAAATACCCTACTCCTGCCTCATGACAGCAAAATCCTTTTCTTCCTTCAGGTTTCAGCTGGGTAAATTTGACTTTCAGTGAAGGAGATTATAATCATTTCTTTTTAAAATATTTATTTATTTATTTATTTTCGGCTGCGTTGGGTCTTCACTGCTGTGCACAGGCTTTCTCTAGTTGTGGTGAGCCGGGGCTACTCTTTGTTATGGTGTGTGGGCTTCTCTTCGCGGTGGCTTCTCTTGTTGCAGAGCACGGGCTCTAGGCGAGCGGGCTTCAGTTGTTGTGGCATGCAGGCTCTAGAGCGCAGGCTCAGTAGTTGTGGCGCACGTCTTAGATCTCCAAATTCCAGTTCAATCGGAGTAATTCCCCTGGTTTTCTATGGCTTTAAAAAAGTTTGCAAACCACAGGTCTTTTCTACTGGAATGATAGTGCATTGTGGCATTAGTAGGAATTCTCAAATTGATTCTCACTTTCAAGGCAATTTGTGGATAATAAGCAGACCTTCTCAGTTGATAGTGGCACTTGTTACCCAGGTAACTGAAGTGAAATAGTGATTCATCAGTTTAGGGCCATATGTGATACCAGGGCCACTCAGGATACTATACACTTGCTGAGTGCATTCATGATTTTTTTTTTTTTTTTTTTTGCTTTCAATAGAATTTCACTTTGAGAATGACTCAACACCCTATATTAATTGCAAATGTATCAATATTTGGCAACAGGAATTCTGTATTTTTCAAGCAGGGGAAAGAGGCATAGAGCTTAATAACTACAAATTCCTAAAATACCCGTGAAAGAAAAATGACACCTTAACCAAAGTACTTTTTTTACCTAAATATGTTATAGTACATGATTTAAGCTACTTTTAATTTCTGTCTTAATTTTGCTTTGTTTTGAGCTAAACTAAGCATCCTTTCCTAGGATTCAAGTGTTCACTGTATGAAGTAAATTAACTCTTACAGGGCTTTAGGGTACCAATTAATGCCCCAGAGGAGGTAAATTACTAAATGGTACCCTGCTGCTCTAAAAGACTGAATTTTTCTCAAATGTTTCAGTTGCTCTCTGGTAGAAAGTAGATTACTCCCAGTGGTTCTCTGTAAAACGGGATCCTTTTTTTTTTTTTTTTTTTTGGCGGTACGCGGGCCTCTCACTGTTGTGGCCCCTCCCTTTGCGGAGCACAGGCTCCGGACGCGCAGGCTCAGCGGCCATGGCTCACGGGCCCAGCCGCTCCGCGGCACGTGGGATCTTCCCGGACCGGGGCACGAACCCGTGTCCCCTGCATCGGCAGGCGGATTCTCAACCACTGCGCCACCAGGGAAGCCCCAGGATCCATTTTTAAATGAGAAATTAGGTTCCATATGATTGGCAGGCTAATGCTAGTCAAAAGTGTCATGCAGTAGTCATGATTGGATTATCACAAGCTATAAATGCCTGCAATGGAAGCTTGAAAAGTCAATATGTAAATATAAGGACATGGAAGAGAATATTTAGAATATTTAAAATATGTAAAATTTTGTAAGCATAGTGAGAACAAGGTACTTGAATTTTATTATTAAGGTTGTACTGTCTATCATTATTATTCAGAAGCACGGACTATTTGTGACAGTACACAAAAATGTTACAAAACAGTATTGATCCTTTTCTTTGTTCATTAAAAAATATAGAAATCAAGGTACAGAAATGAAGAAGATTTTCACTCCAGCCCTTGGATTTGTAATGTTGCTTGAACTTACTGCTTTGTAAGATGCTTTTTTCGATGGGTCTGTTAGAAAGTTTTATCTTCTAGTGAGGTTAAAAACTACTTTCCTATATCTTCATTTGCTCATTATTGCACAAATAGTTTTTAAGTGCCTACCTAGTAAGTGTGAGACACTGTGAAGGGAAAGATAGAATTCTCACCTTCTCAAACTCATGCTCTAGTAGGGAAGAACAAAAACAAAAGCATTAGCATTAACTATTAAATTGTGATAAGGGCTAGGAAGGAGACAAAGAAGGGTCCAAGGTAGAAAATAATTGGGGTACAGAAGCAGGGCGCAGCCACAGATATGTGACTGTGGAATAAGCATAAAAGGAATAAGAAGACAGGCTTGCACTTAAACCCAAGGACGTGAAGGAGCTGCCTAGGAGAGCAGGGTGGACTGAGTTATGTGCAAAATCCCCAGAGACAAGATGTTTTCATGTATGAGGAGCTAAAAAAAAAAAAAAAGACCCGTGTGACTAGAGGCTAGAGAACAAGGCAAGGAGTTGGTGTTGGGGCAACACGGGAGTGTGAGTTGAGATGGAGGGAAAATCTGGGGTCAGATGATGTAGAGCCTTGTAAACTAACACAGAGACGCTGAATTTTATTCTAATTACAATGAAAGAAGGGTTTTAAGTGGGGGAGTGACAAAATCTGAATTACTGTAAAAATAGCAATGATATTACCTATTTACATAGCACATTATGTGCCACTTTTTTAAGGACTCAACATTTATTAATACTCTCAATAATTTGATGAAATAGATTTAAAGTAAGGCACAGAGAGGTGACATGACTTGCCAAAGTTGTGTAGCTACTGAGTTGCAGATCTAGGATTTAAACTCGAGCAGTCGTATGCCCTAAATAATAACTATATATCTCTAGCTAGCTAGGTACATCTATCTTCCATCTTTTAAAAGCTGTGTATAACGGAGATCAGCTCTGTGATTTGTGACCACCTAGAAGGGTGGGATAGGGAGGGTGGGAGGGAGGGAGACGCAAGAGGAAAGAGATACAGGAACATATGTGTATGTATAACTGATTCACTTTGTTGTAAAGCAGAAACTAACACACCATTGTAAAACAGTTATACTCCAATAAAGATGTTAAAAAAAATAAAATAAAATAAAAGCTGTGTATAAGCAGCATTGATGGCATTTAAGAAGAGCATATATGAGGGTTTTTTAGGGAATAAGTTTTGAGAGCAGTAGCCCAGGACTGAGCCATGAGTGACCCCAACAGTGCAGGTGGGTAAAAAGATGCAACTAGCAAAGGGGACGGAACATCAGTGAACCAGTAATAAGAGGAAACTCAGGGGCTTCCCTGGTGGCGCAGTGGTTGAGAGTCCGCCTGCCGATGCAGGAGACACGGGTTCGTGCCCCGGTCCGGGAAGATCCCACATGCCGCGGAGCGGCTGAGCCCGTGAGCCATGGCCGCTGGGCCTGCGCGTCTGGAGCCTGTGCTCTGCAACGGGAGAGGCCACAACAGTGAGAGGCCCGCATACCGCAAAAAAAAAAAAAAAAAAGAGGAAACTCAGGATGGAGGGTTGATGGGGAACTAAGATAGGGGGGTGTCCTAAGACAAAAAGAGGGGTGGATTCTGCTGAGTGCTGCGAAGAGGTGAATAAGATGACATAGGATGACATCATGGGAATTGTTCTTGACCCTGAAGAGAGAAGGTTCCATGAAACAGTACAATAGAAAAGAACCCTGACAGATGAGATTGAGTGAATGAAAATAATATTTCGTGTCAGCTATACTTCAATTAAATCTTTTAAAAAATGTTAATTTGTTTTTCTTAGAGTGAATGAGAGATAAAATCAAGATAGAATATGTAGACAGCTCTTTAGAGTTTTGTGGTGATAACAGAGAGAAATAGCTGGAGAGATATTGGGTCACACACACATGGGTACGGATAGAGCAATAGAACATATGTCTATGCTGAGAGAGAAAAGAAAAGGAGAGAAAAGGGAGAGAAAAGGGAGCCTTTGAGGATGCAGAAGGGAATACAATATCAATATACAAGGCTTTTTGAGGAAACAAAGCAAGAGAGGGCTCAGGGAAGAAAAGGAAGTTTCAGCCTTTGATGGAGGAGGGAACTCGAGACTCAGAGGAATTTAGTGACTTGCCCCAAATCAAAAATCCAGTAATTGCTGGAGATAAAATCTGAGCAATCAGCCTGGCTCCAAACTCATTCTTGAGCTAGAAATGGACTTATTCACCAGTAAGTAAGTGGTGAAGCTCAGAGAACTCAAGCAGCCTCCCAGATGTGTGCAGCTGGGGACCGACAGGGCTTAGGGTAGAACTCCAGTCTTTTCACTCCCTGCCCAGCTTTTATCCCCAACATTTCCACATAAACTCTCCATTGCTTTAGAGGCAGGAGGCTCTTTAAAATAAAATATATGACTACGGATTATGAATTTGTTCACTGAAAATTTAGTGGAATTTGCGCTGAAGATTGTAACCATTTAAATCATGAAAATCAGATATAATTGCTTTGTAAGATGAAAAATAAATCAAAAGACTCCGTGCGACTGGCATCGATTTTCCTAATGAAAACTCCTTGTATAAACAATTAGTTTTTAAAAAGAATTTTTCAAGTGCCTGATTAACTTTTAATCAGGATACTCAGGTGATTAGACACACCCTGATCATACAAGGGAAAGCTCAGTGAAAGACAGTTTTCTGCTTTTCTGAACACGCATGCACCAAAGAAGCAATTTGAAGGAAGTTTAACAGTTCTTCATTCAGCAGAGCTGATTTAAAACAGCAGTGGCTATTTTTCAAAGGTTATGTGTGTGTTTGTTCATATATTTTCCTGTAGAACAGAGAGAGATTTCTGTTTAAAATTTTTCTAATGGAATCGCTGTCAAATTGCAAGTTCTTACTATAAAATGCCAAGAGAAATTTTACATTCAGTATTCTATGGGAACTATATGTTTTCCATTCAATCATATTATTTATTGTATAGTTTCAGTCTAGTTATATTAATGTGGCATCCTCAACTTTTATTTTAATTTTTTTCTGAACTCCTTTGAATGAACCATTTAATATGCACGTCTTTTACTCCAGCCAGTGTGTATGTGGTGGCGGTGGCCACTTTCACATGGTCATCAAAAAGCTTATCACAGGTGCAACCTAACAGCATCTTAGACCCTGCGGACTAAATTTCTCTCGAAGGATCCAATGAAATTCCCAAAGACTGCGCATCTGTCCCTCAAAATGGCAGCCACCTTTCATAATGGAAACCCATTTTGGGTTTCCTTCCCTTTCATTCCCTCATTCCTCACACATGCTCTGGGATGGCATTCCCAAATAAACTAAGGGCATGCCCTAGGCTAGCACAGTGACAATAATTAAATTTCTATGTGCAGAAGCATAAAAAGAAGGCCCATATGTCTTTTTTACTGAAGTACAGTTGATTTACAACATTGCGTTAATTTCTGCTGTACGGCAAAGTAATTCAGTTATACATATATGTACTTTTAAAAAATATCCTTTCCTTTATGGTTTATCATAGGATATTGAATATAGTTATCTATGCTATATGGTAAGACCTTGTTGTTTATCCATTCTGTATATAAAAGCTTACATCTGCGAACCCTGACCTCCCACTCCATCCCTCCCCCAACCCCCTCCTCCTACCAGTCTGTTCTCTATGTCCCTGATTCTTTTTCTGATTCATAGATAGGTTCATTCGTGTCATATTTTAGATTCTACATATAAATGATATGATAATGGTACTTGTCTTTCTCTTTCTGACTTACTTCACTTAGTATGATCATCTCTAGTTGCATCCATGTTGCTGCAAATGGCATTATTTTGTTCTTTTTTATGGCTGAGTAGTATTCCACCATATATATGTACCACATCTTCTTTATTCATTCATCTGTTGATGGACATTTAGGTTGTTAGCATGTCTTGGCTATTATGAATAGAGCCATGTATGTCCTTATTTTTCACATCTAGGTGCCCAAACTGAACTCACTTTATTAAAACATTCAGACAGACACACACACATATAATTTTATTTCAGTGGGTTTTTTTGTGTGTGTGTGTGTGGTACGCGGGCCTCTCCCTGTTGTGGCCTCTCCCATTGCGGACGCACAGGCTCAGCGGCCATGGCTCACGGGCCCAGCCGCTCCGCGGCATGTGGGATCCTCCCGGACCGGGGCACGAACCCGTGTCCCCTGCATCGGCAGGCGGATTCTCAACCACTGCGCCACCATGGAAGCTCCTATTTCAGTGTTTTTCACCTACTTGTCTACATTTATTTGTGTTGTTAGAAAAAAATGTTTTCGATTGTTTAAGATACTGGCATTTACCTCCTTCTGCAAAAATGAAGAGAATATGAACTAATTAAGAACTAATTAATAATTAATAATATGGTAACATGAGTCAGTTGTGTTATGTTGTTTAAATCAGTCTCGTGATCAATTCCTTTCCCTGTTTGGTGCCTAACATTAGACTGTGAGGACATGTCTGTTCATTTAAATAAGGGAACATTAAACGGAATTAGCTGCTATCATCAGAAGTAGAAATGAGAGAAAGGTTGCCAAATAAGCATTTAAATTTGTACTACAAATAAACATAAGCCTGAGAATGAATTAGTCATTGTCCTGCACTACCCGGTAAACAGCTATGTGTGTCTCTTCCTGTGTCGAGTACCCAGCAGGCAATTCCGGATTATAGTAAATTAAAGAATGCGTATGACCTACATCAGGGCTGTATCTTAATTGAAGAGCTAACACTATCACTATATATAATAATGAGGATGTCCTTATTTTTTCTTCAGTTTTTTTCTCATCATGGAATTGAATCTGAACCAGATAATACATAGGTAGATAGATAGATAGTTATTTGCATACTGGTAGTCATTTACATATATAAAAAGTGACAGCGGGGCTTCCCTGGTGGCGCAGTGGTTGAGAGTCCGCCTGCTGTTGCAGGGGACACGGGTTCGTGCCCCGGTCCGGGAAGATCCCACGTGCCGCGGAGCGGCTGGGCCCGTGAGCCGTGGCCGCTGAGCCTGCGCGTCCGGAGCCTGTGCTCCGCAACGGGAGAGGCCACAGCAGTGAGAGGCCTGCGTACTGCAAAAGAATAAAAACAAAAACAAAAACAAAACAACAACAACAGCAACAAAAAGTGACAACGTACATTCTGTTGGATTTAATTTTTTTTAATTAAACATTTCATTCTGACACAGTAAGAATATAGTGCTGAAAATTTTTTCTAAAATGAATTTATCCAAAAAAAATCAAGAATTTTCTAAACGCAGAATAATGAATTCATTTAGATTTTTGTAATGCACTTGTAATATTTTTTGATAGAAGTTATCCTGAAAAAAATCATATATATGTATCAGGTAAGTCAGTTGCTTTGAATCCACAATAATCTTGTATCACATCACTCTTTAGACACCAATAATAGAAAACAAACCTACATATACCATGAAAACCTCAAAGAAAATTCCTCCACAAAAAGAATTTTTGACATTAGGTGATGTGCCCAGGAAAACCAAAGGGATTTAGGATGTGAGCTCAAAACTGGTCTTTCATGTGTGCTTATGTATTCAGCTTGTCCATCCATCAAGAGCTCCACCTGTCTTGGAGATATCGCTCATCATTTATTTATCTGCAGTGAGACTGGAGTCTGAATTGATCTTTATTTCATTCATGTACTGAAGGTAATTTGGAGCCAAAATACAGACTGTTTCTGAGAGAAAAGTTGTACTTCACAGGGCTCTGGAGCCTTGCAGCTCAGATCTACTTTTGTAGAATGACATAAAATTCATAGGAAACCTTGAGTCCATTTTTAGGCAGAGGTGAACTTTTTCTCAGGTCAAATCATGAGACTAAACCTGATATAAGCTTTCTCAGTTGTAGCTTACCTTGAAAGACTATATAGTAGTTAATTTCAAAGTTATGAAGTACATAAAAGTAGCTGCTTTGAGAATTACCAAGCTATAGCATTGTATGAGACCCAGTGAATAACCAGAATTTTCCCATCTCCAGTGTTTTTTTTTTTTTTTTTTTTTTTTTTTTTTTTTTTTTTGCGGTACGCGGGCCTCTCACTGTTGTGGCCTCTCCCGTTGCGGAGCAGAGGCTCCGGACGCGCAGGCTCAGCGGCCATGGCTCACGGGCCCAGCTGCTCTGCGGCACGTGGGATCTTCCCGGACCGGGGCACGAACCCGCATCCCCTGCATCGGCAGGCGGACGCTCAACCACTGCGCCACCAGGGAAGCCCATCATCTCCAGTGTTTTGAAAGAGAGCATGATTTCTTCTTTTAGGCAAGGTCACCATCAGCTGATCAATTGATCAATCAATCAGCTGATGAGGAGTACTAAGTGATGGTTGCTCACATTTATGGCACGTTTACCACGGGCTACACATTGTACTATATGCTTTACATGAATTATTTAATTTAATCTTCATTAAAAAGCCATGGGATAATTATTATTAAACTTATTTTAGGCTATACAACCTATTCAGTTTGTAAGTGGCAGAGCCAATGCAATTAAACATTTCATTTTATGCCTGTATGATTCACAAAACAAACACACAAACATATATCTTTGGTATATTTATATATCAACAAACAATTTCTTTAGCATAAGAATGTAAAGGTTGTATATGACATGGGCATATATGAAACAGTGTATTATAAGAAGATAGAGGGATGGCAAAGAAGGTTTTCACTCTTAGGATATTTGCAGTTTAGCACAGGGGATAAAGCAGGTACACACATGTTCACAACAAAACTCTTCCTCTCTGTAAGGCTTAAGAGTTTACACAGTTCTTTCAGACATTTAATTTTATTTTTACCATATCAAATATTTTCATCACTAAGCTCTCTATACCTCTCAGTCCATTCTGAACATAGCTTGATTGCCTTTTTATCCCTCTAATAAATCCATTAAATCTTTAAAACTAAGACAGACATTTTGATTACATCTTCCTCCTTAGTACTAATAGAGGTTTATATATAATATATATGAATATATATAAATGATTATTTCAATATCATTATGTGATGAAATACAATGTATTTGTCATGAACTTGTGATTCAGTGTAATCTGAACATTGGCTTTGTACCCACCTTTAAAGAAAGCAGAGTAAGGACCGAGTAGCCAAAGTTCTTTCCACCCATCTTCTTTTCTCTCCTATGATGAGTAAGAAAAGTCTCTCCTCCTTCAAAGGCTGAACCTTCCATTTCTTCTCTGATTATCTCTTGCTCTGTGTTCTCAGGTGTGTCTATATATTAGATAGCATTTTCTCTTTTTTTACCTTTCATTGTTTTTTATTGAAGTATAGTTGATTTACAATGTGTTAGTTTCAGGTGTACAGCAGTGATGCAGTTTTATACATATATATGCACACACATACACATATATATGTGCACACACATATACATGTATATGTATACATACCCTTTTTCATATTTTTCCCCTTATAGGTTATTATAAAATACTGAGTATATTTCCCTGTGCTAAACAGTAGGTCCTTGTTGGTTCATTTTCTCTTCTCTAATCTCCAATATCTTCCTTTCTTCTCAACAGCAATCATATATGTTCTATCCTTACACATGTTTGTGCCTGTGTGTGTGTGAAGGGTGGGGGTGGGTAGGTATGTGTATCCTCTTTGACCCCATATTCCTCTCTAGCTATTGCTTTCTTTGTATCCAAAGTCCCAGCCAAGCAAAAAAAATAGATTCCCAGAAATCATAAAAGAATCAGTCAGATTTAGAGTAAGAAAAAATAAATAGCAAAAAAAGCAATACACCAAAATACCCTGGGGGGAAATATATATATTTATATATTTAAATATTATATATATATTATATATAATATATATATAAGTAATATAAATGAGGTCAATTACTTGAGTATGAGGGAAAGCATTAAGAACTGGCTCTGCCATTTACCTATTCCTTTGATATTGACCTAATCGCACAAAGTAGTTTCTTCATCTATAGCTTCCCTTGCCAGTCAGAATTGCTTCTCCAGTCAAAAATAAAATGTCGAGGGCTTCCCTCGTGGCGCAGTGGTTGAGAATCCGCCTGCCGATGCGGGGGACACGGGTTTGTGCCCCGGTCCGGGGGGATCCCACATGCCGCGGAGCGGCTGGGCCCGTGAGCCGTGGCCCCTGAGCCTGTGCGTCCGGAGCCTGTGCTCCGTAACGGGAGAGGCCACAGCAGTGAGAGGCCCGCGTACCGCAAAAAAAATAAAAAATAAAAAAAAATAAAATGTCGATTTATGTTAGAGGGCTTTACAAACTGTACAAACCTTACACGATACAAGATGGCACTGGCTTTCATTGAGATAAATGTCCTAGTGGCTCTTCAATTTTCTCAAGCCAATCATTCTCCTATACCCCAGTTTTGTTGATTTGTACAGCTCTGCATTTACCTAGAACATAGAATTGCTATATTCCAGGTAATTGTCAGCGAGTATAATACAACTCAGTTCCTCAGTAGAGAAAAATAACACCCATGCCCTTCTTCCAAGCTTGTAGACATTCAAAAGTGTATTACTGAATTAAGCTGTAAAGTCAGAAAGCCTGAAAACCATCATAATAGTCTCCTATATAATATATATTTTAAAATATGAAATATACTTTGGAATGACAAATAACATTTTATAAAAAGAGAGCCTTTTGTAAATTATGTCACTTTCTAATGTAAGGATATTGTTAAGTGTATTATTGTTAAGCGTAACTATGTGTGATACTGAAACCTCTCCGCTGGAATAGACATAATTATGTATTATGTTTCAGTATCACACATAGTTACGCCTCTTTCAGAATTTGTTTTTGTTTTTAATCTTATTGTCACCAATTTATATATATGGCTATGCCCTTATCATCACATTAAAGATATATTTGGGTCCCACCTTTTGCAAATATGTAGACCTCATATAATAAATTTTCATACAGTTTCTTAGTCTCACTGTTGGCTTCATTATATGTAATTTCCACTGTTCACTCTCCCTTTGGACTACTTTCCTTTACCAGCATTATTTGTGTGTGTGTATGTTTTAAAAAGTAACATTTGCACTTATTAAAACAGCAAAAAGAACAATATAGTGAAAATGTCCCTTTCCCACCTTTAAACCCTAAATCTTCGTTCTCCTTCCCACAGGGAATTATGATGTGGATCTGATTTATTCACTTCCTCTCTTTTTCATGGACAGTTAAAATTTTCTAATATTTTGTACAATAGTTAGAGTTGCGGTAAATAAAACACATTTTGGCAAGTATATGTGTGGATATGCTCTAGTCAGTTTAAGGTCAATGCCATGAGCTCTCTTTATTTTGATAGGTGCTGCAGAATTATCCTTTAATAAGTTATAGGAATTTATGTTTTCACTGAAAATGTATAACACTTCCTGTATCTACACATTATTACCGAAAGGAAATTTACAATTTTTATCATTATGAATGCTGAAAAACAATGTTATATTTTAAATAAATATTTACTTTTATATGCATGTAATAGCACATAGAGCATAGGTTTCAGAACCATTTATTTTTCTGTGGTTCATTGTTTACTCATTTTCTTTATTGACTGATAGTTATTTTTTTCTTTTACTGATTTTTAAGTCATTTCCTTGTTAAAAAAAAGGATTTTTTAATATATCACATTTATCACATTGTTTACCTTTGATTGTTTTTATAAATTATAACATCCACAGATTGCTAATATTTATTCTCTTCACCAGTATTGTCTTTTTTAGCCTCTGGATTTAGGGTGATGCTTTGAAAAGCTTTTCTTAAACAATAATTTTTGTGTATTTTTATTTATTGTCATGTCTAAATCCTTGCTAAATCTGGGTTTATTCCGGAGTAAGAAGTGATATAACTTCAACTTTGCTTTTATTTTGTTTTATTGTTGTTTTTCATCTAGATTGCTTTCTAGTCATGTAAAGAGCATTTATTGAAAAACTTATTTTCTCTTAATGATTTTTTTTTTTAAAGAAGATGTTGGGGGTAGGAGTTTATTAATTAATTTATTTTTGCTGTGTTGGGTCTTCGTTTCTGTGCGAGGGCTTTCTCTAGTTGTGGCAAGCGGGGGCCACTCTTCATTGCAGTGCGCGGGGCCTCTCACTATGCCGGCTGCTCTTGTTGCGGAGCACAGGCTCCAGACACGCAGGCTCAGTAGTTGTGGCTCACGGGCCTAGTTGCTCTAAGGCATGTGGGATCTTCCCAGACCAGGGCACGAACCCGTGTCCCCTGCATTAGCAGGCAGATTCTCAACCACTGCACCACCAGGGAAGCCCTCTCTTAATGATTTTAAGTGACATCATTATTATCAACTAAGCAAATATTGTGCATTTTATTGTATTTGGATGCTTTATATTTTGTATCAATTTTTTTTGTCTATTCAGACACCAGCACCACACTGTGAATTAATATAATCTTAAAATATTCTTAAATATTTAGTAGTGCTACTCACCACTTTAATCTTATTTTCTTTTTTAAATGTTAAAATTTCCATATAAATTTTAATGTCAGCTTGACTGGTTCCAAAACAAAAACAAAAATAAGAAGACAAACAAAAGAACTGTCTAATATTTATATGAGCAATGTGTAAATTCATAGAATGATCTGGTGATAATTGTTACTTTATAATATTAAATCTTATCCAAAATGGATAAAAATCCATTTTTTCAAGGCTTTTTATATGTATTTCAGTAAGTTTTAAAGTATCTTTACATAGATCTTGTACATTTCTTGTAAATTTTAAAACTTGATATAGTAGAGTTATCCTATAAACAGTATTTTACCTTAATTATGTCAAAGTTGTGAATGTAGTTAGTATATGATAGCTAACAAATTCTAAAATTTTAATTTTATACTAAGCATCATACTGAATACTCTTGTAAGATGTAATAATGATCTCTCTACTTCTTTTGAGTTTTCTGAGTAGATAATCATACTATAATTATCATTATTATTGTATAATTCTACTTTATCCATTGCCTGTGTGCATCTGCTATTTTTATCATTTTGCCTATACATATGCAGAAATTGTTACTTGTAGCAAAAAGTTTAATGATAGTGATTGTGGGCTTTTTATAGGAATACTTTTGCTACTTTGACTAAGCACAATGTTAAAATACAACTTTTCATATACATATACAAGTGCAAATATCTATTCTTTTTTTACTGGTTGTATTGTAGTTATTTTGCAGCATTACACATGCCAATATTAATTGTTTTATAAATTTTTGGAAGAAATATTGCATATATAAATATTTTAAATGTTACTGCCTAATGAGAGAAGCCAGAGAGAAATAAAATTGGAAAGACCTATATTTACAGTATTGATGAAAAGGGTACTGATTGAGGACAGAATGAGGGCAAGGAACAGATGTAATAAACCATCTCTATTAGGAAACACCCTTAAAGATCCATTGCTAATGTTCTCAATACTCATTTTTACATTGAGTATATCTTTATTTTGAGTAAGTAATGAGTATAAAGGCACCTATAGCGATTTGTTAAAGAAACTTCACAAGTTCCTATTTCTTTCTAGTTAGTGCCATAAAATGGCTTTACTATGTATTGTAAGTGGTTTCCAGAATAGCAGATTGTCTAAGGTTTCTATGGAAGCAACAAAGGGAACAAACCAAAGCTAGATGAATAAAACACTTGGAAGTTTTTGGATAAAAGTTCTCTAAGGATTTATCTACTTTTTATTTATTCAGTTTCTTGCACTACCTTTTCTTTATTAACCTCATCAAATAAATGTGTATGGAAAAATTCATCACATATTTTAAAAGTAACTGAACCCAA
Organism: Kogia breviceps; assembly: GCF_026419965.1. NCBI lineage: Eukaryota > Metazoa > Chordata > Mammalia > Artiodactyla > Physeteridae > Kogia > Kogia breviceps. The sequence continues at coordinate 9,509,738 of NC_081318.1, read as the reverse complement.
CTTTTAGTTTCAGCAGAGTCATTTTCATTTTCCCAGTTAATCATCCCAAATGAAGGGGAGAATAAAATGCAGAAGTATAAACTGCACCCTCAATAAACCTGGAAGAAATCTATAATTCTGAACTTTAAATGAAGACAGAGAGTGGGTGAAATTGGGGGCCCGATTTTAGGATTCTTCAGTTAGAGAAAAGCACAAGAGACCATTTGAAAGAAGCTAAGGGATACAAGACACCAAAAAGAAGGTACTTTGTAAGCAGTGGTGAGGCAGGGAGATTTTTTTTTCATCTTTGTACAAGAGACAGTAGACTCTTAGGTTCTCAGTACAAACCTGGTTCAGTCAGGTGCCTACCCTTCTTCCAGCTGTCTGTGAGACAGGTCACATAGTATTTGAAAAAAGCTTGTGACAGGCTGTGGATATATGGACATATGATAAACAGGATGGTAATACACATAGAAGAAAATTAATATCTTAAGAAAAGTGAGCATGCCAAATGGTACAATTGCCCATTCCATTCTATTTCAGAAACATGGCAGACATTAAAAGATCTTTCTCAGGGTAATTAGATCTGCCCTGGAGAAAAGATGTTTAACTACAGACATTTGGGGACCTTCAGCAAAAATATAAATAGCTAACTGATGGCACAAGAATGTAACTATGAAATGAGCAGGGCCCTCTTGTGTATCACAGAATTTCTATTTAGCTATTTAGTGCCTCACCCTAAACCAGAAACAGATTCCCAAATATCCCCACGAATCTGAAGACATCCTTGGACATAAGAGGAGAGATAGAAACTATAAACACAAAAACAAAACACACTCACAATTCAGGCAGGAAGGTAAAGCTTCAAAGAAACCAAATTCATCCTTCAAGAGGTAATATGATGTTGTATTACAATGATGTGTAATGTTGATGGTGTTATATACAAAATTCATTAATAGAAACATCATAGATATGTTAAAGAAAAGTGAGATGATCTCCTATAAAGTAGATCAAAAAGATAGGGATGGACTTATATGAAGAAAAGATAAGAAACTTGGAGTATTAACCCATCTTTATACCCTATAAAAAGCCCAAGAGACTCTGACTATGAAGTAGACTTCTCATAAAATTTTACCCAAGTCCAGCTCTGTACACAGAACACTTGAGCAACTTTGAAGGTTTTTTTTCCGGAAGACTGCAGAGAAACCTAGTTGAAATACACGGTACACTCGCCTATGTGTCTTGCTCCAGCTAAACAAAACATCTCACTGCTTTTATTGTTTTATACCCTATAAAATGCCGCAGAGACTCTATGAAGTAGACTTCTTATAAAATTTTACCCAAGTCCAGCTCTGTATACAGGGTATTAATTTTAAGACACTTAATTTTTTCAACTATATATAAATTCATAATTTACACAACTATAATTTCAATGTACATAGAGATCAAATTTTTATTTTATTTTGAATTTAACTTTAAAACCAATCTAAGTAATAGGAACCTCAGAAAAAGAGAGCAAATGGTGGTGAAAAATTATCAAAAATATAATAAAGAAAATATCCCAGAACTGAAAGACCCAAGTCTCCAGATTTAAAACATTATTGAGAAATTTCATACTACTAGCGAATAAAGAGAAAACTCAAAAAAAGCTTCTAGAAAGAAAAAAATCCCATATAAATTATCTGAGATAGTGTCAGAATCACCATCCTGAATATTGGAAGCAAATGGAGCAAAGCCTTTAAATTTTTGAAGGAAAATGGTTTTTCAATCACCTTATCAAATAGATGTGAGAATTTATTTTAAAAATTTTCAATTGCGCAAATTTTTAACAATTTACATACTTTCTCTTGTCTTATGATATATTTCATTTAAAAAAGGATCTATATCAAGAAAGAGGAAATGGCTGCTTCTGGGTAGCAAAGTAGAAAAAGGGAGAAGGGGCAGAGAACAAGGGTTTGCTTTTGTATGTTTTTAATCAAACTTGACTTTTCAAGTTTTGTTTGTGACTATGAAAAATAATAAAATACATGTCAAAGTTTAAATTTTTTTAAAAAAGAGTTAACTAGAAAGGTCTAAAAGCACACGTGGTAAATTGCCTCCAAATTAAAAACATTTATGAAGTGCATAGATTTTATTTTATCAGAACTTAATTTACAAATATTAGCACTCTCAATAGCCATATTGAGACATATTTAAGGCCTTTTCACTCAATCTGTTGTATTTACTTGCTGTTAAAAGATCAAATTATCCTTATAAATATACAAATACAACAAAATAGCTGAGAGAAGGGAATGACAAGAAAGATATTCACAAGAAGCTTTAAAAATACCATAAAAAACTTAAAATTTAAAAATTCACTTTAGCTGCAAGGAAGGATTTAAAGGAAGAGCATGTCCTTAGTATAAGGCCTTTGATGTAGCAGGAAAAAATGCATAGCTAATGTGACCTGAACCTTTTTAATTGATGCTTACAATACAAGCAAATATGCTGGGCTAGTAATTAGGGTCAGAGGGGATGTGGAACTTAAATAATGTGTTTTAGTTTTTCCTAAAGCATATAAAAATAATGAAACAGAGGCATATTTTCAAATCTGTGAGTCTTACCATTCGTTCATATTAAAGTAGCTAAGATTTCAATATTTGTGGTTCTGGTGTATTTTAAGGGTCTTTTCAACAGTATGATGACTCTGTAAATGGAATATACAATTGAGAGTGAATGTTCAACTCTAGAATTTATTTTAAATCTTAAAAACCCTTATTAACAGATATTTATTTTGATATGCTAGCTTAAAAGTGCCTAGTTCTAGGGAAAATATATCAAAGATGTATTTTGGCTACTGATAGAATCACAAAAGGAGACACACGTTCTGTTTATTCATATTGCCTTTAAAAAGACACTAAAAATTTTGCTTTTAAACGTCACTTGCGTTAACAAAAACCAGAAAACTCCCTATAGCAATTTCACTTCCCTAGTTTCACTTTTTTAAATAATACTTTTATTAGTTCATTGCTTCTCTATTATCAAACTATCTCTTAAGAATGAATGCTAACAGCCATAACAGGGGAAATCATCAGTAACACAATAATAGTAGGGGACTTTAACACCCTACTTTCACCAAGGACAGATCATCCAAAATGAAAATAAATAAGGAAACACAAGCTTTAAATGATACATTAATCAAGATGGACTTAATTGATATTTAGAGGACATTCCATCCAAAAAACAGCAGAATACAGTTTTTTCTCAAGTGCTCATGGAACATTCTCCAGGATAGAGCATATCTTGCGTCAAAAATCAAGCCTTGATAAATTTAAGAAAATTGAAATCATATCAAGTAGCTTTTTTGACCACAATGTTATGAGATTAGATATCAATTACAAGAAAAAATCTGTAAAAAATACAAAAACATGGAGGCTAAACAATACACTACTAAATAACCAAGAAATCAATGAAGAAATCAAAGTGGAAATCAAAAAATACCTAGAAACAAATGACAATGAAAACACAATAATCCAAAATCTATGGGATGCAGCAAAAGCAGTTCTAAGAGGGAAGTTTATAGCAATACAATCTTACCTCAGGAAACAAGAAACATCTCAAACAAAAAACCTAACCTTACACCTAGAGCACTTAGAGAAAGAATAACAAAAAACCCCAAAAGTTAGCAGAAGGAAAGAAATCATAAAGATCAGATCAGAAATAAATGAAAAAGAAATGAAGGTAACGATAGCAAAGATCAAAAAAACTAAAAGTTGGTTCTTTGAGAAGATAAACAAAATTGATAAACCATTACCAGACTCATCAAGAAAAAAAGGGAGAAAACTCAAATCAATAGAATTAGAAATAAAAAAGCAGAAGTAACAGTTGATACTGCAGAAATACAAAGGATCATGAGACATCACTAAAAGCAACTATATGCCAATAAAATGCACAACCTAGAAGAAATGGACAAATTCTTAGAAAAGCACAAACTTCCTAGACTGAACCAGGAAGAAATAGAAAATATAAACAGAACAATCACAAGCCCTGATATTAAGACTGTGATTAAAATTTTCCAACAAACAAAAGCCCAGGACCAGATGGCTGCACAGGCGAATTCTATCAAACATTTAGAGAAGAGCTAACACCTATCCTTCTCAAACTCTTCCAAAAGATAGCAGAGGGAGGAACACTCCTAAACTCATTCTACGAGGTCACCATCACCCTGATACCAAAACCAGACAAAGATGACACAAAGAAAGAAAATTACTGGCCAATATCACTGATGAACATAGATGCAGAAATCCTCAACAAAATACTAGCAAACAGAATCCAACAGCACATTAAAAGGATCATATACCATGATCAAGTGGGGTTTATCCCAGGAATGCAAGGATTCTTCAATATATGCGAATCAAGCAATGTGATACACCATATTAACAAATTGAAGGAGAAAAACTATATGATCATCTCAATAGATGCAGAAAAAGCTTTTGACCAAATGCAACACCCATTTATGATACAAACCCTCCAGAAAGTAGACATATAAGGAACTTACCTCAACATAATAAAGGCCATATATGACAAACCCACAGCCAACATCATCCTGAATGGTGAAAAACTGAAACCATTTCCTCTAAGATCAGGAAAAAGATAAGGTTGCCCACTCTCAGCACTATTATTCAACATAGTTTTGGAAGTTTTAGCCACAGCAATCAGAAAAGAAAAGAAATAAAAGGAATCCAAATTGGAAAAGAAGTAAAGCCGTCACTGTTTGCTGATGACATGATACTATACATAGAGAATCATAAAGATGCTACCAGAAAACAGAAATTAAGGAAACACTCGCATTTACCATTGCAACAAAAGGAATAAAATACCTAGGAATAAACCTACCTAAGGAGACAAAAGACCTGTATGCAGAAAACTATAAGACACTGATGAAAGAAATTAAAGATGATACCAACAGATGGAGAGATATACCAAGTTCTTGGATTGGAAGAATCAACATTGTGAAAATGACTATACTACCCAAAGCAACCTACAGATTCAATGCAATCCCAATAAAACTACCAATGACATTTTTAAAGAACTAGAACAAAAAATTCACAATTTGTATGGACACACAAAAGACCCTGAATAGCCAAAGCAATCTTGAGAAATAAAAACTGTGCTGGAGGAATCAGGCTCCCTGACTTCAGACTATACTAGAAAGCTACAGGAATCAAGACAGTATGGTACTGGCACAAAAACAGAAATATAGATCAATGAAACAGGATAGAAGGCCCAGAGATAAACCCACACACCTATGGTCACCTTATCTTTGATAAAGGAGGCAAGAACGTACAATGGAGAAAACACAGCCTCTTCAATAAGTTGTGCTGGGTAAACTGGACATCTACATGTGAAAGAATGAAATTAGAACACTCCCTAACACCATACACAAAAATAAACTCAAAATGGATTAAAGGCCTAAATGTAAGGCCGGACACTATAAAACTCTTAGAGGAAAACATAGGCAGAACAGTCTGTGACATAAATCACAGCAAGATCCTTTTTGACCCACTTCCTAGAGAAATGGAAATAAAAACAAAAATAAACAAATGGGACCTAATGAAACTTAAAAGCTTTTGCACAGCAAAGGAAAACATAAACAAAACCAAAAGACAACCCTCAGAATGGGAGAAAATATTTACAAACGGAGCAACTGACAAAGGATTAATCTCCGATATATAGAAGCAGCTCATGCTGCTCAATATCAAAAAACAAACAACCTAATCCAAAAATGGCCAGAAGACCTAAATAGACATTTCTCCAAAGAAGATATACAGATTGCCAACAAACACAAGAAAGGACGCTCAACATCACTAATCATTAGAGAAATGCAAATCAAAACTACAATGAGATATCCCCTCACACCAGTCAGAATGGCCATCATCAAAAAATCTACAAACAATAAATGCTCGATAGGATGTGGAGAAAAGTGAACCCTCTTGCACTGTCGGTGAGAATGTAGATTGATACAGCCACACTGAAAAACAGTATGGAGGTTCCTTAAAAAACTAAAAATATAACTACCATACAATCCAGCAATCCCACTACTGGGCATATACCCTGAGAAAACCATAATTCAACAAGAGTCACGTACCACAATATTCATTGCAGCTCTATTTACAATAGCCAGGACATGGAAGCAATCTAAGTGTCCTTTGACAGATGAATGGATAAAGATGTGGCACGTATATACAATGGAATATTACTCAGCCATAAAAAGAAACGAAACTGAGTTATTTGTAGTGAGGTGGATGGACCTAGAGTATGTCATACAGAGTGAAGTAAGTGAGAAAGAGAAAAACAAATACCATATGCTAACACATAGATATGGAATCTAAAGAAAAAATAAGTGATTCTGAAGAAGCTAGGGGCAAAACAGGAATAAAGACACAGATGTAGAGAGTGGACTTGAGGACACAGGGAGGGGGAAGGGGAAACTGGGACGAAGTGAGAGGGTGGCATGTACATATATACACTAGCAAATGTAAAGTTGATAGCTAGTGGGAAGCAGCTGCATAGCACAGGGAGATCAGGTCGGTGCTTTGTGTCCACCCAGAGGGGTGGGATAGGGAGGGTGGGAGGGAGACACAAGAGGGTGGAGATGTGGGGATGTATGTATATGTATAGCTGATTCACTTTGTTATGAAACAGAAACTAACACACCATTGTAAAGTAATTATACTGCAATAAAGTTGTTAAAAAAAAATAGAATGACTTCAGCCACTGATTTTACCTCGTCTGTTCAAAGGAACCCATTTGGCATTTTCTCTGCAGCATTCACCACTCATGTGGTGGACCTGTGGACTCCAACCAGAATACGCCCCTGTGACATCTGTGGGGACCTGTGGGGACCAGAGCAGTCTCGGCCACACAATCACCAGTAACGTTCTTCCAAGCCAAACCACACACTGGGCACCAGCCTCAGCAAGGTCAGAGGAGGGATTAGTGAGTGTCTTTTGCTGTGAATCATGTTCACATAACCAGAGTCTTCATTGAACCACAGTCTTAGAGTCCCCGGATGAAAGAATAATGAAAAGTCAGAGGCATACAGAACAGGTTGTATTTCTATTCTCCAAATCTTAATCAGTTATTAGTCCATTTTATATTTTCTTCTGACAGATTTTATTGTTTTGGGCATGTCTTCAGGAGAAACTCTGACAGCACTTATAAAGAAAACCAGACAATGAAATAATATTATTTTCTTTCTTTCTTTCTTTTTTTTTTTTTTTTGCGGTACACGGGACTTTCACTGTTGTGGCCTCTCCCGTTGCGGGGCACAGGCTCCGGACGCGCAGGCTCAGCGGCCATGGCTCACGGGCCCAGCCGCTCCGTGGCACGTGGGATCCTCCCAGACTGGGGCACGAACCCGCGTCCCCTGCATCGGCAGGCGGACTCGCAACCACTGCGCCACCAGGGAAGCCCAATAATATTATTTTCCATTTAAGTCAGTTCATTTAAACTTATTTAAGTATGCAGATCTAGAATTGATCCCACTTTATGTGTGCCCTAATGCAGGACTCTGAATGATATTAAATAAGGTCCCCTGGTGAGACTCTTACAAGCTTCTCTTATTCACTTCCAGGGAAATTTCCTTTAAATCCATTACCCATCCTTCACACTGTATTTAACGTGGGAAACCCCCATAGACCTAACCCAGCTCTTCACTTTTTTTATTTTTATTTTTTTTTGCCTTTGCCTAAACAGATTTTGCTGAAGAAAGTCACACAACCTGGTTGACTGGCTTTACTTTAAAATACTGAGCAGGTCCTCTCAAATTGACACTCCACATCGTAAGCCAGTGTTGCTACCTCTTCCTAATAAAATGGCGTTCCCACTCTTTCACTTAACTACTTTTCTGACATTTCAGTGAAAACAAAACTACAAGAGGCAACCACCCTCACCTTCCCACTATGTGATTTACAAATTTGCAGCACACATATCCATAACCTTTGCCTTTTTCGTCTGGATCCAATGGGGGGGAAAAATGTTGCTACTTCTCCTTTTAAGTCTGATGCCATACTTGGGCTCTGAATCCCTTGCCCTTTTTCACTCTTAAAGATTTAATGTATCTGCTACTCCTGTTCTTTTTCTGCATCGCTCATCTGTCCTCTACATAATCATTCCCCTCAGGATACAGCATGCTATGATTATCTCTCATCCATAAAGTAAAGAAAAACTAATAAAGGGAAACAGTTAAAAGCACAAATCTTTACTTGACACCATAACCTTTCTCAGCTCTTATTATTTTGCTCCCTACTTGGCAAAATGTCTCATAAGAGTTGTCTATATGGATTATTTTTTATTTTCTCCCATTTCATATGCATGTATTGTCATTCCTTTATCCAGTTTATGGAAAAAAGGAAAGAATTCAAAACCTTTGGTATTTACCTCATACCACGTGATGGATCCGGACACATCCATAGGTTGTGAAACTCTGAGGAAACCTGCTGGCCTCTTGACTTAATCTAGCACTCATTCCATTTTGGTTTATGGCCTCCTCACATAAACCTTGTTTATTAATGTCACCAGTTGCCAACTCCAGCAGACAGTAATGTGTACTCATCTTATTTTGCATCATTCAATACCGTGGAGCATTCTCTCCTGGAATCCTTCTCCTGCCTTAGGCCCTACATACAGCTCCACACTTCTTTTTCTTCTAGTCTGATTGGCTTGGTCTTCTGTTCCTGTCATCCTGCCATCTACATGTCCAAGTGCCTAGGAGTAGACTTCCTTTACTCTCTGTTTACCCTCTCCTTCAAATCTGTCATATAACTTTAAATACCACCTAGATATTGTATATCCCTGACCTTGAGGGCTCACCCGATCTCTTGGATCATATATCCAGCTGCATCCCTGAAGCTCTACTGGCCCCTCATCATTTCCTGCCAGTCTCTGCAAGCACCCTGTCAACTTCTCTCTCCGTTTTCTACATCATGTTAAATAGTATCTGCATCTACTCAGTTACTCAAATTAAAAGCCAAGGAGAAGAGTCTATCTTTAACGATATACACTAAAATATTTATAGATATACTTATAAGATGTTGAAGATTTGCTTCAAAATAATTAGAGCAAGGGCTATAAAAGAAACATTGGCCATGAGTTTATAATTGTTGAAGTTAGATTATGGGGAAACAGAAAATGCAGATTCTGAATAGACCTGGGGTGGCATCCACGTTTCTGCAGTTCTAACAAGCTACCAGGGGCAGAGGAGCAGAGAAATGAGGCCCTACTTTAAGTTCCCTCTACCATGTTTGCAGATACCCCTATGACATCATTTTTTTTCCTTAATGGGAATTTCACAATGTTGATATGTATTTGCTTGTCTGTTATCCCTGTAAATTGTTTATTTTTCCCACCATAAGGGCATGCATCTTACCTGTGTTACCTACCCCTACATCCCAGATACAGCTCAGTGCATGGAGAGTAAGTACTTAGGAAATATTGATAACAGAATAGTGTGGAGGACAATCTGGGCAACAGTAACAGAGGCATAATAGATGTGCACACAGTCACGAAACTGCGAAAGAAACTGAAAAAAGTACTATTGGTTGTGAGACTACAAATTATTGATATTTGGGTCATACTTCCAAAATTTTGGCTTAATTGGTTTGAGATGCTGCCTTTTTTAAAGCTCCCCCAAGCTAATTCTGATTTGCAAGCAATGTTAAGAACCGGGGCCTTAGATGATAATGATGAAGATGATGGTGTTATCAACAGCAACCGCCCTCTACTGAGTACCCGCTGTTTGCCTGAAACTATTTCAAGTGCCTTATATTTTTAACTTATTTTACCTTTGTGTGAGCCCTGTGGAGTAGATACTGTTATCTTTATTTGGCAAATGAGAGAAATGAAGCAAAGAAATGGTATATAACTTTCTTCATATCAGTCAACCTGTACATAGTGTAGCCAGTATTTAAACGAAGGCCATGTGACTCTCGGCTCTTGACCATTGACTTATGATGACAGGATACATATTACAAGCCATAGTTTAAATGTAGAACTGTGTTTAATGTTATTTTTAAAATATTGCTCAGCCGAATGACGTGAACATAGGATTCATATACGGCAAATGAAGGAGTAAACTTTGTTCAGGGGAAACAAATGTCATATAAACATTCCAAAAGTAATCCTTTTAGGGAAATCAAGAAAGCAGAGAGAGATAGAGAAAGCCATGTAAGGAAGAGGATGGATTTGCAGGAGATCAAGATTACTGTATTTAGCCTGAGCAGCCAGAGCCACTGACATGAGCCCTGCTCTTGAGGGGTTTGCTCTGCCTCTGTGTGGCTCCCCTCTGCCTGTACCCCAAGTGTCACAGAGTAGATGGGACCTAGGAGATCTGTCTCTCTGGAGTTATGCCTCCATACCCCTCTTTGAAAGCATGCTCTGGGTACACAGGACCTTGGAATCTCCTGCTAATGGGCTCCTTCCAATTTCCAGAGCTTGTGCGATGCTTCCCTAGAGAGGTTCTCCCTATGATGACTAGGAGGCAGATCTTTGCTGAGAGGAGGTGTACATGGAACTTGAACCAATCAGCTGTTCCAGAGATAAGGTGGACAGGTTGATCGTGAGAAGGTAGAGAGTTAATCTTGAATTGGAGGTGAGACCCTAAAAATACTGTTGTGATCTTAGGGTATCTGACTAATGGCAACTTCTTCCCATTCATTCCTATTCTCAGACGCCCCAGTGAATTTTCTCAAAAAAGTAAAAGCTGTTCATTTTGAGTTGCTGTAAGATGATGCAGAAAGGGCTTCCCATGTCACATCTGTTTGAAGAAGAGCCAGTACTGAAACTGGCCTTCTTCTGGACATTATATCCTCACCTAAGAGATTTCCTCTCTCCCCTTCAACTCCGACATGTAGATTAACGAGAAAATCATCTGAGGAGCACTTAGTATACTTTTGTAAGTGCTTGGGACCAAAATTTGGGTCACACCTTGAGATTTTGTATACATTTCAAAAATATAAAAAGGAGTCAGCCTTATAAAAGGGAAACACTGTCATAATAGGATTTTTTTGGTAGCTTTCAAATTTAGCTAAGCATTTGTTTCCTACTGAATAATCAACACTTAGAGGGCCTGAAGTTATAAATGTAAGCTGTTTTTAAATGATGTACAGGCTTTCTGCAATTCTTTTTTTCTAGAACAAGAAAGTACATTATTTTCCCTTTTCAGGTAACTTAAAAACAGCTGAATATGTTGAACTTAATGTGTTTTCTGAGAATGCTGACTTATTGAATGAGAATAAAAAATCTTAAATTTCTGCTTAGAAAGTGTTGAGACCAGTCAGTCTTCTAATGATTTTGGTTTTTAACTGAGCATATCCCTGTATACTGCAAAAAAAATACACTCAAATTGCCTATAGAAACTATAAAACGTAATGATGCAATGCGTGTAGTTAGTTTAGTAGTGCTTTTTATTTGAGCATTTCAAAGTATTAGTAAAAGTGTCGTATCTCATATTTCTATGAAGGACTTAAATAAAAATGAGGTAAATGCAGAATTGTGAAATGAGAATTTCAGAAGTAGTGTTTTGGCTAAAAGTAATTTATGTCATCTTCTCTAGGTAAGGGAAGATGAACAAAATTACTATTGAAACATTTCTACTTTTGTCTCTTCATTATTCTTCACCCAGTTTCCAAAAGACTTTTTAAAAAGCCTGACCGTCATGGCAATTACTCTTCTCTTTAGTCATTATAATAAATTTCTGGTGCATTAAACATACCAAAATGTTTCAGTGAGTTGTTTCGCATTTTCCATTGATCTGTCTCTGTCTATCATGGTAGCAAACAGTACAACATTAGTCTCCATTTGCATTATTTTTTATGTATTTACACATAAGAACTTATTAACTTCAAAGTAAACATTTTTAAAAAAACCTCTCCTACTTCCTGGCATCCATGCTCTTATATATTCCCTCCTCACAATGACTCTTGACTTGGCCATGTGTGATGTGCTTTGGCCAATGGGACATCAGCAAACATGGCATAAGCAAAAACTTGATGAGCATTTGCATATTGGAATGTGCTTTTCTGATCATTGACCTGAGGTTGCCATGTAAAGACTATCAAATCTAATAAGATTTTGTTCAGAAAGTTGAGAACAAACACATACTTGAGACGAATAAGGCCCTTATTGACATATCACTCACTATAATGGAGTTACAACAGCAATCAAGAAGATTCCAGCTTATTTGTAGACTGTGTATTCTAGAGCAAGACTGCATGATTTGGAACCACGGCTGCCCCACAAACCAGATATATGATCTCAGGGAAGTTATTTAAACTTTCTGTGCCTATTTCTTCATTTGTAATTAGTGATTATAGTAGTAGCTACCTCATCGGGTTTATGAGGAATTAACTAAGTTAATACTTCATGATTCTTAAAACAGTACATGCTGCATGTATTATATAACTATTTGTCAGATAAATAGATGAGGATTAGACATGAGAAATTGATGAGGACAAGTTCCTTGCAAAAGTTCAAGGACCTTGGTCAGTCAAGGAGTCAGATCTCAGGAAACAGAGCCAAAGATAAAGGCCTACAGGAATTAGTTTTATTTGGGGAAGAAATCTCAGGGTCAGAAATAGAGGACTGGAGAAAATGAAACAAAGATGGAGAGAAATCCAAATGCAAGAGTGGTTTCTCTTGCTGGGCCATGGGGCTTGATCTTGACTAAAGCAATGTAGACTGGACCTTAGAACTATCTGTCCCACAAAAAATCAAGGAGGAGCATTTATTCACTGGCTCCCATTCCTCATTGATCAAAGTTTGCCTCTAGGATGATAACTTGCTTGGAAATCACATGTTGTTAACAAGGGATTTGGGGTTGGTTCCTCCACGTGGCCATTGCAGAGGCATCAGAAAAGACTTATTGGAAATACCAAGAGAGTTGCTGGACCGCTGAAACAAAGTGTTGTCAGGTTACGCCTGTTGGAAGCTTTTTGACAAATTAATGCATGGACTAAAAGGTCGACTGGGAAAATAGGAAGAAGGCGCCAAGAAGATACACTTGGGAACCAGTGGGTGCCACAGACTTCCAGCTGTTTGTGACCTTTGCATTGAAGAGTGAGGTGCAGACAGTGAGAAAAACAAGAAAAATGGTGCATGGAAAAGGAAGGTGGCAACTTTACTTGGAGAGATGAAAGGGATGAAATGATTTGCAGAGATATGGCAAGAAAAGGACACAGTAAGGAGGTAGTTTAGTGGGGAAAGTACCCACCTTCTGAATGCTTTCCTGTGCCATTTCATTTATGCCTGTCTTTTGACAGGGAAGTTTGCTTGAAAACAAGGTAGAAATTTCTGAAGTTTTTTGCAAATTATGTCAGTGTTCATTAGGCTACACCAATCCTACTATCAATAAAATTGTGTAGTTACCCTTCAGGGTACATATAATTACTTTCCAGGTAGTTCCATCTAGTAATTTAACAAATATAATAGGTAAATAACATTTAAGGATTTTTAAACCAACTTGGCTATGGAAATGCATAGTGCTCTGTAAACAGAATAATTCACCTAATAAAACTAAGGTGGCAATCTAATCTCCATATCAAGGTCTGCTTAAATAAATGAAGTTAGCTATTCTCATGAGTGCACTGAACTACACTTCGATGCTTTCAGAACTGTCCTGTTATGAGTTAGGATGAACCTGGAAATAAGTATGCTATAGTCAAGTGCTTGAGAAAAAATATTCTTAAAGCATATGTGGCAAGACATAGATGAAAGATTTGAAACAACTGTATAGAAACTTTGGAATTTAACTCCAAAAATAAAAGAGATTTTCTTTTTGGTTTAGGAATATGATTTTCCCCCTTCACTGATAATTTTGCCCCCAAAATCTATTTTATTCTTTTGAAATTCCATTGTAGCTAAAAGGTCATCTGTTCTAGCTAGTGTTTTCACTGAACTCAATGATTTTTTAGCGTCATGGAAACAATGAGGATGGGTGTGAAATAGTTCATGTTGTAGATGTTGATACTCTTTACTCTGGAATTTAAGAATCATACACAAGAGTGCCAGTTTTAAGGAAGACATCAGTAGCTGACACGGACTGATTAGTTTTGTGTAACTTTGACTTGCTAAAATGTGTTCATCAAATCACTTTTAATCCAATTAATCAAAAGTTATAAACTAGATTTGTATAGCTATTTAAAATTAGCCCTTCAGTGTCGTTTCAAACAAATCATATAACAAGCAGTGTGGCCTACAGAAAAGATCATTAAAGTAGAAATCATGCAGCTGGCTTTTTTGTTGGGAGGGTTCTTGACACACACACAAAAGACACAAGAAAACTTTTGGAGGTGATGGATATGTGTATTACCTTGATTGTGATGATGGTATCATGGGTGTATGCATATGGCAAAATCATCGGATTATATATAGGCATACTTCACTTTATTGAGCTTTGCTTTATTGTAAAAACTGGGTGTTTTACAAATTGAAGGTTTCTGACAGCCCTGCATCAAGCAAGTCTATAGGTGCCATTTTTCCGAAAGCATTTGCTCACTTCTTGTCTCTGTGTCACATTTTGGTAATGCTTGCAATATTTCAAACTTTTTCATTATTATTATTTTAACGAAATATAATCATGGTTATCTGTAATCAGTATCTTTGATGTTACTGTCACAACTCATTGAAGGTTCAGATGATGGTTAGCATTCTTTTAGCAATAAAGTATTTTTTTGCACTAAAGTATATTTTAGTTAAGGTGTGTACAGTGATTTTTTTAGACGTAATAAAATGCTATTACACACTTAATAGACTACCTTTAATGAAACATAACTTTTATATGCACTGGGAAACCAAAAAATTTGTGTGTCTTAAATATCACTTTTAGTGATATTTTCTTTATTGCGGTCTGGAGCTGAACACGCAATATCTCTGGGGTATACCTATATATTAAAAAGATGCAGTTTTTGTTATATATTAATTGTACCTTAATAAAGCTTTTCAAAAACTTCAAGTTACATGATCTCTAAGTACCCCATACTTTCTAAATTGTAGAATACTTTTTTTTTTTGTTTGTTTTTTGCGGTATGCGGGCCTCTCACTGTTGTGGCCTCTCCCGTTGCGGAGCACAGGCTCCGGACACACAGGCTCAGCGGCCATGGCTCACGGGCTTAGTTGCTCCGCGGCATGTGGGATCCTCCCGGACCAGGGCACGAACCCGTGTCTCCTGCATCGGCAGGCGGACTCTCAACCACTGCGCCACCAGGGAAGCCCTGTAGAATACTTTTGATACAGATTTATTTTTGAGCATGACATGATTAGACCCGATCGCTCAAATTATAAGTTTGAAACTTTACACTTATAGTAAATGTCTCATTGTTTAGTGGTAAGAAATTAAATTGGCATGCTTTCTTGTTGGCTCATTCTTAAAAATTTTTTTTGATTGTCTTCAATAAATTCTGACCCTGGATATTCTGGATTACAGTACATTATATCATCTGGGAAGTAGCTATGTTTTTTTTTTATGTTAAATTCCATGTTTTATGAGGCTGGAGATGTCTTTCTGGGAAGAGTGAGCATATCTGGAATCATTATTCAAGGCTCTGTTATCTGTAGTCTCAACAGGTTTTTTGGCAGCATATAAAGCACCAATGAATTAGGTTACTTCTTTCTTAAAGAGTGGACAAACCCCATCTTCAGCCTGTTTTTCAGTTGTAGGGCAAAGGAGCATCAGTGATTCATAGAAAGCTTTGGCTCACTCTCAGGTGGCTTTCACAGATGGGACAAAGCAAAAGCTCTGAGCATCCAAGGTCTTCTGCTGAGAAAGGAACACACAGAAAACCCTGAAATTCATTGAGCTTCTCTAAAAAAAATATCCAAGGAAATACATCTGAAAAAAAAAAAAAAGAAAGATGGAAACAATGCAGTACAATGCAATGTAAAGTTAATTGGGTTTCTCTTCTCAGAGTAATTAGCAAAGTTAATGTCATTCTCTAGCCACTCTTATTGTTAGAACCATCACTGTACAGAAGTTATTTCTGCATATTGAAATAGAAAGCTCAGTGGAGCGCAAGACTCCTAGCTTGCAACATTTATTCAAGCAGTGAAGACATCCAGGGTGTCATGAAATGAGAAGCATAAACCAAGCTGAAGGGGTTTGGCGCTTTTGCCCTTTTCTGAGTCATCAAAGACAATAAGTACTTATTAATGGAGTTGTAAATGGTGGTTTCTTACATATTATCTTCTAATAAACTAATAACTAACTAACTGAAAACAAATATACCACTAACATTACATATATGAATGTTTGTAACTCAGCTAGGAACAATTTATTCACATTATATTTCATGATTAAGTACAATCATTTCAAAATAGGAAACAAAATAAAAAGCTAATGTAAACTCAAGCCTAATAATCTCTTTTCTAGCTTAAATTGGATGAGATGTCTTTGGCCTCCTTTTCTACACTCCATTCAGGACTGAGGATGATCTTGCTTTCCTGCTTTCTAGTCAGTTGAGAGTAGGAATTGCACTAGTTACTGATTCCTTGGGGTTTCAGAGCAGCCTGTTTTCTTGTCATGTAAGACTTGAAATGGTTTTCTTTCTGTTTTAACAATGTATTTTCTAAAATACTTGCAACAATGGATTTCACTCTGCATTTCCTTGGATGAGGTTTCTGTAGTAAGCTGTCACTCTATTTTAGCTACTTTAGAAGACAGATAAAAACCGAACTGCTTTGCAGGTAGTTAATGAGCTAATAATAGAGCTATATTGAATTTTTATTTTTATCAGCATATCACACATAGGTAGTTTAAAAATCAAATAGTACTACAACCAGGCTTATAGTGGAAAATAAGAAATTTCAGCCTCATCCTTTCCCACAACCTCTGTCCTGCTCTCCAGAGCAATAGCTTTCATGCTTTTTTAAAAAAATTTTATTTTATATTGGACTATAGTTGCTATGCAATATTGTATTAGTTTCAGGTGTACAGCAAAGTGATTCAATTATACATATACATATATCTGCTCTTTTTTAGATTCTTTTCCCATTTAGGTTATTACAGAATACTGAGCAGAGTTCCTGTGCTGTAGAGTAGGTCCTTACTGGTTATCAATTTTAAGTACAGCAGCGTGTACCTGTCAATCCCAAACTCCCAATCTATCCCTTCCCCCCCTTCCTTTCCCTTTTGGTAACCGTAAGTTTGTTTTCCGTGTCTGTGAGTCTGTTTCTGTTTTGTAAATGAGTCCATTTGTGTCATATTTTAGATTCCACACATAAGTGATATCATAAGGTATTTGTCTTTCCCTGTCTTACTTCACTTAGTGTGATAATCTCCAGGTCCATCCATGTTGCTGCATAGCTTTCATTTTCTTAGCTATTCCTTCTGGAGTTTACCCTTGTATTTATAAATGGAATATTTTTACTACTATTTCTCAGTGTATCCATTTTAGATATTTATTTACTTTCTGTCCAACACTTTGACGCACATTCCACCGTCCTGTGCCCCCAGTCTCCCAGTACAGAATATATCAAACGTTTCGCTGAAATCAGTTTTCAGTGCTCACCTTAGTTTGATGACATAGCTACTGTTTCAAGTTTAACCACAGAGCAGACTATAATTTTAAGTCCTGTATTTTATAACTTTTTCTCTCTTTGATGTTAATGATTGCCTCAGTTTCACCTTTGTTTTATGGTCTCTGTATCCTTAGTTCTTTTCCACAATTTCCAGAAGAACCGTAAAATACTTGTAAGAATGATAAAATTCATAACATCTGCAATCCAATACGTTATTTTCTTTTCGAAATAGTATGTCCTTCCAATGGCTTGTCTTTTTCCCTGAGGGTTATGGACTGCTAGGTCAGGCTCAAGAGAGCAAGAAGGCCACTCCAAGTCCTGTTTGCCCTTAAGAATTCAGGGAGCAGAGGATGGATGCCTCTACAGGGTGGAGAACCCAGAGGCACCAGAAAAACCAGTCTCCCCTTCCACCCCCCCCAAAAAGTATTCCTAATTCAGGACTTCATCCACCGTTTGCACTTTCAGCAAAACAGAATTTGAGGGCGACATTCTTTAGGTTGTAATTCACCAGCCCTGGATCTCTGAGGAAGGTGAGGTGTGAATGAATAACCGCCAACAGTTTTTCTCACTTTCTCGCAATGATTTTTTGGGCTTTTGAGGCTTTCTAGTCTTTACTGCCAGAACACCTGCACCCGAGGTCATAGCTAACATCAGGAACTGTTCTGTCCCAAATAATTAAGGGGACAGGAACAAACATTCAAGATCCTTGTTCGCCCATAGCCTGGTCCTCTATCTCCTGCCCCAGATGATTCATGAAACAAGCTTAGAACAGACCACTTCCCCTTGATCCCAGAAGGTTTTCACCACGTTTGAGTCATTCTTTTTTCTTTCTTTCGTTTCTTCTCTAATTCCTCTGGGTTGGTGGACCTTGGAAGAGGATGCCAGGATGCCTAATAATTCATCTTCTTGGTAGGACAAATGGTCACATTCATGAAGTCAGGTGTTTTCTTCTTGCTTTCTTCCTCACCTTTTGAAGAAATGACTCTGGAAGACTTAGCTAGCATATTCAAAAACAGACAGATTGTTCCTTAGGTCCACTGCCTCGTTGGTAGGACTTGATTTCTCCATCAGGTTGTGAGCTTTCTTTTTCTTGTACTCATATGAGATCTCCTGTGTCTTGGCTTCTGTTTCTGGTTGTTTTAATTTCTCATTTTGGTGGAGCTCCTTGACAAACTTCCTGAGAAAGAGTGTATGGGGGAATAAATTTTGAGACGTGTATGTCACAAAGATGCCTTTAGTTTAGTGTCACTCTTAGTTAATTTGACTAGTTAGATGTCTAGAGGGAAAATACTTTTCCTTCAAAATACTAAAGGCATTCTATAGTCATCTAGCATCTTAATTTTGAGATGCTCTATCCACTTTGATTTCTGATCCTGATATATTACGTGTGTGTGTGTGTGTGTGTGTGTGTGTGTGTTCTTTGTTTCTGAGTTGTCTGAAAACTTTTAGTATTTTCTCTTGATCCACAGTATCTAAAATTTTGTGGTTGTATATATTGGTATGGTTCCCTTCAATGTGGGGTCAAAAGGAGAGACAGAGGTAAGTATTTCAGAAAGCAAAGAAGTTACACAGAGTTCAGGGGAGTCAGAATTCAGAAGAACTATCTTGACAAATAGAGAACACAAGTTTTAAAGGACCAAACAATAAACAAACCTGTGAAATATTCAAATTATCGGTTTAATTAGTCCATACATAGTGGACAATAGCAACTTTCTCACAAGATTATCGTATTCACAGAGGGCCTGACTTATTTTCAGACATCAGTATAGCAAAAATTAGGCATATAATTATTTTTATTAGGAAGCCAGATATGGGAAATATTCAAGAACTAATCAGGACAATCCTATTATTTTAGATTTATCTCAGTGTATAAAATGGTACATGTTTGTGTTTTTCTGTTGGTGGAATGTAAAGTGCTCAATCATTGGAAGCAACAACTATTTCTGCTTCAATACTAAAGATTGACGTTCTTCTGTTCTAGCAAATGTTTTTGAATTATATTTTTCTTCCCAATATCATCCTCATCATATTTGTAATTCTTTCTGGATCAACCTTCTACTGTTATCTTTTCTGTCCTATATTCTATCTTTGTCTTTTTGCTATTCTTTCTCAAGAAAGAAATGTTTCTCAAACGTTTGTCCAGTTCATCTCAACTTTTTATTTAGAAACTTTAATATTTTTATTTAAAAGTTTTAATATAAGAATATTTTCTTGTTCTCTTTCTCTGCTTTTCATAACATGTGTTTTATTTCCATAGAATTAACATTTTTAAAATCTCTTTCGCATTTGAAGGCTTTAATATTTTATGCTCCTTGCAATTTTTCTATGCTTTTTTTCCTTTTATCTTGGTCTGTGCCTTTCATATTTTACACTTGACGCACTTGCACTTGCCTACTGACTTTTAGTTTGGTTTGGTTTTGATTTGTTTACTATTAAGAGTAAGGCATACATCCACAACACATTTTAATGTTATACATTTCCATGAGTTGTGATTGAAGAGATATTCTTCTTTAAATCAAATATATTTAGAGAACGGGGGTACCATCTTCAATCTAAGAAAAAAATGGAAATAATTTCTCCGTACTGTGATTTTGTAAAGTCATAATGTTTTTTATGCCTTTGGAATTCAGAACGCAGTGAATTTAGAATTCAGGCACAGAACGAGGGGTAAACAGTTGGAGTGATGGTAGGAAGGTGCTAGAACGTTTTACTCTTTCATTGCTCATCACACATAGCAGTTGAATGAAGTACACCCATCAGAAGAGCATGTTTGATGACAACTCCAGTTGTTATTGACAGTATTCCTTTTTATTCAGACTCATGAAATGACACTATAGTTTTTTTTTTTTTTAACATCTTTATTGGAGTATAACTGTTTTACAATAGTGTGTTAGTTTCTCCTTTACAACAAAGTGAATCAG
The DNA here is from genome assembly GCF_026419965.1 of Kogia breviceps. Lineage (NCBI taxonomy): Eukaryota > Metazoa > Chordata > Mammalia > Artiodactyla > Physeteridae > Kogia > Kogia breviceps. The sequence goes on along the minus strand of NC_081318.1, from coordinate 9,489,288 downwards.
TTATACACATACATATGTTCCCATAACTCTTCCCTCTTTTGTCACCCTCCCTCCCACCCTCCCTATCCCACTCCTCTAGGTGGTCACAAAGCACAGAGGTGAACTCCCTGTGCTATGCTGCAGCTTCCCACTAGCTATCTAATTTACATTTGGTAGTGTATATATGTCCGACACTATAGTTTGAACATGGAAATGTTTTCAACTTTGGGGGAAAAGATGTTATTCCCTTTTTTGTGCTACAGTGAATAGAGGATTTGATTTGGACAGATTTTCAATAAATAAACATCTGGAAGGAAGCCTTGATTGTATAAAATAAAATTGATCTCTTCCTTTTTTCTTTGTCAACTTACCCAAATTATAAAATCATTTTAAGAGAAAATAAAAAGAGTAAGGCACAGAAAAGTAGGTTACCATCTTAACTGGGTGGTCAAACTGAGCATCACCCATAATGTAACATCCTGACAGGATGCATCTTCTGTGATTCCCAGTGAAAAGTGCAAAGCTTCACTGTGTGACCCAAACCTAACACTGAAGAACCGGTTAGACACATGTGGATTGTGGCAAATTCTACAAAACACTGGCTCACACTCTTTCAATATATCAGTCATGAGATTTAAAAAAATATGAGGTAGACTGGTGCTGTTCTAGAATTAAGAAAACATGACACATAAACGCAATGCGTACTTCTTCATTGATCCTGGAAAAGTAGGGGTGGGGAACACGTTCCGGACTGGGTAACTAATGCTCGCACAGTTTCTTTCATGTGTCTAATGGTCTATTCTAGTTCTACAGGAAGAAAGGCTTGCTTTTCATGGTGCCTCCCCCCAGCAACCCACCCCTGCAGCTGACAAACATCATCACCACTCAGATATTTTGAGCTTTTCCGCCCTCATCCATCCACTTTTCATCTCCATGTCTCATCTACTCTAGTCTCCCTGTTTTTTCCCTATGGGTTTATAATTTTTTTTTTTATTCTCTTAGTTTTATGGGATTTCAAGAAGGAGAAGGGATATATACTTATGTTCAATAAGCCAATAAGTGGAAGTCCAAGACTTTTTTTAAGGATTTAACTTATTTTTTATATGCCCAGCTTTGATCCTGTATCATGTACATTAACCATATAGATTTAAAGTAATTCTACTTTCTAGTCAAATGCTCAAAGAACTTTCAACGCATTTAAAAAAAGATTTCTGGGCTTCCCTGGTGGCGCAGTGGTTGAGAATCCTCCCGCGGATGCAGGGGACACGGGTTCGTGCCCCGGTCCGGGAAGATTCCCACGTGCCGCGGAGCGGCTGGGCCCGTGAGCCATGGCCGCTGAGCCTGCGCGTCCGGAGCCTGCGCTCCGCAACAGGAGAGACCACAGCAGTGAGAGATCCGCGTACCGAAAAAAAAAAAAAAAAAAAAAAAAAAAAGATTCCTGTCCATTTAATTGCTTTTAATTAATCTAAGTGGGTAAAATAAACTGGAAGAGGAATGAAATGTTTTCTCTAAATTTCAAACAGGCAGAAAGAAAACTTCTGTGGAAATCATGTGTATTTATAGGACAGTGGGTACTGTTTAAAAACTTGGGTACTGGTTAAGTTCAAACGAGCTAAAGTCGAATACCTGGGTTAAAATCCACTTTGGAGCTAAGTGTATGCCTCTAAGCTTCAGTTTTCTCAACTTTTAAATGGTATTTAATAATTGGGTGTATTTTATGGTGTTACAATAAGAAAGAATGCATATTAATCACTTAACATAGCTTTAATGTTTACCATTGGTATTATTATTTTTGTTATTATCATTGTCATCATAATCATCCCATTATTGACAAGTATACGAAAGTAAAGATGGTTCACAAACACAAAAACTAAACAAAACCAAGAAAACTGGAGTGTGCGTTATCATGACATAAAGTTTAAAGAAGGATGAATCAAAATAATAACAAATATCCTCTAAATCTTGGACCAAATCTGAATCCATTTTTACCTCTCTGACAAAATCTGCTCTGTTTTTTAAGTTGGAAGCACAGAGATAGAAATTAGGAATTTCGCATATTTGAGAAAATGTTAGAAATATGTGCCCACTTGGATAACGCTGAGGGTTCATTCTGCAGAGTGGAACTCTCTTGTATGGTTCAGATTTCTTTTTCCTAATAAAGCTTACAATATAATGATAGGGATTTTTTCCCTTGTTTTTCTCTTTGATTTTTAGAGCAATGTCTCAACATTCACCAAAACTGTGGTTTTCAGTAGTAGCATTTACGTGTGGGGATAGAGTAACTGTGCCTCATCCAGAGGATGTTAGAAAACTCCCTCGGGCTAAGATTTCCAATCACGTTCAAATCTTCTTTTCAAAGAAAGTGATTGCCGAGTAATCACGTGCACCCAGGCAGAGTTGCGCAAAATAGTTGAGGTTTGGTTGAGGAAAAGGGGAAAGAGTCTAGTCCTGCTGCCAACCAAAGCACCCAGAGAAATTGCTCACCTTCAAACCATCCAAAGGACAGAGCTTAAATGAAAGAAAGAGGAAAATACTGCTTTTTGCAGTTACCTTCTAACGGATAACATGTATAATCTGTTGATATTTTCCCGTGCAATGCTTTATGTCAAGGATGTAAGATAACAGGACTTAGACTAAGCGGGTGATAGTCAGGCAGGTGCTTATAAATCTGTTGGAGTGCGTTTCCAGTGGAAAGTTCTTTGGTATTCTTCCCATCTGGAAACAAGATGACTTATTTATAGTTTTCGCCCCCAAATGAGAGTTCGGTATGATATAATAGATGCTTTATTCCAGCTTGGAGTAGCAAATTAAATGAGTAAATAAATAAATAAATAAATAAATCCCCCTGGGAGAGATTTCATACTGATTTGATAAAGCACACGTCAGTATAGCTATGAGGGCGTCTTCCTCTGTGAGGTTTTTAAAATAGATAATAGGGCCAATCAATGGGGAGGAATCATGGATGTCCTTGACACCATTCATGCCTCGTTTGCTGACATAGACCTGGAAGAGTGTATCTATTTACTTGGGGAATTCCATGTGGGAGCCTCCTTACCACAATCTACCCTCTCCCCGGGGAGCTGAAAGCCCATGCACAGGCCACATTAGTGTAGTTTGTTATCTCTCTTTTTAAAAAATTTTAATAAATTTATTTATTTTCTTTTATTTATTTTCTTTTATTTATTTTTCTTTTGGCTGCGTTGGGTCTTCGTTGCTGCACGTGGGCTCTCTCTAGTCATGGCGAGCAGGGGCTACTCTTTGTTGCTGTGCGTGGGCTTCTCATTGTGGTGGCTTCTCTTTTTGTGGAGCATGGGCTCTAGGCATGTGGGCTTTAGTAGTTGTGGCACGTGGGCTCAGTAGTTGTGGCACGTGGGCTCAGTAGTTGTGGCTCGCGGGCTCTAGAGCTCAGGCTGAGTAGTTGTGGCGCACGGGCTTAATTGCTCCATGGCATGCGGGATCTTCCCAGACCAGGGTTCGAACCCATGTCCCCTGCATTGGCAGGCCGATTCTTAACCACTGAGCCACCAGGGAAGTCCAGTTTGTTTTCTCTTGATTCTTGCCTAATTCTCTGGAATACTTCTTTATAGATATGGATGATAAACAATACCATGTGATTAATATTTTTTTCTGGTTAGCCTTATATAAAAGAAAATACAAACAAAAATTGGGTGACGAACACCTGAAAATTGACCAAATAAAATATAAACATTTAAAATTACAACAATTAAAAAGAGCCAGACACCTAAATACATTCAGTGGCAGTCTAATTTTAATGTTACATTCATTTACAAAGGGACAGAATTTATTAATAGGTACTTATGATATAGTTGTCGCTAAGTGACTTTCTTTTAGATCTTTTCAAAGCCTGTTTATTGTTGCTTTATTCAGAGGGATTGATTGATGTGCATGAATCAGTCTGGCTGACCCCTCGCAATTTGTGTTTGGAGGAATGAGATTTATTGCCAGGGTTAGTGCTGCCTGTGGATTGCCCTGGGCCTTCGGATGGCATTACTTAAATTAGTCAGAGAAGTTCATCTGGAATTGTATCTGGATTCCTTGACTAAAGGGAAGGAAAACAAAGATCTGCTATTGAAATAGTCATGGAATAAAGGAGTACTGTGGGATGAAGGCTGGGGAGCAGGTAACTAAATGCTCGTTTTTAAGTAATGTTATTACCAGACTTCAAAGGTACATGGAAGATAAGACAGAGCCTGAGAGTTTGTGAACAATAGTGACAACTGGATTGGATTGGAGAGAAGAATCTCAACTATCCTGTATTGCTCAATCCAGAGCACAAGACTAATTTCCACATTTTATAAATATGGTTTTAGAGTCTTTTCTGGGGATTGTGAAATCTGTGGTAGAATGCTTCATCTCTTCTTATTTGCAAGTCCAACGCATGACTCTGGGCCTGGCACAGAAAGACGCTTAATAAATGTTTTCATGAAAGGTTAAGTGACCGTGTGGCTGAAGAAGGTAAACTAAGAGGTTTTAAGGTCAAAGCTTGTTTCTTGTACTTGCTTATATTCGTGTCTCATCTGTACACCAATAATAAAAATCCTATCTGTTGTATGTATCAGGAACTGTTCTAAGTATTTTACACACCTAAAAAGTGGTGTGGTTATTTCACACAAGTAACCTAATGAAGTTGGTACTTTTATAACTTTATTTTACAGCTGAGGAATTTGAGGCACAGAGCTAGTAAGTAGCGGAGGTGACATTCAAACCTAGGGAGTCCAACTCCAGAGTCTTAAATACCTCACCACATGCAGAGGGAAGGGGAGGTGTTGTATTCTTCTTTAATTTATATACACCAATTGTACAGGTGTTGCTTTGCACACGGTAAATACTCAACACATAATGATGCTAAATAGTTTCTTCTGGTACCTTCCCATTGGAGGGTGAGGGCAGCCAGGGCCTCACAGGTTTCCAGCTCATATTCCTCAGCCCCGAGGATAGGCACTAAATATTAGACAGATCGCAGTTTGAAAGTATTGCTATAGAAAATGAATTGAAGAAACAGAGTCTTTACTTTCCTAACTAATATTCTAAATCAGATTAGATTGATATGAATAAATAGCAATACAGCTAAAAGTTGCATTCGGTATGAATAATTATATTGATAAGTTCATAATAGCATCACAACCATAAATGTTCCATGTAGCAGAGCAGAATATAAAACAACATGAAAAGGTGATAGATAGGAAGGTATGTAGGCAGATAGACAGGTAGATAAATATCTAGCTAGCTAGCTTTACCTACAAGAGAAGGGCAAAATGAATATCTCAGAAAGGAAAATGTAGAGAGCATTAGTCAGGGAAATCTTCCTAGAATATTTTAAGTTGAGTTCATGTGCGAATTGGAGGATGTTTTCATTTATAATGTTGCTGCAATTTTAGATGAGTTAATATTCCTGAATATTTTCAGCACAGAGTAAATGTTCCATATCTTTAATTAATATACTTCCCTCCTTCCATATTTGACCTCACCCCTGATAGATCATTTCTTCTGACATATTGTAGCCTATATCATGTATTAAATAATATTTCTACAACTCAGATTTCTGAGAAAATCACACTCATCTAGTCAGTTTCCATATTTTGTTAAGACTTTTAGAAACATATTTCATGAAATATTTTTCCCTTTCAGGATATATATTTCATTTAATATTTTAATTGCAACATTTTTCCTAAATTACATACTTTATTTTTCCACTGTTTCATATGTCATAATTTTAAATATAATTATATGCTATTTTAAAACATCTGTTAAGTTTTTTTTTAATGAAACATGTAGTTTTATTTTCTAAGTTTAATTAGTACTATTGATACCAGATCATTAATTCTAGGTTAGAATTTCAAATCATTATCAATGGTACTCACAGCCTATTTCAATTAGGATTTACTTGATTAGGGAATTATAAGAAAACAAAATTTTTTGTGTGAGTGAATAATGAAGTGAGTTTAAATGTTTTGTGGAATTAATGTGATAATAGCAATGCTGTAGAAATATAGGTGTCATTATTATTCAAAAACATTTTCATCTTAAATTTTGGAAATAATTCCTTTCTTTATTGAATTCCTGTCTTTTTTTTTTTTTAGAGAATGTCAAATATATATATTCTGTAAAATATATGCTTTTTCTCTTAGATCAGCACTGTTAGGAAAAAAACAATATTTTACTTTTTAAACCTTTTTTAGAGGTTTGGAATATATGGCTATTAAACAGGAAATAAAGGTATTTATTTGCTTAATTGAGAGTGAGAACAATACTTTATACATTGTTCCTTTAATGTATTAATAAATAAGGGAATAAATTTTCTAATTCTTACCTGAGAAACATCACTTTAGCTTTTTAAATTTATAAACTTATTGCAGCCTTTTGATTCATGCAATACGTTATTTTTCACAATTTATAATGGACTTCCAAATAATATTGACCTTTGATCCTTTATTTGACCTCTATTATTTCACTTTTCTATTACAATGAGTGGATGGACTATTACTTGAAATTCACTGTGAAGTGACTTCATTCTTTGTGAAAATTTTAGACCCCCTGGCTTTAATAACATTTTATACTGACTCTGGATTTTCTCTTCATTGGTATACACTCTTCCACATGTCATAGGGGAGGCCTTGACTTTTCTACTGCGTGTCAGTAGATTCTTGTGCAGATTTACATAAATACATTTCCCAGAGGCAACATTTATAGTAGTTACTCATGACAGCAGTGATCCTTGGGCATTTCAGGTTCTGTAGTTACATGTCGTTCCCGAGGACATTGTTGATTGCCTGTCATTCCTACTGCCTAGATGTCATTCCGAGGGTTATTTGTTATTTTAATGTATAAGAATCTGAAACATTAAGGTCAATTAACCCAGCAGGGCCACAGTATGAGTCAGGTTCAAATGAAAGTTTCTGAGGCAACTTGTGAAAATGGCCATGAAAGATGATAAGGAAAGAACTTGCTACTAATGACTAAACGTGCAGTTAGGATGATTTGTTGTCCTAAGTATCTACACTCCCCAGGTTCCCAATTCCTTGAGTAATTGTGAGATTAATATTTTCAAAATACCTGGAAATATACTTTCCTCCCTTGTTAACTTTCAACATCAGTATAAGGAAGCATTACATCAGCCATGCCAATGTATGAGTAGAACTGATCCACTGTCATAAAAAACATGTCACAAAGGTGAAAGGGAACAAAATTTGAGGGCACTTTGGAATAACTCACACATTTTATTTAGCAGAATGCCAAGAATAATTTTAGCTACCAGAATTTTACGTAATATTTTTACGTACCAGAATCTTATATTGCATTTTTCTCTGAATCTAAAAATCTGAAGCTAAACATGCTTTGATAAAGAGTTCACAAGTGAGAAGTATCTCTCCTCTCTGGAGTGAGGTGAAGCTGCATCTAAACATGTTTTGTATTCTCTGAACATTGAAGTCTGTCCCTCAGGAGAATAAATTAGTTGACTCTATAACAAATCAACCCTGGTTACGTTGAAAAAACATTTATTTGGCTTTCTAAACTTTGGAGCCAGCCAGGGTAGAGAGGAGCTGAAAATAAATATTTGTCTAATGAATTTAAAATCTTAGAAAACATTTCCTCTTAAAAATATTTCCTCTTAAAGTATTTGAATCACTGTTTAAGTAAAAATATATAGGATTTCTATTTTCTATATTATCACAACCACATATGTAGATAGAATACCTTGAACTTTAATTTTGTTTTCCTCTGTTAAGTAGACATGTTTCTACTCGTTCACTGGTAGTTACTTTTGTGTGACAGAGCACATTTTAATCCTAATTTTATTATTTCTATTTCAGATTCACTTCACTAAGAAGGGAAATATATTATCTCTCAACTATACTACTGTTTTTTTAAACATCTTTATTGAAGTATCATTGCTTTACAATGTTGTGTTAGTTTCTGCTTTATAACAAAGTGAATCAGCTATATGTATACATATATCCCCATGTCTCCTCCCTCTTGCGTCTCCCTCCCTCCCACCCTATCCCACCCCTCTAGGTGGTCACAAAGCACCGAGCTGATCTCCCTGTGCTATGCGGCTGCTTCCCACTAGCTACATTTGGTAGTATATATATGTCGATGCTGCAGAGACTACTGTTGTTTAAATAGCATGGGCCGTAACACTCATGTAGTAGTTTGAGAAAACAGAAGTAGGTGGCCAACCACAGCTGTGCGGGAGAGAGTATAAAAACTCCAGTTCTAGTAAGAGAACTCTTTCCTCGATATCCTCCCTGGGCCAGAGATGGTCCCTAAGGCAATCCTCCCTCCCTATGACCACAGTGAACCAATAATGTCCTCATCCTGTACTGTCCAGTTATGCCACAACTGTCTCTCAACTATTCACTGAAACTTCTAGAAGGGAAATGGAAGCAGAGTTTCCTGCATTTGTTGAATAAGTTAAAGAAAAACGATTCTAGTAAAAATTCAGAATGAAAAGGATGTTGGAAGACAATAGAAAAACCGTTACTAGTTTTCCCTGAGTTACCTTTTACTTCAACAGTAGACATTCTTTTTGCCTGTCACTTCTGCTCTAGTGAATTATATTCAGTTGGGGTAAACAGACAGACATGATAACTGGATGCAAAAGAAGCCTTGGATATTCATGGTATTTAAGTTGTTTTAATTATTACTTGTCTCAGTGAGTTGAGAACTGAGGATATAACATAACTATAAAGTGAAATTTAGTGTGAGATCTAACAGGGGAAAGGAATTTCCAGTCGGCGAAGCAGCTGGGAATTAACTGTCAGTAGAGGTCGCAATGAGACACACATAGTGGACATTTGGGATTGTTTCTTTCAAGATCCATCACATAACAAGCTTTGAATAATAAGTAAATGATGTGGACATCATATATGGGAAGAACCAGCTTTAACAATTAGCTGTCAATCACATCTCAGAAACCCAAATAGGATATAGAAAAATGGGTTTACGGTGTGTAAGGAGTTCTAAGGGCTGAAGACTTTGGAACTTTTAGGCACAGAAATCTGTGTTACTTTATAGGAGTGGTCTGGAAACTCTTAGATTGATAAGGAAATTCTCTCTTCGCAAAGGACGGCAGGCAGATTTTGAAAAACTGAGAATCCTATTTGACCCAACTGCAAACCAACACCAACCAAAATCTGAGTAATAGTTTCAGTGGCTTGGTATTGTTTGAGGGTCATTAGTAACAAACCAACCAACCAGAAAGTCCTCCAAAGAAACGTTTGAGAGAACAAGTCGGGAAAAGGGGTATAGATGAAGAACAAACAGCACCATTTAAATTTCACTGCATACCGGGAATGACTTTAAATAGTACCATTTTGTAGTTTCCTGAGTCTATGTAACTGACCTAATATTTCCTATACATACCACCTGCTACTGGGCTAGCAGCTAGACCTCACTTTGTAAAATAAAAAAAGAGGAGAGTATAATTATTTCTAAGATGGTAGGGTAGGGACTTCCCTGGTGGTCCAGTGGTTAAGACTTTGCCTTCCAATGCAGGGGGTGCAGTTTCGATCCCTGGTTGGGAAGCTAAGATCCCACATGCCTTGTGACCAAAAGCCCAAAACATCAAACAGAAGCAATATTGTAACAAATTCAATAAAGCCTTTAAAAGTGGTCCACATCAAAAAAAAACTTAAAAAAAATTAAGACAGCAGGGCAGGCAGAAGCTAAAAATCAATGTATTTATTAGTTGATACAGCCAAAGACTAGGCAAGTAACAGAGCTGGTGGCAGAGAAAAATAGAAATAAGTGAACTAAGTAGAATACAGTAGAAAAGAACATATGCAGCTAATGGACTTGACAGGTAGGAAACTCATATGTTCCCTCATTTTTTTCCTGACACAGTATTTTGTGATCAGACATTTACTTGGTACCCCATACATCTATTCCTTGGTATGCTTGTAGTATGGTTGGTTTTATAGCAAAACATATGCTTAATGTGTGTTCTAGTAGCATCTTTATGGTTTACATTCCAATTAATAGAGACTGATGGCATTTATCTTGATGAATGGTTTACATCTACTTTATATCTTTTGCATTTTCTTTTGACTTCATTTCCATTCTATGAAATTTTGTGAGCTATGTTCTCTCCTTTAAGTTTATTTAAATTTCTATTCAGCAAAAAGCTGTTTGGGCAAAATAGTATAATTTATTAGCTATTTTCCTTAAAAATTTCCCCAGCAAAAGTCTATTGCATCACTGCCAAATATATATCTCTAAATACTCTTTAATGCAAAAAATGTTTCATACTGTAATTGGTCACAGTGTAAAGCTGGTATTTAGAAAATATATTTCTCATATTTATAGCCATAATATTAGAAGCATACAATCTAAAAGATGAAAATGTGTTTTATTTTCAACTAAGGGCATGATATATATGTATTACTATTATAAATATTACATCTAGAGATCAGTTTTCCTCAGAAGTTGAAAATCTGCCACATAAAATGTGTTCATATATAATCATCTTTTATATAATTTACATTGGGCAGCTGTTAACAGGTGTTCTTAATAGAGGAGTATTGTTTATTTCACATTGTTAATATCTGCAATAAACCTTCCAACTACTTTATTTCCAACTACTTTATTGATGTTGTACTTTGTAGAGTACCATCAACATATGGGTTTTAAACGTGTGCTCCAGATGTTTTCTGTGTATTTGAACTAAAAATACAATCTGAATTTTGCATGTGAACTGTTAAATCCACATTTTTCTCAATACCGAAGGGGTCAGAGAGAATCTCTCCTGCTTAGCCATGAGTCCAGGGACCAGATGCTCAATAGGGTCTATCCAGAAGCAGATATAGCTGTTATTCTTTCAATCGTTCTAAAATAAGATGTAAAATCACAAGGATAGGTTAACCATACTACAGATAAAATTATTCACTTTAGTAATTATGTACAGTAACAGTGTAACCGTGACATCTGTATCTATCTACAAAAAGAGGCAAATGGGCAAGTAATTATAACACAGTGTGATAAGTCAGTAAATGATTTAAGTGCACTGTACTGTGAGCTTTCAGACTGGTTCTTGTAGGAGTTGAAAAAGCTTCTTAAGTACAGCTAGGTTTCTATGTATTAATATTATATATACATAAACGTGAAAATGAGGGAAAGACGTTTATGATGTAAAATAATTGAACTTGCAGACTAGATGTGAAAATTTGAAACTTTGGAAAGTTTAACAATGAATGCAAATAAAGATTTTTTTTTTTTTTTTTTTTTTTTTTTGTGGTATGCGGGCCTCTCACTGCTGTGGCCTCTCCCGTTGCGGAGCACAGGCTCCGGACGCGCAGGCCTAGCGGCCATGGCTCACGGGCTTAGTTGCTCCGCGGCATGTGGGATCTTCCCGGACCAGGGCACGAACCCGTGACCCCTGCATCGGCAGGCGGATTCTCAACCACTGCGCCACCAGGGAAGCCCTAAAGATTTTTTTAAAATATAAATCTTTGAACACTTCGTGGATTCAAATCCTTGAATTTAAGTAACTTACAATTTATAATTATAGTTTATAGTTGTGTAATTTTATTTTCTACTTTTGCTTTATTTAAATTACTGAAGTAAACCTTTATTAATTATCCGCTATACAATATGATTAATAACTTCGTAGCTCATTTTTATATATTTGTGTGTTTTGAAGAAGGCACCTATACTTGAATGAAAATCTTCAAGCTTTTAATGAATTTCAGTTGACACCTACACTTGTCATTTTTACTTTAAATGTATATCATTTTTTGTATGACTAGAGAGTTTAGTCAACTCACATTAAGATTTTTATCCAGGGCTTTCCTGGTGGCGCAGTGGTTGAGAGTCCGCCTGCCGATGCAGGGGACGCGGGTTCGTGCCCCGGTCCGGGAAGATCCCACGTGCCGCGGAGCGGCTGGGCCCGTGAGCCATGGCCGCTGAGCCTGTGCGTCAGGAGCCTGTGCTCCGCAACAGGAGAGGCTACAACAGCGAGAGGCCCGTGTACCGCAAAAAAAAAAAAAAAAAAAAAAAAAAAAATTTATCCATGGTGCTCATAGAATTTTTGAAAAATTACTTATAATCTTTTCAGTATTATCAATTATGAAATTCACAAAATAATGTGAGTGATAATTCAGTAATTACCAGAGGGCATTTACTGTTTTAATCAGATGAACTAATTATATCTTAAACAGAGTTTTAGTCATTTGATTAATGGCTGGCTCCATTTTATTTTAGTACAATTATTTGAGAGTTGTTTATTTATAGGAGTTATATAATATTAGGTTAAAGTTTTGTTTGTAATACAACTTTGAAACACACTTTTAAATTATGTAAACTTGCTATTTTAAATACTGATTCGTTTCTAGTTAATATATTTACTTTTGGGGGAAAAGTTGATCATTGATGAGCTGAAATCTATTTTTGAAAATAGATGTTATCTTGAAATGACAAAAATACCCACTGGCAACAAAAGACCTTCACCTAATAAAAGCCCAGACGATAACAGTTTAAATCGAGTTCCTCTAAGCTCTACTAATATTTGACAGTGTTGAATAACACTGTTGGACAAAAGAAAACCTTACAAAAATCCTTCCCAAACATAGAAGTGCAACCGTGGGTAATCGTTAAATTATATCTATTTCACCTGTAACCTGCCTTCACTAATCAAGGTCGTTTTAATTGTTGATAGAAAAATTTGTCCTCCAAGCAGCACATAACCGAAACAATAAGATGTTTGCCCAAGCTGTTGTCCAGGAACCTGGAGTCAGCTGTGCCTAGTTCAAGCTGAGCCTGTTAAGACTGGATGGGACCGCCAACCCGCCATCTGGGCATGCGCGAGTGTCCCCTAGGTGACCTTTTTACGTCAGAGGGCTGAAAACTCCATCCTCGGATCGTACCAAGCTCTCGCGTTTTTGAACATGCAGAGGGCAGTAGCTTCGTTACACCTGTGCAGAATGATGATTTCCCACACCTTTTCTCAATCACCTTTCGCCACGCTCCCCACGCCTCAAACTGCCCTGCTTCTTTACTCTTTATCCCCTCAATACTCCAGCTCCATGCCTTTGGGAAGGTGGATCTGAGACTTCTTGTCTTCTAGCTTGGCTACCTTGTGAGTAAACCCTGTCTGTGCTGCAAACCTTGGCATCTCAGCGTTTTGGCTTGCTGTGCATCAGGCAAAATGGGTCTGGTTCGGTAACACGAGTAGAATCCAGACTACCACTTTCTCCCCTGAGACAGCCATAACGTTCCAGAGTTTCTGCTGTACTAAGGACACAATTTCCGACTTAATCTAAGGAGAACAAAGAACATATCCTCCTGGTTTTAGCAACAGGGAATGAAGGAGATGAAAATGACTACTCTTTGAAGAGGTCTGTTTTTCTCCTGAAGAGTCTCACTTCGTGCGGAGTCAGTGTTTCACAATATTTGTGGATTGAATTAGATGGACGGAAACGGGGAAATGAAGAGAAGCCGGTAGCAGGTAGGCAGACCCAGGTTATGCAGCTTGACTTTGAACAGCAAATCAGGGCCTGGGATGGAATGACTAAATCTGGCACACATCCTGCTGAGTTGTCCCTTTTAGCAGATGCGGTATCCCCAGCCACATTCCCAATGCTGTCTCCCAAGTTCAAGCTCAGTCTCTCCTGTAGATGACTGTAAGAACGTCTTAACTGCTGTCTCCATATCATTTTTACCTCCTGTAAACCAATTTCATACTTCAGCCAGAGTGATATTTTTTAAAATGTAAATCAATGCAAATTTCCCCCCCCCAATAGTTATGCATTATAAAGCCCAAAGTCCTTGGAAGGCTACAAGGTCCTACAGGGTCTGGCCTCTGCAGAGCTCTCCAGCTTCATTCTGGTGCTCTGCTGGTCCTTCTCAGCCATTGGGTTCTCATTCCCATCACCCCAGTCCACGAACGTCTATCAGATCCTCGAACACGCTGTGTTTCTTCCTTACTTGGCCATTAGCTGGAGTTTGCGAGGCTTCAACCCTCTCGGCCTAGCTTTCCATTTATGCTCCACATCTCGTTCATACCTCGGCCTTAAAAAAGCAGGAAATCGTATCATATGTGACAACATGGATGAATCTTAAGGACGTCATGCTGAGTGAAATAAGCCAGCTGGAGAAAGACAGATACTGCAGGACTCCACTTTTAAGAGGTACTTGGAGGGCTTCCCTGGTGGCGCAGTGGTTGAGACTCCGCCTGCCGATGCAGGGGACACGGGTTCGTGCCCCGGTCCGGGAGGATCCCACATGCCGCGGAGCGGCTGGGCCAGTGAGCCGTAGCTGCTGAGTCTGCGCGTCCGGAGCCTGTGCTCCGCAACGGGAGAAGCCACAACAGTGAGAGGCCCGCGTACCGCAAAAAAAAAAAAAAAAAAAAAAAAAAAGAGGTACTTGGAGTCCTCAAATCCGAGACAGAAACTGGAAAGGTGGTTGCCAAGAACTGGAATTAAGGGAAGATGAGGAGTAGCTGTTCAATGCTTGTAACGTTTCAGTTCTGCAAGAGGAAATATTTCTAGACCTCTGCTTAAAACATTGTTATAGTTAACAGTACTGTACTGTTCACTTTAAAAATTTTAAGAGAATAAATCTCAGGGTGAAAGTTCTTAATGAGGATTTCTGGTGATCAAATCTGGCCCCATGGAGCACAGTCTGGGTACATGATGCAATCTGGCAAATCAGAGACTTCCCTCAAGATTTTTGGAATTGGAAGAAAGAAAGGGAATATGGCTACTACTTGTTGGAAGACACTGATCTACAGAGGAAGGCAGAGTTAAGAGAGAAGGCATGTGGAGGTGGTCTGGTGGACATTGCAGTTTTCCCTGAAGCCACCTGCAGTAACGTAAGTCAGTAAAAATTCTACTTTGATTTCTAGTTCAGTTGACTTAGGTTTCTCTCAGGAGCAAAGATAACAAATAATAAAAACAGCAACACCACCACCAACAGCAACCATATGTTATGAGACCATAAACTCCACAGGGGCTGAGATCTTGCCTGCTTTGCTCAGCAAAGTTGGTACTCAGTGAAAATTTGAAAATGAATACATGTTATGAAATTATCAATCCCCTTTAAAATTTTTGGTAGAAAGAGCCTATAATTACGCTTTTAAAAATATGGGATAAATGAAATAAATTTTTGAGATATTTCGGGGTTCCTGAATTTAAAGAAAAAACATATCTATATAATATTTCTGTGTAAATTTCTAAAGTTATGCCTGGAGAGAGAAAGTGATTAAGAAAACAAACAGGTTACAAATAACACACACTTAAGGTAGTGAATCTTTTGAAATTCTGGAAAATCAGATTTTTATGTGTTTGAGATTCCGAATGGCTTGAATAGGTTTCTGAGAGGAATTTATTTGCTTGTTTGTTTAACCAACCTGTCCCTATTTCCCCTATCCCTAAGTCCTCCCTCCCTGGCAACCAGTTTTCCTATTAGTAAAACTTTTTTTTTTTTTTAGATTCCTCATATAAGAGATATCATGTGGTTTTGTCTTTCTCTGTCTGGTTTATTTCACTTAGCACAATGCCTTCTAGGTCATCCATTTTGCATATGACAGAATTTCCTTCATTTTTAAGGTGGAGTAATATGCCATTATGTATATGTATCACATTTTCTTTATCCACTCATCTGTCAACAGTTGCTTGGTTGTTTCCATACCTTGGCTATGGTGAATAGTACTGCTGTGAACATGGAAATGCAGATATCTCTTTGAGGTGATTTTGTTTCCTTTGTATATGTACCTAGAAGTGGGATTGCTGGATCATATGACATATTTTTAATTTTTTGAGAATCCTTCATACTGTCTTCCATAGTGGCTGTACTAGTTTACATCCCCACCTATAGCACAAAAAAGTTTCCTTTTCTCCACATCCTTGCCAGCATTTGTTATTTCTTCTCTTTTTGATAATAGTCGTTCTAACAGGTGTGAGGTGATAGCCTTTTGTGGTTTTGATTTGCACTTCTCTGATGATTAGTGATGTGGGGCACCTTTTCATGTACCTGTTGGCCATTTGCATGTTTGTTCAGGTCCTTTGCCCAGTTTTAAGTTGGGTTATTTTTATTTTTATTTTTTTGCTGTTACTTTTTAGGAGTTCCTTGTATATTTTGGATATTAATCCCTTACTGGCTATGTTTTTTGCAAACATTTTCTCCCATTCCGTAGGTTGCCTTTTCATTGTGCTAATGGTTTCCTTTGCCATACAGAAGCTTTTCAGTTTGGTCTAGTCCCTCTTGTTTATTGTCATCTAAGTGGTTTAGATCTGATTATTTCACCAAAACCATTTTACTGTTTAGACCTAAGATATACAAATCCCATTTTACACACGCTTGGTAAATGTTTAACTTCGCAAAGGCAGAGTGAGGTCCAATATAATCTGACTTAAGGAAGAAATCCCCAGATAACCTCCTCTTCTCACTGTGGCAACTAGGGGCACACAGTAGTCAAGAATGAGTGAGTAGCACTGGGTGAGGTTGACCTCCCCTATGAGGAACCTTGACTGAACACGGTGACTTACCCACTGTGTACCTGGAAATGCAGCATTTGAGAATTCATTCTCAAAAGGTAATTGCTAGAGCCTTTTAAGATGAACCTAAATAAATAAATCGTACCCCCTGTAACTGAAAATAATGGTCTACTGGCCAGAGGTTCAGAGCTACATGAATATTTAGTTAAGTATTAGAATTAGAAAAATGGTTCCTACTTAAGATATGTTCTGAAGGTTTGTCCTCCTTCCTTTCTTCCCTTTTCTCTCTCTTTCTTCCTCCCTCCCTCCCTCCCTCTCTCTTTCTCCCTCTCTCTTTTTCTTTCTTTCTTCTCTCTTTCTTCCTTCCTTTCCCCTCCCTCTTTCTTTCTTTCTTTCTTTCTTTCTTTCTTTCTTTCTTTCTTTCTTTCTTTCTTTCTTTCTTTCTTTCTTTCTTTCTTTCTTTCTTTCTTTCTTTCTTTCTTTCTTTCTTTCTTTCTTTCTTTCTTTCTTTCTCTTTCCCCTTGCTCCCTCCCTTCCTCCCTCCCTTCTTTCTTCCCTTCCTCCCCTCCTTCCCTCCATCCATCTTTCACTCTTTAAATTTCTTGATTCTTGTTAAGTGTATTGTGGTTCCCTTGAGATATAGGACTCATCAGGCACTGCTTGTCAAATGCCATTTAAATCAAAATCCCTCAAAATTCCTTCTACTTATTAACAAAAAGGTTTATTGTAAAGTCCTGCTTATGTTTTAAAAATATACATACAGATTTAACGGGAAAAAAAAGAGCAGGTGTTAATCCATGAGACAGATTAATTGTTTAAATAGCATGTGAATTATGTCTCTTCAGAGAATAGTTGAGGATCTATCTCTGAGGATGACACTCTTAATATATTCCTAACTAGGACAGTTACAAAACTGGGTTTTTATTTTCTTCTTCTCTGGTTCACTAAAACAATAAAAATAAGACAAACACAAAACAAAAACAAAGACCCAGAGGACAAGAAACTAAGATCTTGAGGTATAGAAAAGCTGAGATCTGGGAAAGACTGAAGTTATGGATGTGCACAAGTGAAGCACCCAGCCAAGAGTTGCTGGAAGAAAGCATCCAGGAGGGCACGGGTGTGTCAGGGTTGGCTTGAAGCGCAGTGTCACGTGGTGTCATAGCAGGTGGTGTATGTCATCCTCGTGGGGATTTCATGAGTCAAGATGGCAGAACTTTTTGTATTAGAGTAAGGTGACTGGAAAGCCAGGGCCACTGCTATGAGGGTTCAGGGTGAGCATCCTAAAGTCTGAAGGATGGCGGCATGTGTATACATGGGATATGGCGAACTATAGAGGTTATAGTGGTTTATATTTCCAGGTGAAAGGGTATTCTAAACATTCTTAAAATTCTGGTGTATGTTCTTCTACTCATCACCTAGGTCACAGGTTTGAAAAAAATGGCTTATTTTTGTAGATTACTTTCTAACTAAAAACACTGATAGATGATGGGATGGTAGTTTTGATGTATTGTTGGCCTCTGTTGGGTGCCAAAGGAGGGCCTTGGGTACCCAGTCACAGAGGACATCAGCAGGGTGAAGAGGATGTAGAAAGGAAAAGTGATGGACCCAGAATAAAGTTTGTAAATTTCTAATATTGCCTATGGTTTTCATTATAACAATATCAGGAAAAATGAACAATTTGGGGGGTTTTTTTTTAGTAATACTAAAAAAAGTTGATATTAATATCTGATTTCAAGTGATTTGGTGTCTTGTGGAAAAGGTGTAATCAGTTAAATGTGGTGAAATAATAAAAGATGTAGAGATAAGCATAGTGATAAAAATCATGAAATGATTTCATCTCTGAGGTTCTGTTGGTATAGTGTGTTCTCCACGTTAAACAATCGGGCATCCGTGTACCAACTCAAACATAAGTATGTCAAGACTTGACACGTTTAATCCACTCTGTTCTAGTATGTTGTGGTTTATGTTGTGAGTTATAATTTTGTGAAATTATTTTGAAGTGTTGTGGCTATAAGGCAACTTTGAGGAGACAGTTGCAGAAAATGAGCTCAGTTGGTACAGCAAGTCCATAAAGGCAACCTCTTCCAGGAAGCTTCTGGAATAGTCATGGACGTGGGTACTTCTTTGACCTCATAATCATTTACTACCTGTTCTTCTAGAAGCTCAGAAACATGCGACTTCCTTGAACAAGAGCTCTGTTAAACCACTCAGGCACTTTTCTTGTGATTTATTTAAAGACATGAAATATGTTGAGAGTTCTGTAGACTGTCAATAATAGTCATGTATTTTGGAGTTTAAGAATAAAGTATATAAATAATCCCAAACTGGAAAACGCTCACCTAGGGTAACATGGGCACTGAACGTTAAATAATATATACAGAAAAGGTCTTGCAAATCCTCTACAAAAGATGAGAAACCATTGGAGTATTCATTTATTCAAGCAAAATTAACCATTAAAATAAGTAGTCCATTTCTCTCTATAGAGACTGTCGGCTGACAGAATACATTTATAAAAATAGCATTTCTTCTCCTCTAGTCAAGGCTTGTTTACTAAAGGAAACTAGTTACAAAAATTTGTGCACAAAAACCCAGCATTTACATTCTTCAAAAACAATGAGAACTATCACAGCAATCTCTTTAAATTTACTACACACAGTAATTTGAAAATTTGGATATCTCCTTGATGGTGAACAGCCAATAGAGTCAACGGAAGAGAGAGTCCTTGCAACCACATCGGCCTGGATTCAAATCCACACCCAAGTGAACATGCCGCCATTGGCCAGTTTAGTTTCTGAACTCAGCTTCCTCATCCATCAGTAGAGAGGCAAAAACGATTAATATATGGTTATCTCATTTAACCTTTGCAACAATTCTAAAAGCTAGACCATTGTGTTTATTTTTTAATTTTTAAACAAATTTTTGTTATATTTTACATTCTGTTTTATCACTAAGTAAATTACAGGCACACCTCAGACACATTGGCAGGTTTGGTCCCAGACCACCTCGATAAAGCGAATATTTCAGTAAAGTGAGTCACACACAGTTTTTGCTTTCCAAGTGCGTATGAAAGTTATGTTTATACTATATTGTAGTCTGTTAAATGTGCAATAGCATTATGTCTAAAATAAATGTACATGCCTTAATTAGAAAGTATTTTATTGCTCAAAAATGATAACCATCCTCTGAGCCTTCAGTGAGTCATAATCTTTCTGCAACAGGAACATCAAAGATCACTGATCACAGATCACCATAATCTAGTAATGATGAAAAAGTTGAAAATATTGTGAGAATTACCAAAATATGACACTGAGACACAAAGTGAGCAAAAGGTGTTGGACAAAATGGCGCCAATAGACTTGCTTGACTCAAAGTTGCCGCAAACCATCAATTTATTAAAAATGCAGTATCTGTGAAGTACAATAAAATGAGGTATGCCTGTATATTGCACATCACAACTCTATTTGGGGACGTTAAATAGATTTCATGAAGTAATTTAAAAGGCTATTTGAGTTTTGAGCCAATTTTTTATTTTTCTCCATAAAATATATACAATACTAAAAAATATGAAAAATTCAGTTGTTTTGAGAAGCAAATGTAATTGTCTTATTATTTATGATTAAAAAACAATTGCTTAAAACAAGTTACTTGAAATCACTTAAAAACAAACTTGAAAACACAACTTTTTTCATAGAATTTTAGTAGCAACTAAGTAATTTCATTTTAAAAATACATTAGACATATTTAGTAGCAGCATAATCCATATATCACAGGATAAACACTGATTAAATTATTCAAGAAGTAAAATAGAAAATATCCTACTAAGTAGACTTTTCAGACATCTTGTCTTTTAAATACCAGAAATGTCAATGGACATATAAAATACCTATCAAAAAAACTGAGTCATGAATAGAACATTCAGCTGTTAGATTTATTAGTTTTCTTGATCTTCTCTCCTTCCCATAAGTAATTAACGTTCTGCCTTATTCGAAATTTATCACTGCATCTTCCTCCTAAAAGGCTTTCTGACCTGCCACTAAGGCATCTCATTCCTAGTTCAAGCCATAAAATCTTCTTTAAGAACCACTGTTAGGCGGTTACCTGGATCTGGGTGAAAGAGCAGACATAGTAATGGACCAATATTTGACACTTAACCTTCCGAGGTCTCAGTAATATCGAAAGAGGGCAAAGAGCCGGGATGAGATGACGTTCCATGTCCTTCTAACTCTGTCTCTCTCTGAAGAGCCTGTGTGTCTCCCAAGGCCTCTGTAATGACTAATCAGTGGTCCTGTAAATGAGAAAGTTGGAGCTGGAAGGGACCTAAGAATCAAAGTAATTATCTGTTTTCAGGAAAAGTGTTCATTCCTACTGCCCTTGCTTTTCTCTTTCACCTACTCTCTGGACTTTTCCATATTCTCTTCATGCTAAATATTCAGGGTGATTTTGATGTCATCGCGAATGCCGTTCTCTAAGGAAGGGGTCGCCACTGCAGGTGGGTCCAGTCCTTTTAGCTGCCTGTTCTTGTGAATAATCTTTTATTGGGACACAGCCACACCCATTTGCCTACTGTCGCCTCTGGCTGCTTTCATGCTTCAAAGACAGTTGAGTAGTTGTGACAGAGAGTTTACAGACCACAAATCCCCCAATATTTACTGTCTGACTATTTCCAGAAAGAGTTTGCTGACCTCTGCCCTAGAGGATTACATGCAAACCCCATGAATCTCCAAGTGGATGTGATTGGAACTCCAGTGAGCCCTTTAAATTATCTGTAAGATATTAATTTTTGCCAAAATAGTTACAGTAGGTTCCAATCATACTGTGCCCAGATTCACAACTTTCCCCATTCATAAAAGTTATAAATAGGGCTTCCCTGGTGGCACAGTGGTTGAGGGTCCGCCTGCCGATGCGGGGGACACGGGTTCGTGTCCCGGTCCGGGAAGATCCCACGTGCCGCGGAGCGGCTGGACCCGTGAGCCATGGCCGCTGAGCCTGCGCGTCCGGAGCCTGTGCTCCGCAACGGGAGGGGCCACAGCAGTGAGAGGCCTGCGTACCATTAAAAAAAAAAAAAAAAAAAGTGATAAATAATCCCATAGAGAGGGTGGTGTGGTATCAAATCGGCTTTAAGTAGATTGACCTGTCATTTTTTTTTTTTTTTTTTTTTTTTTTTTTTTTTTGCGGTATGCGGGCCTCTCACTGTTGTGGCCTCTCCCGTTGCGGGGCACAGGCTCCGGACGCACAGGCCTAGCGGCCATGGCTCACGGGCTTAGTTGCTCCGCGGCATGTGGGATCTTCCCGGACCAGGGCACGAACCCGTGTCTCCTGCATCGGCAGGCGGATTCTCAACCACTGCGCCACCAGGGAAGCCCTGACCTGTCATTTTGTAAAGTTATTTTGAACACCCCCCAAATTGTTACTTTGAATTTTTTTGGCGGGGGGCGGGCATTGTGGACAGAGCAGCCACCTTGCATCTGGAGCCTTGGGGGTCGGTTCAGGCTGACTAGAAACCCAGGCCCCGCCACCAGGTTGGGAGTCTTAAAGTCACTGTTCCTTTCATAGCTGCAGACTTCTTATTTGTAAATCAGAGGAAACGCTGGTGCACTACCAGCCTGGAAAGATGTTCCAGTGCAATAAAGATTAGGTTTGTGCAAGTGCTTTGTTATTTTTCTATCAATTCGGGGCTAAAGACTAGGGGAAGAGTGTCAGGAAGAGATACTCCTTGTTTGATTTAATTCAGTCAAATCAGGACAGGGAATCCAGACAAGGCTTAGACTAGATTTCTTCAGGGCACATATGCGACTGCCTTTCCTCTGTGAATAATGCCCACTCCAGCCATGTGTTCCTTTCACCGATTGTGAGATTTATGTCACATTCTTCCCTCCACAGTGCTGAAGATGTGTGGTAGAGAAGTCTAAAGTTACTGTGGCAATTTCTTTTAGTTGCATATTAAAGCAGCGATGCCTTATCTGTGAGGCGGAGCTCTAAGTCCCTGTGATGTCTTGCTTTGAATTAATTCATTAGTTATAGCCAGCTGACAGACATAGAATGTGCTAGTTCATAAAGCCAATGAATTTTCTGTAGCTGCTCAAGCATTACTGTGAAATCTTAAAGCTGAAGATGACGGATTTCAGTTTAGTCATAGAGGAAACCTAAAGTCCTGGGATGAATGCCTTACTTTCATCTATGTTCATGGAAATAGGTACATTTTCTATCTCTAGTCAGAGAGACTAGCTTTTAGATCCCGACCCATGGGAAGAGGAGACCTCTCAGCTTAGATCGGCCACAAAACACAGCTGATTGTTGACTAATCAGGTTTTTACAGTTGCACAGGCTGGGTTGTACACCAAAAGCAAAAACAAACCAAAAAAAAAGCAATTTTCATTGAAGTAATGAAAAAAGCAGTAAAATATAGCCAGATGATGGTAAAGGAATGGGTCTTTTCTAGTGTATAGAATGAAAAGGCCCTCAGACGGGTTATTATTCGTTCTTAACTAATGCATGAGAAAGACTCAGGTATGAAAGTAATCAAAGGTTACTATGCGGTGTTATGAAAAGAGGGGTCTGAGCTCATGTGGGGACAGTTGTTGAATGCTATTTGGAGTCACCATACCCCCTTCATCAGGTTGTGTTTTCTACTTGGAATTTGGTGTGGAGTTATTCTTGTGCATTTCTCAAACTCCTGAAAGAGAAATAAAGAGAGAAATTGCAGTCATTCTAAGCAAAACAAAATAAGAAGCTGAGTAAAGACTCATTACACATTGTTGGAAGCAGGTTCTTTTCTATTTGTGAGGAAAGAACACTGTAAACAAAGCTCTAGATCAGCTGTGAAGGCTGAAAATATCTTCAGTCTTGTAAGATTTTCACAGCCTCTTCTTTGGGTGAACTCATCTCTTCACATTTTAACATTTTTTTTAAACATCTTTATTGGAGTATAATTGCTTTACAGTGGTGTGTCAGTTTCTGCTTTACTTTTGTTCTTCTCTTACCCTTTCTGCATAGCCATTGCATAAGAGATTTAAGTTACTCAGATGAATTACACTCAGATTTTTCCCTTAGGGAAAACTTTCAACATAAGCCTTGTAAAAGGAAAACGTTTACTGATACTTCTTTCCTTGTTTTAGGAGATTATATGACCATTTTTTTGTGTGTCGGCCCCTGTCAGCCTCAGTGAAGCATTAATGACCTCAAAGACCAGATATCCTGCCGCCTCTAGAGTTTGTCAAGTTGGTTGGATACACAAAACTCACAAAGCTTAGTTGTTGTTTTTTTTTTCTTCTCACTGTTGTGGCCTCTCCCGTTGCGGAGCACAGGCTCCGGACACGCAGGCTCAGCGGCCATGGCTCACGGGCCTAGCCGCTCCGCGGCATGTGGGATCTTCCCGGACCGGGGCACGAACCCGTGTCCCCTGCATTGGCAGGCGGACTCTCAACCACTGCGCCACCAGGGAAGCCCAGCTTAGTTGTTTTTTTTGGACAAAAGTCAGGCACATCAACTATATTAACTGCCAAGCTTGCCAGCCTTTATGTTTCTGTAAATGTGATGTTTGCAGCACAAGGGCCAACTGTATACGTATCTATGTGTACATACATATATGTACAATAATATAAATTCTTAGGGGTTATCAACTAGGTATGAACCAGTGTTCTAAGTGTTTAAGAATTTGAATCACAGAACTGTTTTGTCTAGCCCACATAATATTGTTAGAAATAGTTGTAGGTCTGCTTCTAAACACTGATAAACTTTTCATGAGTATCTCTTACCAAATGCAAGTTCCTGTGCCCGACACACAGTGAAGCCAAACAATACCCAAACGTTGGCGTTTGGAGCAGAGAAAGGTTTATTGAAGGGAGAACGGGTGGTTCATCCCTCCCCCCGCCCCAATCCTGAAGTCCCCAAAGGGTTTTGGCAAAATATTTTTAAAGGCAAGTTGAGGAAGGGGCGTGGTTGGTTGTTGCAGACTGCTTGGCGTGGGAATCCTTTGTTCTTGCAGCTGTCCACGTGGGCCAGGGCACAAAGTTCCGGTAAACCTCCAACAAGACAAATGTTATTCTCTGTTCTGCAACTTTTCATCTCTCTATATGAATGGAAAAGTGTTATACTCTTAAAGGTCAGAGCTTTGAGAATGGGTTATCCTGTATATTTCAGGCTATCCGCAATATTCTTAACTCAAAGCAAAATACAAAAGTTAAAGAAACAGAGCAAATACAGAGTCAGCTTGTTCTCTATTACATATCCAGAGACTGTGACTCCTCTTGAGAAGTCTGGGGCTCTGGCAGGTCTGGCGCTGTATTCCCCCACACCGTTACCTGGAAGGCGACCATCCAGGCATCTGACCGTTTTCTTACCCCGAGCTTCACTCACTGATGTCCAGTGCTTGCCCTGTTGACATTGGAGCTACCACCCCCCTAGATCGATAAGGAGTGGCTGGAGGGGGATTGGGAAGCGTGGGATGGGGGAGAGTTTTGAGGGTTTTAGGCAAAAGGGCTGGCTTTGGAAATGGGTGCGCTCTGGGATGCAGCCACAAGAAGAATGGGGAGAGCAGTCTTCAGCACCTGGGAACAGGACAGCAGGCTGTGGGTGCGGGAGAGGCTTGTAGGAGAGAGAGATGCTTTTAAAAGCCTTCATCCTGAGGAATGTCAGGGATTTTATATGTGGAAGAAAATATCCTTTCCTGCTTTTCTAGAACAGAGTAACAGAGGTTTTCCATCCCACTTTTTTACATAAGTAAAATTTGAAATAAAAGAAGAGAAATACAATTTCTTTTGAAGGAGTAGGGTGGAAGAAAAGGAGCCTTATACGGAAATAGTGGAGAGTACTCTGTAATGACTACTGCTTGCCAAAGTAACTTCGGAGTCCCTTGGCAGCAAAGGGTAGAATGCGGTCTGGTTAGATTGCGAGTGCCGTGTGCCCAGCGAAGCATGTTAGTTTGTAACAGGGCTTCAAGTGAAAAAAATCGCAGTTGACAGCTTCAGTTCATAAGGAGCAAAGCACCAGGATCCACGAAGAAATTAACCGCCCGGGTGAGCACTCAGCTTCAGAAAAAAATGAGCGCTTCACTGAAGGAAGAGTGGTAGATTTTCAAATTAATTCTCATTTGTGTTCCTCTGGTATTTCCAACTTTAAATGTACTCATTTCCAGTATGTTGTTTTCTTACAATAACAGGAATCAATTTAAGCACATTGCATTTTTACTTCAAAATAATTCGATAGGTACACTTTAAGTAAAATTTCCTTATTTGCACTTACAAAAATATTACAGCTAATAAAATGAAACTCTAATGGTTTTTATTGCCAAAAGAAAAATTAAATGTAATGTTTAATGAATTCTTTGAAAACTGTAGCTGTTACCTTAATGCAACTCATTCTGACTTCCATTAAATGTATCTGCTGTACTTGACCCACAGGGTTTAATGTCCCTGTAATTGAGGCACTTCCCCTTTAAAATTGTAGGAACATCTCTTACATTTTATTTTCCTTGTAAGTTTAGAAAAACATGTAAAAATATTTTTACCGTCAAAGACTTCACTTATTTCTCATTTTAGTACTCTTTCTTCATATTTTAGTAAAAAAGAAAAGCTGCAAATGATATTTATAATATCTAGAATTCAGGAAAATTCTCTAAAACTATGGAACTAAACTGTTCTTGTTTGTTAAGAAGTCAATATAAATTGTATTCCAGGTGACAATAATGACTATCCATTCACCTCAATAAATAATTTCACAATTTCAGGTTTCTTCTTATCAAATTCTATTTTAGAGAATAGATTTTTGTGTGTGATATTCTATAAAATTAAAGGACTTCTATCCAAAATCATGTCAAAAAATATTTTAGTTACAAAGTAACACTGAAAGACTATCCATTGTATTATTTATAGTTATATTTATTACTGTTTAAAAAGTTGATAATTTCATATCTTCTCATATGTGATTTCAACTGCCATTTATTTTATGTAAATGAAATTACATCTAAAATGATAACTTAGATAAATCTATATTATTGCATTTTGAACACCATAATTTACAATATACAATACACATATTATATACATACACTTTATTTCTAGATTAACTGTAGGGATTTCTGTGTAGCTTATTATCTGAAACAAAACAAAACAAAAAAACCAAGAAACAAAAAACCAACTCCTCTGTAGCCGTTCAACTTATAACCGCACAATTAGTATAAGGGGATAAGACTTCCTGAAACTTTGTGTTTACTCTCTTATGCCTCGTTTTGCCTCTGTTTATCTGAGTTCCTTTTATGCAGAAATGACTATCTTTCTACTGTATTTCAAATACCACCTACTTTAAGTTCTGATCGTATTTGATCCACCACTTATATTTTTGAAATGAAGATAAGGATGAATCAATTGTTTTCGTCTCTTTAAAATACATAGCATCCCCTGGTAACCATAAGATTGTTTTCTACATCTGTGACTCTCTTTCTGTTTTGTAAATAAGTTCATTTGTACCATTTTTTGAGATTCCACATACAAGCGATAACATATGATATTCGTCTTGGTGGGGAGGGATAAACTGGGAGATTGGGATTGACATATACACACTAGTATATATAAAATAGATAACTAATAAGGACCTATTGTATAGCACAGGGAACTCTACTCAGTACTCTGTAATGGCCTATATGGGAGAAGAATCTAAAAAAGAGTGGATAGATGTGTATGTATAACTGATTCATTTGCTGTACAGCAGAAACTAGCACAACACTGTAAATCAACTATACTGCAATAAAAATTTTTTAAAATAGTAAAATACATAGCATGTATGGACTAAAAACTGATACACTAAATTGCAACTCAGAATCCCTCAAGCAAGAAGATTCTTTCCTAAATATTATGTGACATTCTATCCCCTGATTTTAGAAAAACTAAGTGAGGATAAGTTGGATTCGATCCAAAAACACTATGCATTGGACTCATTCTCACATGTATACAATAGGTTGACAATTGATGAGAATTAGGGGACAGCAGAAGAGAATTCTTAACTATATCTGCTTATATTTAACCACCCTAAGGCACTTTAAATCTTGCCCATCCTTTATTCTAGTAAAACTGTCACGGAACCAAAAAATATATCTGTGTAAAGAACTCTGTGTCCAAAAGTAAAGCTATTGGTGAAGCTTATGGGAACTTATGTCAGTTTTCTACTTGAATTATAGTTATTTCACTAGTTATCTTTTTCACATCCATTGTGACTAAAAAGTAAGATGCAGCAGCAATCATTTTGAAATGCCATTTGTAAACTAAATTTATGTTACAGATTTGCATGCTAAATGCCTCTCTGCTAAGAGGAGCTCTCAAAAACAGCAAGTTTATGCTACCCTTTGTGCTTAAGGCAGAATTCTAAAGGAGACCCACATTAAACATGAAGACAACTTTACATCTTTGTCTGAAGTCAAATATGTATTCTTTACCATTGGAGTTATCTGAGTTCTCTTTTTCTGTTTGTTTGTTTTTTGGAAGATATTAGCAACATAAACGAAGATCATTTTTTCATACATCTTTATTGGAGTATAATTGCTTCACAATGCTGTGTTAGTTTCTGTTGTACAACAAAGATAATCAGCCATATGAATACATATATCCCCATATCTCCTCCCTCTTGAGTCTCCCTCCCACCCTCCCTATCCCACCCCTCTAGGTGGTCACAAAGCACGAGCTGATCTCCCTGTGCTATGTGGCTGCTTCCCACTAGCTAGCTATTTTACATTTGGTAGTGTATATATGTCCATGACACTCTCTCACTTTGTCCCAGCTTACCCTTCCCCCTCCCCGTGTCCTCAAGGCCATTCTCTGTGCCTGCATCTTTATTCCTGCCCTGTCACCAGGTTCATAAGTACCAGTTTTTTTAAGATTCCATACATATGCGTTAGCAAATGGTATTTGTTTTTCTCCTTCTGACTTACTTCACTCTGTATGACAGACTCTAGGTCCATCCACCTCACTACAAATAAGTCAATTTTGTTTCTTTTTATGGCTGAGTAATATTCCCTTGTATATATGTGCCGCATCTTCTTTATCCATCCATCTGTCGATGGGCAATTAGGTTGCTTCCATGTCCTGGCTATTGTAAATAGTGCTGCAGTGAACAATTTGGTGCATGCCTCGTTTTAAATTTTAGTTTTCTCAGGGTATATTATGCCCAATACTGGGATTGCTGGGTCATATGGTAGTTCTGTTTTTAGGGGGGTTTTTTTGTTTTTTTTTGCGGTACGCGGGCCTCTCACTGCTGTGGTCTCTCCCGTCGTGGAGCACAGGCTCCGGACGCGCAGGCTCAGCAGCCCCGGCTCACAGGCCCAACCACTCCGTGGCATGTGGGATCCTCCCGGACCAGGGCACGAACCTGCGTCCCCCGCATCGGCAGGCGGGCTCCCAACCACTGCACCAAAAATAGGGAAGCCCTATTTTTAGTTTTTAAAGGAACTTCCATACTGTTTTCCATAATGGTTGTATCAATTTACATTCCCACCAACACTGCAGGAGGGTTCCCTTTTCACCACACCCTCTCCAGCATTTACTGTTTCTAGATTTTTTGATAATATCCATTCTGACTGGTGTGAGGTGATACCTCATTGTAGTTTTGATTTGCATTTCTCTAATGATTAGTGATGTTCAGCATCTTTTCATATGCCTCTTGTCCACCTGCATATCTTCTTTGGAGAAATGTCTATTTAGATGTTCTGCCCATTTTTTAATTGGGTTGTTTGTTTTTTTGATATTGAACTCCATGAGTTGTTTATATATTTTGGAGGTTAATCCTTTGTCAGTTGCTTCATTTGCAACTATCGTCTCCCCTTCTGAGGGTTGTCTTTTCATCTTGTTTATGGTTTCTTTTACTGTGCAAAAGCTTTTAAGTTTAATTAGGTCCCATTTGTTTATTTTTGTTTTTATTTTCATTAAAAGAATCTCTCTGTGGCTTATGTCAAAGAGTGTTTTTCCTATGCTTTCCTTTAAGAGTTTTATAGTGTCCGGTCTTACATTTAGGTCTTTACTCCTTCTGGAGTTTATTTTTGTATATGGTGATAGGTAATGTTTAATTTCATTCATTTACATGTAGCTGTCCAGTTTTCCCAGTGTCACTTATTGAAGAAGCTGTCTTTTCTCCATTGTATGTTCTTGCTTCCTCTGTCATAAATTAGGTGACCATATGTGTGTGGGTTAATCTCTGGGCTTTCTATCCTGTACCATTGATCTATTTTTCTGTTTTTGTGCCACTATCATACTGTCTTGATTACTGTAGCTTTGTAGTATAGTCTGGAGTCAGGGAGCCTGATTCCTCCAGCTCCGTTTTTCTTTCTCAAGATTGCTTTGGCTATTCGGGGTCTTTTGTGTTTCCATACAAATTGTAAAATTTTTTGTCCTAATTGTGTGAAGAATGCCATTGGCAGTTTGATAGAGATTGCATTGAATCTATAGATTGCTTTGGGTAATATAGTCATTTTCACAATATTGATTCTTCCAACCCAAGAACATGTTATATTTCTCCATCTGTTTATGTCATCTTTGATTTCTTTCATCAGTGTTTTTTATTTTTCTGAGTACAGGTCTTTCTCCTCCTTAGGTAGGTTTATTCCTAGGTATTTTATTCTTTTTGTTGTTATGGGATTGTTTCCTTAATTTTTCTTTCTGATTTTTCGTTGTTAGTGTATAGAAATGCCAGAGATTTCTGTGCATTAACTTTGTATCCTGCAACCTTACCAAATTCATTGATTAGTTCTAGCAGTTTTCTGGTGGCATCTTTAGGATTTTCTACATATAGTATCATGTCATCTGCAAACTCTTAACAGTTTTACTTTTTCTTTTCCAATGTGTATTCCGTTTATTTATTTTTCTTCTCTGGTTGCCGTGGCTAGGACTTCCAAAACTATGTTGAATAAGAGTAGCAAGAGTGGACATCCATGTCTTGTTTCTGATCTTAGAGGAAATGGTTTCAGTTTTTCACCATTGAGTATGATGTTTGCTGTGGGTTTGTCATATATGGCATTTATTATGTTGAGGTAGGTTCCCTCTATGCCCATTTTCTGGAGAGTTTTTATCATAAATGGGTGTTTGAATTTTGTCAAAAGCTTTTTCTGCATCTACTGAGATGATCATATGTTTTTTTAAATTAATTAATATATTTTTTAACAACTTTATTGGAGTATAATTGCTTTACAATGCTGCATTAGTTTCTGCTGTATACAAGGTGTATCAGCTATATGTATACATATATCCCCATATCTCTTCCCTCTTGTGTCTCCCTCCCACCTTCCCTATCCCACCCCTCTAGGTGGTCACAAAGCACAGAGCCTGAGCTCCTTGTGCTATGAGGCTGCTTCCCACTAGCTATCTCTTTTACATTTGGTGGTGTATATATGTCAATGCTACTCTCTCACTTTTTCTCATATGGATTTTATTCCTTAATTTGTTAATATGGTGTATCACATTGACTGATTTGCATTTATTGAATAATCCTTGTAATCCTGGGATAAACCCTAATTGATCACGGCATATGACACTTTTAATATGTTTTTGGATTCTGTTTGCTAGTACTTTGTTCAGGATCTTCGCATCTATGTTCATCAGTGATATTGGTCTGTAGTTTTCGTTTTTCATGATATCTTTTTCTGGTTTTGGTATCAGGGTGATGGTGGCTTCATAGAATGAATTTGGGAGTGTTCCTCCCTCTGCAGTGTTTTGCAAGAGTTTGAGAAAGATTGGTGTTAGCTCTTTTCTAAATGTTTGATAGAATTCGCCTGTGAAGCCATCTGGTCCTGGACTTTTGTTTGTTGGAAGATTTTTAATTACAGTTTCAATTTCATTACTTGTGATAGGTCTGTTTATATTTTCTAATTCTTCCTGGTTCAGTCTTGGAAAATTGTACCTTTCCAGGAATTTGTCCGTTTCTTCATGGTTGTCCATTTTATTGGCATACAGTTGTTTGTAGTAGGCTCTTATAATCCTCTGTATTTCTGTGGTGTCAGTTGCAATTTTTCCTTTTTCATTTCTATATTATTGATTTGCATCCTCTCTCTTTTTCTTGATAAGTCTGGCTAAGGGTTTATCAATTTTGTTTATCTTCTCAAAGAACCAAGTTTTACTGATCTTTGCTATTGTTTTCTTTGTTTCTGGTTCATTAATTTCTGCTCTGATTTTATGATCTCTTTCCTTCTTTGTTCTTCTTACTCTAGTTGCTTTAGGTGTGGGATTAGATTGTTTATTTGAGATTTTTCTTGTTTCTTGAGGTGAGGTTGAATTGCTATAAACATCCCCCTTAGAACTGCTTTTGCTACATCCCATAGGTTTTGGGTCATCATGTTTTCATTGTCATTTGTTTCTATGTATTTTTTTATTTCTACTTTGGTTTCTTCAGTGATCTCTTGGTTATTTAGTAGCACACTGTTTAGCCTCCATGTATTTGTGTTTTTTTCAGATTTTTTCCTGTAATAAATTTCCAATCTCAGAGCATTGTGGTCAGAAAAGATGATTGATATGATTTCAATTTTCTTAAATTTTCCAAGGCTTGATTTGTGACCCAAGATATGATCTGTGTTGGAGAATGTTCCATGAACACTTGAGAAGAAAGTGTAATCTGCTGTTTTTGGATGGAACGTATTATAAATATCAATTAAGTCCATCTTGTTTAATGGGTCCTTTAAAGCTTGTGTTTCCTTATTTATTTTCATTTTGGTTGATCTGTCCATTGGTGACAGTGGGATGTTAAAGTCTCCTACTATTATTGTGTTACTGTCAATTTCCCCTTTTATGGCTGTTAGCATTTGCCTTATGTATTGAAGTGTTCCTATGTTTGGTGCATAAATATTTACAATTGTTATATCTTCTTCTTGGATTGATCCCTTGATCGTTATGTAGTGTCCTTCTTTGTCTCTTGTAATAGTCTTTATTTTAAAGTCTATTTTGTCTGATATGAGAATTGCTTCTCCAGCTTTCTTTTGATTTCCATTTGCATGGAATGTCTTTTTCCATCCCCTCACTTTCAGTCTGTCTGTTTCCCTAGGTCTGAAGTGGGTCTCTTATAGACAGCGTATGTATGGGTCTTGTTTTTGTATCCATTCAGCCAGTCTGTGTCTTTGGGTTGGGGGATTTAATCCATTTACATTCAAGGCTATTTTTGATATGTATGTTCCTGTTACCATTTTCTTAATTGCTTTGGGTTTGTTTTTGTGGGTCTTTTTCTCCTCTTGTGTTTCCTGCCTGGTGAAGTTACTTTAGCATTTGTTGTAAAGCTTATTTGGTGGTACTGAATTCTCTTAGCTTTTGCTTATCTGAAAAGCTTTTGTTTTCTCCATGGAATCTGAATGAGATCCTTGCTGGGTAGATTAATCTTGGATGTAGCTTTTTCTCTTTCATCACTTTAAGTATATCCTGCCACTCCTTCTGGCCTGCAGAGTATCTGCTGAGAAATCAGCTGATAACCTTATGGGGATTCCTTTGTATGTTATTTTTTTCTTTTCCCTTTGTGCTTTTAGTATTTTTTCTTTGAATTTAACTTTTGTTAGTTTGATTAATATGTGTCTTGGTGTGTTTCTCCTGGGGTTTATCCTGTATGGGACTCTCTGCATTTCCTGGACTTGGGTGACTATTTCCTTTCCCATGTTAAGGAAGTTTTCCACTATAATCTCTTCAAATATTTTCTTAGACCCTTTATTTTTCCCTTCTTCTTCTGGGACCCCTATATTTCAAATGTTGGTGCATTTAGTATTGTCCCAGAGGTCTCTCAGATTGTCTTCAATTCTTTTCATTCTTTTTTCTTTATTCTGCTCGTTGGCAGTTATTTCCACCACTCTGTTTTCCAGCTCACTTATTAGTTCTTCTGCCTCAGTTATTCTGTTACTGATTCCTTCTGGTGTGTTTTTCATTTCAGTTATTGTGTTGTTCATCTCTGTTTCTTTGTTCTTTAGTTCCTCTAGATCTTTGTTAAACATTTCTTGTATTTTCTCAATCTGTGCCTCCATTCTATTTCCAAGATTCTGGATCATCTTTACTATCATTACTCTGAATTCTTTTTCAGGTAGATTGCCTATTTCCTCTTCATTTATTTGGTCTTGTAGGTCATTACCATGCTCCTTCATCTGTGACATATTTTTTTTCCCTCTCATTTTTTTTTTTTTTTTTTTTTAATGGGTGGGATTGTGTTCCTGTCTTACTGGTTGTTTGGCCTGAGGCTTCCCGCACTGGAGTTTGTAGGCTGTTGGGTCAAGCTGAGTCTTGTTGCCGAGATGAGGACTTCTGGGACACCTCACTCTGATGGATATTCCCTGGGGTCTGAGGTTCTCTGTTAGTCCAGTGGTTCAGACTTGGAGCTCCCACTGCAGGAGTTTCAGCCTGACCCCCAGCTCGTCTTGTGAACCAAGATCCCACAAGCTGTGCAGGGTGGCAAAAAAAAAAAAAGAAAAAGAAAAATGGAACAAAGCAGTAACAGAGTAAAAAATAAAATTAGACCAGGAAACTAACAGATATGTTAGAAAGAATATAAAACTAAAAATATAGATGAAACAACAAGCGGAAGGTGAAACAGAACCACAATAGTAAAAAAGAGGAGGAAAAAAAAAAGAAGGGGGAAAAGGCCCTGGCTATGGGGGGCAGGGCTTAGGCAGGGACAGGGTTTAGGTGGTGGGCGGGGCCTATGCTTAGCATCCATAGGGCTGGAAAAGGCCCTGGGGGGCGGGGGTGTGGCAGAGGGTGGGGCTTATTCTCAACAGAAGGGGCCCGGCCATGTCTCTGGTCTTGGAGGGCCTGGGGCCTGGCCTGGGTGTCCAGTGGGCTTTGTGGCCCACGTGGGCAGGGCAAACACCCTCTGGTCCTCTCCCACTCCTCTGGTCCTGGAGGACCCCTCCTGCTTGCTGCTCCTGTTCTTCCCTGGCCTCCCTCCTACAACCCCATGACCAGTGTGGCCCGGAGGGGGCCTTTGAAGGTGTAGAACCTGGCCCAACAGCCAGGCAGGGTTTTGGGGATGATTGAGCACGGAAATTCTAGGTAGGCTCCCCCTGCTCTGAGCCCGCAAGGGTCCCTCCAGGTGTAGAAACCCCTCCCCCATCCCAGCCACCCCTCAGGGGCAGCTGTCCTGTCCAGCCTCCACTTCTCCTCCTCCCTCAGTCTTCCCATGTTCTACCAGGTCGTTTGGGGGTTCCTCCCATTTCCTTGGACATCGAGGTCCCCCACCAGCATCTGGCAGGCACCTTAGTTGTGGAGAGATGCAAACTCCGTGTCTTCCCACACCGCCATCTTGACTCCCTTCCTAAGTATTTCTCCTAAGATCATTTTTAATCATCTTTCTGTTACTACATAGTTTTAAAATTTTGTGTATTTTGGCATTGTCATGAAAAATATATATATTTAAAATTCATTATTAGTTAAAATGATAAGATCTGAAGTTTACAAGGAGTTTGAAGAGGCAGTTTAGTATATAAATTTATACATACTTATGTATACTGTGTGGTTATTTATTAGATACGAAGCCATTCTGGTTAGATACATCATAGGCATCTTTGCTAGAAGTCCTCATTCATTCATTCAACACAGATATGTTGAGTGTACTGTGTGGCAAGTACCACCCTAGGCTGTCGGGACAGAGGTAAGAGAGATGTGCTGGCAGCTGCTCTTGAAGGCATACCTTCCAGTGGGAAGAGAAAAAGCACACACAAGAAAAAGATCTGTGGACCTGTGAAGTCATGGAAACAAGTGGACAAATGGATGCAGATTAACCTCCTTTCCCACCCCTTTTCTCCTCTTTTGACTTCTCAGACATTCTTCCTCCTCTGGGAAAGGGAATTAGAATGTGTGACTTGCCTCTTTTACAGGACAATACAGTTAAAATTACCATTTTCAGCTATAGCCCAGAGCTCTGAGCTCTGTGTGCAGGTGGGTGATCTCAGGAGCTCCTTTCTGTGGTAGCTCTGTTTCACTCTGCAGGAGACTGTTAAGTTGCAGGACACATCCCAGCACTGACTCAGACCCTTTAAAGAATCCTGGTGGGGGTCTCTAAAAGATTTTTTTAAACTGTGAAATTAAATCATAAATGGGTTTTAAATAGAAAGGGGAGAAAAATAAAAGATTAAATCCCTGTACACTTCTTTTACAACCGAAGTTTTCCTTCCCAGAGGTAATTACTATGAACTGTTGGGTTTGCATTTTTCTAAATATATTCTAAATAGTTGTATAAACAACTTCCTGGGCATTTTTTTTTGGCAGAAATTGTATTAGAAAATATAATAATCTGCCACTATATTTTTCTTACTTTTAAAAAACTAGGTAAATAATTCATACATATGTGTATATATAAAGATATATATTATATAATATTATAACAAATATATTACATATATATTTATTATTAAGTACAAAACATTCTGAAACATACAATGAAAAAATCCTTCTTCAACAACTCCAAGGAAACCAATGTTATATGAAATAATATAATATATTATCTTCCATAAGATTTTGTTATGGTTGAATTGTTGAGATGTTGTCAATTGTTACCAAGAAAACTGATGAATGAAGTCAGTGGGTAGGACCCCATTATACACAGTATACAGATAGATAAGGTCCGTGAAAATTCTTTATGAAAAAAGAGTTTTTCATTGACAGAACTGTTTTCCTCTGGGCCACCCACTAGGAATGGTATAGGAAAGCGGAAGCAGAGGTTTGTCAAATAACTTTTTCTTAGCCTCCTGTAGCACAAAGGAATTTCAAGAAATATTTGTAGCTGCAAGGAAAAGGAAAAATGAGGCAGTTGTCAGCACTTTTTCCTTTGTCCTGATTTTAACTTCCTTTTTATTTCCTATTGATTGTATTAGTCTTCATGCAGATTATTGACAAGCTGAGTCAATGATGTTCCATATAAGAGTACTTTAAATGAATTGTAAATATCTGTTCTGTTACATATGACTTTAGGGTTTTACAAACTCTGGAAGTTGTTGATGTAACAGTATAAGAAAACACTTAGAAATCTCACATCAATCAATTTCATTTTATCATTTGGGATTTCCCAGCTTCTGAAGATCTTGAAGATTAGAGGGCCTACTGGTGCTATTCATACACAGAAATGCCCCTGTGTTAGGGTTCTACAGAGAAACACAGCCAATAGGAAGTGTGTGTGTATGTATATGTGTGTATATGTATATACGTATGTATATGTGTGTATACGTATATATGTATGTATACGTGTGTGTGTGTATATATATATATATATATATATATATATATAGAGAGAGAGAGAGAGAGAGAGAGAGAGAGAGAGAGAGAGAGAGCGCACGCGCATGTGTGGGCCCACCCACATTGTAGGGGGTAATTTGTTTTACTCAAAATCTACTGATTTAAATGTTAATCTCATCAAAAAAATACCTTCACGGAAACATCTGAATATTATTTGACCAAATATCTGGGTATGTGACCTAGCCAAGTTGACACATAGAGTTAACCATCACAGCTTCTTTGTATAGGGAGTGTTTCTTCTTGTAACTTCATTTTATCAGTTCCAGAATTGAGGCAGTGTAACTTTTAAGACATTTTTATATGTGACTATTTAAGTCAGTATACAAAGTTAGCCAAACTGCAAAATTTGAGGGAACCGTCCCTACAAAACTGCCCTGACTTCTGACACCAACTGCAAGTTTTGAGGAGGGATTCCCAAAAGACACCCTCAGTTTCAATAATTCACTAGAAGGACTCAAATAACTCGCAGAAAGTTTATTATACTCATGATTATGGTATATTATAGGGAAAGGATGTAGAATTAAATCAGCCAAGGGAAGAGACACATAGGGCAGAAATTGATCATCCTGTCCCCACTGAGTCATGCGTGGTGTGACTCTTCCTGGTTATGGTGTGTGACAATACACCGCATATTGCCAACCTTGGATGCTCATCTGAGCTGGGTGTCCAGAGTGTTTACTGGGGCTTCATTACATAGGCAAGATTGATAGAATGGTTGCCCGCATGGTTGAATTCAGTCTCCAGGTCAACTGATCCCTCATGACCCAAAGCCCCCAACCTAAATCACATTGTTGGTCTTTCTGACTTGGGCAGCCCTCACCCTAAGACTATTGGGTAAGGCTAATCCTCCCTCTAAACAAAGATAATCCTGTTGGGTGTGACATAGGTTACCTCCCAAGGGCAAAGGCCAAACCTCTTTAGACAAGGCCAATTTTTAAAATGCAGAGTTAGATAATGAGATCCATTATTCCTTGGTGATAAGAAGCACCCATGGAAAAGTTTTAAGGCCAGAGGGCAATAAATAAACCAAGAAAAGTTGCTAATTGAAAAGTTACCAAGCTAGGCATTTAATTTTTCTGAGCTTCACTTAGCAGGTCTATAATATGAGAATATTAGATTATATGAACTCTAAGGTTATGTTGAAATTTTATGATTTTTAAAGAGCCTGCAGAGACTTGAAAAATTTCTCCTTTTTTCCATATTCACTACTAGCTTTTAGTTGGTGAAAAAGCCAAGGCAGTTTGTATAGCTCAGGTATTGGAATCTCACCTTCAAGCTTGAGGGTGCTGAATGAACTTGTCTTTTGACTTCAAAAGGAATTTATGTCAAGGACTTAATGTGTCTTTGCAAGTGTCTCTTTTAATGAACAAAAGTCCAATGAGCATGGACTTTCTTCTCTAAAATGTCTTTTCCTTGGTGTCTTATCCATTCTCACGAGGAGAATTTGTAATAAATAATGACTTTGTATTTAAAAGGTAGTTCTTCTCAATATTTTCAATATTCCATTATTGAGGTGAAAAATATTCTTAATAAGCATTTTCTGACAATATACATTTTTGGCAAAACAAAACAAACAAAAAACTAAAAATGGCAGCATACCTGAAAACATACCTCACAGTTGGATGTGGCCTTAGTTGTCCAACTCTCCCACCCTAAACAACACTCCTTGTGGGTGGTTATCTGGTTTCCCATTGAACATTCCTATTGGTAGGGAGCTCATAAAAGTGCCTGATCCATTTTACAGCAGGTCAAAACCTGTGAAATTTATTCATAATATTAGAATAATTGCATTGATTTACATAAGATACAACATGAATGTTGGACTTGTCACTGGTCTTCATTGTTCTATTTTTGGTCAGATGGCATTCCTAGAACTTTGTAGGCTCTTAGGTATCATTGAGGACTAATAAATGAAGAAAAGAAGAAAAGTTATGCAAGCATTTGTGGTGATATGTTCAGAATGGTCTGTTAGTCATTTTCTGTTTGTGACAATACATATGTCAACTTACATTATGCAAAGGTTTTCTGCATTTATATGAAGAATTCATTGGAGAAAAATGGACTTCAAAATGAAAGAGCAATCACAGGTATACAGTAGAAAGAAAAATCATGTCAAGAGGAGTAAAAATGAGAAAACGTATTTTGATTTTATAGAAATACTTTCAGGTTGGCCATTTGTTATATCTGTTCCTAAAATGATGAAATCTTATAATGGAATCTATCTTGATATTGACTACATTTCTCCTCTCCCAAGTATGTACAGTATGTTATTGACATAGAAATAGAATAAGCTATCCTAATAGCAAAAGTTGGCTATTAATTGTATTATTACATAGATATAGAGAAATAATGAAGCATACTACTAGACATGAAAAATTTAAGCAAAAATTTCACAGCTCTTGATTAGCTAGCTTCTAATCCATTGATCTATTTTAATAATAATTTAGAATAATATTAATGTGTATTAATATTAATGCAAAAGTTTTCATCAAAGATAAAATTAATTTCAAATTGAACTTTACAACAAGTAAAAAATGTATGTAAGGTATAGTATTCAGAAAATAATCACCTAATTATTTTAAATAGTCATTTAAATGTTACTCATCTCAATATTTTGAGTCATTTAAATAGTTAATAATCTAAATATTTGCAATTTTTAAATAGTGAGCAATTTTCAGAATTTTTAAAAATATTGTAAAAATCACCTAAATATAGTAAAAGTCAAACCACCATTTATTAAAATATAGATATAAAATATATCTAGAACCATAGGAGACTTCAAACATGTATACAATAAAAAGTAGAGTTCTCCTATTCCAGGCACTCAGTCACCTTCCAGAAAATCATCAATTCTATGTATCATCAATTTATTTTGTATCTCTTCTGAAATTTCCCGATTTCCCGATACTCACATATATAAATAGATAGGTAGATGATAGATAGATCCCCTTTTTTTTTATACAGTGAGCCTTTCTAGGTGGAAAGAGTATAAGTTTTAAGATCTTTTCATAATAACACACAAAGGTCTACTTCATTCTTTTCAATAGAAGTGGTATCAATGTATCATTTCACTATGGAGAAAATTTTATACGATGTTTGTTATTGCAAACAGTATTGAAGTGAACATTCTTATACAGCCATTTTTTTCATTCTTGTGTAAAACGTATGAAAAAGTGAGACACTTAAGTCACAGTTTTTGTGTCAGGTCTTTATTCTCTATCCTCAAAGTGGAGTTATGCTATTTTGGCCTTTCTATACGCTACAAACCCTTCCTTATGCTACCTGAAAGACCATGCTTTATTTTTCCTATAAATTGTCTGGTAGCATAGAACACAAAATATCTGCTAATATGAATGTGTTCTTCCAAGCTAGCCATACCATGCCCATTAAAAAAAAAAAAGTTGGGGGCTTCCCTGGTGGCGCAGTGGTTGGGAGTCCGCCTGCCGATGCAGGGGACGCGGGTTCGTGCCCGGGTCCGGGAAGATCCCACATGCCGCGGAGCGGCTGGGTTCGTGGGCCATGGCCGCTGAGCCTGCGCGTCCGGAGCCTGTGCTCCGCAACGGGAGAGGCCGCGACAGTGAGAGGCCCGCGTACCGAAAAAAAAAATTAAAAAAATTTTAAAAAGTTGGTTTATTAATATCTTAACAATTTCTTAAAACATAAATTTTCTTAATTATATGTAGTTTATTTTATGATAAAAGGGATGAAGCATAAATCAGAGTCACTTAAGAATTTTTTTGTCTTTAACTCTGTATTTTCTATAAAGAAAATACTGTTACGACACCACTAGAATTACTTTTTAGCTTCCTTCGAAATTTATCTAATGTTGGTTACTTAATACCTGTTGTTAAAACCTTTTAATAAGTCTTTTTTTTCTCATATTATTTGATATCCTTTCCTTTGAGTCTCTCATCTCTAGGGCAACTTTTCTTATTACAGTTCACATTTTCATTTCTTTCTTTATTCTCTCTTGGGAAGGAACAACAGCCATATGTGAAATGATGTTTGAACCCTGCATCCTTTAAATATTTAGTGCATGTTATAATTACAATAGAGACAAAACTCTGTGAGTAGATTCTTTGCTTGCTTCCTTAGCTTCTTTGCTTATATTTATTTTTCTGAAAAAATGAATAGTACAGTCTTTGCCTACAAGCATTTTATGATGAATGGTTATATCATTATCATTAGTTAACTATATGAGGGAAAAGTTGCAGGGTTAAAAGTCATGAAGAAAATGCCAGAAGTTTCAGATATGAATTTATAAAGGAAGGGAGGCTGGAGAGATGAGTAAGGGATCTATACTTTCCCATTTTGAGCATCCTACTTACAAATCCAGGATATTTGTGTTCTAATTTTTTAGCAGCCGCCCAATTTGCAACCCGTCACAGGGGAAGACACGTGACAGTGACACCTGTGAGGAGTGAGCAAAACTGTGATCCAGATGCTCTAGGTCACACGACTGACCTCCTTAGGTCTCTGCACTGTTCTTCTGGGCAAGACATTTCTGCACACTAAGTATGCATTATGTTCAACAGCAGTTAAATCCATACACAGTTACAACAAACATCTTTAGAACAAAACAGAAGGCAGCTCTTTTCTCTGCCATTTTCAGGAAAGTTTGTGTAGCATAATGGTAAGAGCACAGACCTTAAAGTCACACACACCTGAGATTAAACTTAGTTAATATAGCGATTAAATGCATCACTGTAATATTTCTGAGTCACTGAGAATATTCAGTGACTGTTAGTACCTTTCATACTTCCTTCAAGGAGAAGTTAGGAGAAATTTCATAAAGCATTCCCAATCTGTGGTGTTGAACTTAAGAAATTCAATCTCGTAGTTAATTTAAAATTATAGAACGGCTATACACCATGGGATTCATCTGCATCAGATTCTCAGCAAGGTCAAGTTGAGTAGTGTGTGGAATCCCCAAGACTCCCCCTGTTCTCCCTTCCTCAGTTTATATGATTCGGTACGACTCACAGGACCCAGCATATGGTCATACTCGTGGCTATCATTCACTACAGCAAAAGGGTCCAAACAAAATCAGCAAAGAGAAAAGACAGGGAGGGTGAAATCCAGAGAACACCAGGTGTAACCTTCCAAGACTCTTCTACTGGAGTCACACAGAAGGCACTTAATTCCTCCAGCAATGAGTTGTGACAACACATGAGAAATGTCATCCACTAGGGAAGCTGGCCTGAGACTAGAAAGTCAAGGTGTTTTGCGGGGGGGTGTCAATAGATAGGCACCTTCCATCTAGCAAATAACAGATTCAGTGTCCCAGAAGGACAGCAGGTATTCACTATAAACCTTGTAATTGGCACACACAGTTTAGGCACAGTTGACTGCTCTTTTCGTTTAGGGAAAGTTTGACATTAGTGTAGGAACTGTTTATCATTCAAGTCCATGGGCAACTGCCAAGTGCCAGCCTTGTAAGCAGCCCTCTGCAAGGATAGCAGCCTCAAGCGTACTGTTTGCTTCTGCATAGGTTGTATCTGCACTGCAGCAGAGAAGCATTTTGGGGAAAGATTCTAGTAGTGAAGAACCAACATGAACAGTAAACCTGTCATTGAAAGACAAATTCTACCCTACGCAGCCATTACAATATTGTCTATAAACAATTGCTGCAAGCATTCCAGATATATATTGAAAAAGAGTTTTACAAATCAAGCTTTATAATTATCAATGGTTCATAGTCTAATACATTTACAACTTATTTACATTTTATTCTTCATCATCGGCCAAAAATCTAATCCAGCAGGAGAAATGTGATAGAGGCAACATTATCTGCATACATGTAAGCACTAGATAAAAGATTAAACAAAACAAACAGAACAAATGACACAAAACAACAAAAAGCATCTCTTCTACCAAAATATGGTTTTTTCCTCTTTCTTAAATTTTCACAAGCAAAATTTATGACTCTTTATTTTTGTATTCTGTTGGGGTTTGGTTATCAGAATGTCCTCATACTCTTCTAAACCTTTCCTAATACTATTTTTTGTAGTCTACTATTATGCTCTTTGCACTTTTAGATGAATGATAAAAACCAATCTTGTTTTAAGAAAAGGTAAGATTTTCTTGCTTATTGACATAATCCCTATAAGAAAGTGGAAAATGTTCACAGTAGTTTTCTCCTTTTTTCTTACAGAAGCTTCCTTCCAATAAAGACAGTTAACTAGCAGACATTT
This sequence comes from Kogia breviceps, assembly GCF_026419965.1. Lineage (NCBI taxonomy): Eukaryota > Metazoa > Chordata > Mammalia > Artiodactyla > Physeteridae > Kogia > Kogia breviceps. The sequence continues at coordinate 9,446,439 of NC_081318.1, read as the reverse complement.
GCAGGGCAATCAGTATTACTAAAGATGATAGCAAGGAGAAAATCCTAGCAGCTGTGATCCCTTCCACCCCAGCGATACCTTTTATGACATAAGTGATTATTTTTACAGAGTGAAATATTCAGGTTAGTGGGCACCTTTCTTGCCTTAGGCTGACGAGACAGATGATATGTCCATGAAGATGTTTTTATGTATTTGTAGACCCTTCTGAATGGTGGGGAAAGGAAAATGTAACAGCAAAAACAACCACAGGAATAATTGTTGACTAACGTTGTTCGGGCCTTAATATATGCCACGCTCTGCTCTCCGTGCTTTATGTGTACCTCATTTAATTCTCTAAATCAACTCTGTGACATAGGTGTTTCTTATCATAATTATCAGCCTTCACATTTCAAGGACGAAGAAACCGAGGCAAGGACAGCGTAATTCCTCAAATATCCGCTAGAGGAGCAGAGTAGAGATTCAGGTACCAGCACTGTGATACCAGAGACCGGATGTTACCATTTTATCTTGATTTTTGCCTCAGTGTTCTTAGGTGTAGGCAGGGGGATAACAGTGTGTGTGCGTGTGTGTGTGTGTGTGTGTGTGTGTGTGTATTATATATGTATATATACAGAAATATATACCTTAAAACATTTAAAAAATATTGTTAAAAAGTTTAAGACCATCAGTCAGTTAAATCTATTTTAAGTCAAAATGTATTTCAGTGACATTTCAATAACTGCTTCTCTTATACTAACTGTCTAAACCTTTCTCATTTCTAGTCAAATGCTTCCACATGTTAAATGTCTGAAAATGTAAGATTGTTTTTCAGACCCTTCATAATGATTAAAAGGATTACACATATGCATCTTTAAATATATATTTTGTAGGTTTTCCCTTCCAAAGTCATATTTACTTTATGACTTGGAAATAAACAGTGGAAGTGATTCAATTCTGTGCCGTCTAGATCGGGGGCAAACATTTTCGGTAAAGTGCCAGAGACTAAGTATATTTTAGGCTTTGGGGGGCAATCTCTGACACAATTACTTAACAGTGCCATTGTGGACAAAGATGTAAATAAATAAGTGAGGCTGTGTTCCAATAAAATTTGAATTTCTTAGAGTTTTCACGTGCCGCAGAATTGTATTCTACTTTTGATTGTTTTCAACCACTAAAAACATAAAAACCGTTCTTAGGTCGAGGACCTAGCGAATCTAGGCATTGGTCAGGTTTTTGCCCAAGGGCCAGTGTTTGCTCTTCCTGAGTCTGAATAATTAAAACCTCGAGCGTAATCCATAGTCCATGATTGCTTAACCCTGCAAAGGAATTGCATTTTGATTGTTTGTTTGTTTCTGCTTTCAGTTGTTTATGATTTTGATCATAAAATATTAAACTGACATTGTAAACCTCTCTAATTGTTTTCTAGTCTGACCCATAGATTTGTTCCTTAAGAAATGCCAGTGAATGCAGAAAACCTACTAACCATCCACAAACCCGGTGATGATCACAGAAACTGTCTATGTCTTACTAAGAGATCCATAATTTTTAAAAAAATATTTTTTCTGGCACCAGAGTATCTTGAGAGCAAAGGAAATATTTCTTAAGGTAAAACCAGTTTTTGAATATTTTTCATTTGTAATGCCATCTGTCTTTGATTTCACGATATATATCAAATCTTTCATGGAAGTAGGCAAGATGTGACCAAATCAATAAGCAAATGCTGACAGTCTCCTCATTTTAAGGAGGCAGTAACTGATATTCGGTGAGGTTACATAATTTATTCAAGGTCTCTGAACAATCAACCAGCATGGTGTGGACAAACCCCCAGTTCTTCTGACTCCAAGACATCTTGTCTCCTAAAAGAACTAATGTTTAACTGACTTTTAATGGACAGAGAGTAAGGTTACCAACCTTTTTGATCTTCTTACCACTGTATTTTTTAACCAAAGCACTCCATGATTTGAAAGTTTTGTAAACACTGAAGTGCTTGTATAAATCAGTGGTTAATTTTCCCGGTTTATAATAATGAAAACATCTAGAGCTTCATATGATGGAAAACCTGAGATAAGATAATATAATCAAGATAATTCAATTTAAAATAAGAAACTTAGGGACTTCCCTGGCGTTCCAGTGGTTAAGACTGCACTTCCATTGCATGGGGCACAGGTTCTGTCCTTGGTCACTAAGATCCTACATGCCGTGTGGCATGGCCAAAAAATAAAACAGAATAAAATAAAAGAAACTTAACAGTTCAGTTAATCCATTCATCCTCACCATGGGAAATAGTAAGTGTCCTGTTAGGCTCTTTGAAATATTAAAAATAAGTCACAGGCTCCTGTGTCTATTTTTGTAGACTACAGATTCAGATCTGTTAAATAACTCCATTTTTCTGTGTTGGTAGAATAATAGTATTGTGCTCAGTTCTGGGTGAAACCTTTGAAGAAAAATGTTTCCACCTGGGAAGAGGAAGTGGCTGTTGGATAGGCTTGGCAGAATTTAGGTCTGCCGCTTCTTGTGGCCAGAGAAATGCGAACTCAGGCAGCACGTGGGTTCTAGTAAGATTTGCTCCATTTTGCTCAGATAACCTCATTGACCCTTATAATCAGAGAGAAGGCTATTGTGCTCATCTAGTGGCAATTTGGATAAAAACACCTTCTAGGATCTCTGGAAGTCATTCATCCTCTTCGTAGACCTTAAAAGTTATCAAGGAGTGTTTCCTCCAGTACCGTTTAAGTCTGTGGTCCTAAAACCTCCATTTGTTGGTTTTTAGCTCTGCTCTTTGGAGTAACTCTGTGGACATCTACCTTCTCTTGGTCATAAAAGTTGCTTAAACTATTCTTCATAATCCATGTTTCTTACTATAGTAATTATAGCTAACATTTATTGAGTGCATACTGTTAGCCAGGCACAAATCTATATGTTTTATGTGTATTGATAATTTAATTTGTTTTTCTTTTTTTTTTAATTTTTTTTTTTTTTTTTTTTTTTTTTTATGGTACGGGGGCCTCTCACTGTTGTGGCCTCTCCCGTTGCGGAGCACAGGCTCCGGACGCGCAGGCTCAGCGGCCACGGCTCACGGGCCCAGCCGCTCCGCGGCACGTGGTATCCTCCCGGACCGGGGCACGAACCCGCGTCCCCCGCATCGGCAGACAGACTCTCAACCACTGCGCCACCAGGGAAGCCCTGATAATTTAATTTTTATAACAGGTGTATGAGGTGGCTTCCATTACTGTTTGCGTTTTCATAATGAGGAGTCTGAGTTCTCATGAGGTTTAATAGCTAGACTAAAGCCACAGAGCTCGCTCGTGAGTTACAGAGAGGGTTAGTAGCTGGAACAAAGTCTCATTGCTAGTTAATGGGGAGTCACAATTCAAACCCAGGCAGTCTAGCTCTAAGACCTGAGCTATTAACCTGTAAATTAATAAATTTCTTTTTGTGCTTTATTTAATCCCTGGTCACTGGATCATATCCCTATAACTCTAAGTTCTTTTTAAAAATATCTTTCCTAAGGGCTTCCCTGGTGGCGCAGTGGTTGAGAGTCCGCCTGCCGATGCAGGGGACACGGGTTCGTGCCCCGGTCCGGGAGGATCCCACATGCCGTGGAGCGGCTGGGCCCGTGAGCCATGACCGCTGAGCCTGCGCGTCCGGAGCCTGTGCTCCACAACGGGAGAGGCCACAACAGTGAGAACCCCGCATACCACAAAAAAAACCCCAAAAACAAAACAAAAATATCTTTCCTAGAATCTGAGAAATATACTTACTATTATGTTGAACATTCCCTTTCCTCATTCTTTGCTATTTCATGCACAGGAAAAACAGAAAAGCCCGATCATTAAACTGGCCAAACTAGCTTTTTTTTTTTTTTTTTTTTTTTTTACCTTGTGGTCATATTGAAGCTGCATAAAGAACAGGAAATCTTGTTCAATGGCCTTATTAAAAAGTAGTCGTAATACAGAAGGTATTCTGAGCCAAACAGCCTAATTCTCAACAGTCACATGGGAAAGTGAAACTCACATGATTCCACCTACTCATTGATATGGCCAAAAAAAACATATTCAAGAAAAAAACACTTAAATCAGAAGATCAAGAGAAGGGGGTGTCTTCTATTAAATAATGATTGAACAGAGAAAGTTGTTTTTGTAGTTTTTCAGAGAACATCTTGCAATGAATTATCATCTTGAGTCATGTTCACTATTTTTACATACTGAAAAGCTTAAGGCATCATTTTTTCTTTCTTGCCTCAATAAGTTCAGTAGAATAAATTGAATCCTTTTTTTCTTTTTTTTTATTGAAGTGTAGTTGACTTACAATGCCGTGCCAGTCTCTGCTGTACAGCAAAGTGACTCAGTTATACTACACGTATATATATATTCTTTTTATATTATTTTCCGTTATGGTTTCTCGAAGGATATTGAATAGAGTTCTCTGTGCCGTACAGTAGGACCTTGCTGTTTATCCATTCTAAATGTAATAGTTGGCATCTACTAACCCCAAACTCCCAGTCCCTCCCTCTCCCACCCCCCGCCCCCTTAGCAACCACAAGTCTGCTCTCTATGCCTAAATAAATTGAATTCTGTATGTGTTTTGCTCATTCAGGATTCTCCCATTTCTTTTTTGTCTTCTAAATATACATTCTCATGATAAAACACCATAAATGTAGTAGCTGTGGAACCAAAAATTCTATGGGATGCTCCTGGATGATCCAAAACTAACTAAATAAATCTCTTTCAAGTAATTTTGAGAGTGTCTCCTATAGTGGGAGGAATGCTGGTCAGATAATCAGAAAATAAGAGTGCTACACAAATTCCGATACTAATTTACCTCTTTCCTCATTTGGTAAAATGGAGTAGTGGGGTTGAATAGCTGCAAAGGGTTCGTTGAGTTCCTAAGCTGTATTGTTACATACGTTTTGCTGTCTACTCTGTTTTCAAAGTGTGAAGAGCAAAACCAAAATAGCAATTAGTGAAAACATTTAATTAGTTATATTCTCTTTAATAGAGTTTACAGTGTTGGTGTTGGGTTCATAAGAAACTAACGCTGGCCACACCACTTTACTTTTTTTAATATATTTTATTTTATTTTTTATTTATTTTTTTTTTTGCGGTATGCGGGCCTCTCACTGCTGTGGCCTCTCCCGTTGCGGAGCACAGGCTCCGGACGCGCAGGCCTAGCGGCCATGGCTCACAGGCTTAGTTGCTCCGCGGCATGTGGGATCTTCCCGGACCAGGGCACGAACCCGTGACCCCTGCATCGGCAGGCGGATTCACAACCACTGCGCCACCAGGGAAGCCCTTTAATATATTTTAAAACTTTTTATTGGCATATAGTTGATTTACAATGTGTTAATTTCTGCTGTACAACAAAGTGATTCGTATATATATATTCTTTTTCATATTCTTTTCCACTATGGTTTATCACAGGATATTGAATATAGTTCCCTGTGCTCTACAGTAGGACCTTGTTTTTTATCCAGCCTATATATAGGGTCGGCCAAAAAGTTTGTTCGGGTTTTTCTATAAGGTGTTATGGAAAACCAGAATGAACTTTGTGGCCAACCCAATATAGTTTGCATGTGCTAACCCCAAACTCCAGTCCACCCCTCCCCCTTAGCGACCACAACTCTCTGTTCTCTACGTCTGTGAATCTGTTTCTGTTTCATAGATAGGTTCATTTGTATCACATTTTAGATTCTACATATAAGTGATATCATATGGTATTTGTCTTTCTCTGGCTGACTTACTTCCCTTATGATAATCTCCAGGTCCATCCATGTTGCTGCAAATGGCATTATTTCATTCTCTTTCATGGCTGAGTAGTATTCCACTGTGTGTGTGTGTGTATGTGCGTGTGTGTACACACCGCGTCTTCTTTATCGATTCCTCTGTTGATGGACGTTTCCACGTTTCCATGTCTTGACTATTGTGAACAGTGCTGCTATGAACATAGGGGTGCACGTATCTTTTCAAATTATAGTTTTGTCTACTCTGGTTGACTTTGGAACACCGATGAGGTGTACGTGCCCTTATTAACGCAGTATCATTCCATGGCCTGGCCATCTGTTCGCAGAGACTGGAGCCGATGAAAACTAAAGCCCGTAACAGCTGTGTTTGGGATGGCTGACTTTTCCTTCCTCCAATATTAAGAGGTATCTTGCATTATCTAACCCTAAGTGCTCTTTTGTAATAGCTTTTGTTTTGACTACAAAGTGTTTGGAGGGTCCAGAACATCTAGTGATCAACGATCTCAATATCCATGTGTTCTCTGCCAAATTGAATTTAGCATATTTGCTCCTGGCGATCACTGGGACCTTTGCATCCACAGAAGGAAAGCAAATGAATAATTAGAAAGAGAAAAGCTACACTGGTGGTCCCTTTTAACTTAATATGTTTGGGGTCGGCCCACATCTTATAATTCAAAATTTCACTTCAGTGACTCTGGAGTTGTGATGCCAGGACGGACTGGAGAAAGGATGAGAAGACAGACCTTAAACACGATAAAACCTGCAGGGGGAAAATGGTAGGGTCGGGGTGCAGTTGGGGATGTGATCTGAAAAAGGCATTCTCTGTACTTCTTCCTCTCATAATATAAACTCAAAGGTACACATTTTTTGCCTGGTGGAAGAATGCGGAAGATGGAGTGAAAAAGCCAGTAAGAGGGTATGAATTCAAAAGAGGTTGCAAAATGCTTCTCTCTCCGATGTTCCCTCCGCCTGCTGTGTTGTGGTGTGTGATACAACAACTGTGAAAGCCTCTAGGGTAGAGGCTGGCACTTCTTGCCACACTGTGCCTGGTGCAAAAGAGAACTTGGTCAAGATATGTTGAATGTACGCACAGAAACGTGATCATCTTAGAATAAGGCCAGTCTTACATGTAGAAGCAGCAAACTTAGCCACAGGTTCCACATTTAAGAATTTCTCCTTTTATTCTTGGAAAAGCTTATTGTGTATTGGTTCATGGGAATGAAAATAATGGTCTTGACATCCCAGTTTTTCACTTTGCCTAAAAAGCAGCCAAGTCCTGGGTATGGTTTCCAGACTCCATCTCTGCAGAGTATTTAAGGGCAAAGGGCATTTATTTTTGCCAAACAGACTCTGAATTTCACAAACGATACGTGAGGATTAGGGAATGGTGTCCGCTGTAGCATTAAACTGCTTTTTCTTTATACGGCCAGATACCATTTTAATCTAAATCTGCAGGAGCTATTCACGAGAGAATTACCCTGTGAGGTTTCATTTGGTTTGGTTCTACTCAATAAAGTGACATAAAAATCGGAGCCAAAGTATTCAACAGCATTTCTAAGAGGCAATCTTATTAGTTTTCTTCTTTATTAATATGACTAAAGCTTTAATGATAGCTTTAAATGGTGAGAAGAGGATATAAAGTCTGGAATTTAAAATGTAGTGTTACTGGAATCAAATTGCACTGATTTCTTTTAACCCCAAACTTGGTACCAAGAATATAAGATTTTTGGTAATAATTTTTACAATTTATAATTTTTATAAATTATTATTTTAACACGCCCCTCCACCACTGCAAGAAAGTATGTAGTAATGTGGTAGTACCAGCTGTTTCCAGCACCTACTAAAAACCTATGGTCTCCATTTTATTAGTTTTTTTTTTGGTACGCGGGCCTCTCACTGTTGTGGCCTCTCCCATTGCGGAGCGCAGGCTCCGGACGCGCAGGCTCAGCGGCCATGGCTCACGGGCCCAGCTGCTCCGCGGCATGTGGGATCCTCCCGGACCGGGGCACGAACCCGTGACCCCTGCATCGGCAGGCGGACTCTCAACCACTGCGCCACCAGGGAAGCCCTATTAGTTTTCATTTTCGTTCTGCTTCTTGTCTCTTAGCTAATCTTGTGCCTTGTGAGAGCAGAGTTTTTAAGAGCACATGATATGGCATCAGTTAGACTTGACATCCGATCCCACCTCCATCAGTTATTTATTGGCTGTGAAGATATCTAGTTGAACTTTTTAACCTCCAGGCTCTTGTACATAAAGGGGGATTGATAGTACCTGCATTTCAGCAAATGTATTGCATAAGCACTTAGTGCTTCTGAGAGACTCAACAAATACATGTTGTATGTCATGTGTGCCAATCACTTATTTATAAGTCTGTATTTCCAGCTTTTTTACTCAGTGTTTGTTTTTTTTTTTTTTTTGGAGATACGTTCCTGACAGTCATTTCCTCTCCTCAGAGAAAGAAATGGGCATATGGTGTCATATATTTAAAAGAGACGATTTAGCACCTAAGAGCCTGTAGCAATAGCGGCGTATCTGCAAAAAGTTGCTCTTTGGTCAAACCCAAGGGAAATAGCTAGTAAATACTATTTTGGGTAAGTGATATACCAAAATGATGTCACTGAATCAAATCCCAAACTTGTTGAAATGACCGCTTATAGACCATCTCTTTGCAAATACTCCAGTTATTGAACACTGGATGAGTTATTCAGGGAAACAGTGACCACTTAGGGAATGTCTGTAATATTCTGAATTTACAATGGAAGTACTGATAATCTCCCCTAACTAGTGTTGTGTATCTCTCTCAGAAGTAGACTCTTGGATAGAATGAACTGTAGGTCCAAATCAGAATAATACTTTGAAAGTTTTACGTTTGTGATGGAAAAGTGAGTAAAAGTCTTTTTTTCCCTTTTTTGCAACTTGACAATTCTTGAGTTAATTACCAAACAATGTCTGCAAAGTAGATATGCTCTTATGCTACTGATATTATTAGGTATGTCTGTGCAGAGAGTTAGGGTATAAAGACTAACAATGGTGGATGAGACTATATATGTTGCCCTGGTGATGATAAAAATGTGGATTCATAGTTTTTCAAATGCTTGAAAAACAACACATCTATTATGAAAAATTTTGTGTTGATATATATAATACAAAACAAGAAAAAATACTTAATTTTTAAAAAGAAATAAGCACCTAAACCAACAGAATAAACAGATAAAAAGAAAATTATGCCAGTTTAAAATAGCATACTTATTAAAATCCAATAGATGTCTAAAAGCAGAATGATAAATATTTATGATGATGTTAAAAAATAAACAGAGGAAACATAAAACACAGAGGAAATATTTGTCTACTGAAAATGGAAGCTTCTAAAACTTAATGGATATTTTTTCAGAATCCAACTTTGACTTTGAGGTCTGAACTATAAAATAGTTTACAGAATTTCTTAAACAGTACAACATAAAGTGCTTGGTATATGAGCTTGATGAAACATTAAATATATACGTGTTATTCAGTGATACTAAAGGATGGAGAATATAGTACAGATAAGGGGCTAAGCTAACTTCCCTGTTGACAAGTAATACCAAAGGCAAGCATTGTTAACTCTAACACTGTAGAAATATTGGAAGGAAAAGAATCTCTTTAAAGAGTAGTTACAAACAGTGAAACTACTCCTTTAAAGATACAGAAAGAGCTCATGTGTGTATCTGTAGGTTGTATCCTAACACAATAAAATTGAATCAAAACTATATTTCATGGTGCCTGGTGGTGCCCAGGTATTATTATCTGTTTACCATTCTTCCTTGTATTTACATCAAAATAGTATGGCTGAATTATAAGCATATTGCTTAAACTCCTTCTTTTCAACCAAAAGCTTATTTAAATTGGTTATTTCTCAAATTGTGTGTCATTGACACTTAATTCTATGAAATACCACACTGAAAATTAATTCTGCACTCTAATACGTTTGGGAAAGGCTGCATTTGAAAATTCTCTCTGGGATACTAGGGTGAAAGATAATAATGTTCACCAAACGTAATTTTGCTTCTTTGTATTTTCCAGTCCCCATTGGATACTGGAATATGTGACCAGTTATGACCCTAAAAATGTGAGCACAGAGAGGTAAATATTGGGATAAGACATTGGAAAACTCAATAAGACTTGAAAACTCTTCCATCTTTGTTTTCTTGTTGTTTGTTTGTTCGTTGCCCTCTTCTTAACCATAGTAAGGAAAAAAGCCCCATTATATATGGTGCAACTGCAAGATGGTGGTACCCAGTCAGGGATATTTGTGGAAAAATCATCATTGCTATCCTGTAATGGGCATGTAGTGTGAATGATAAATAAACATCTATTGCGTTAAGTCACTAGGAGTTCAGGATTTGTTGCCAAGATATAATCTAGTCTGTATTGACCATACAATTATGTATAATGCATATTATATAAGAGAAACTCTTAGAAGCCCTATGGTAAAGGGAACTCTTAAATTGTTTCTCTCTTATATCCCAAATGTATTTGACTATAGCAACCCCTTTTTTGTCCCAGAATGTATTCATATTCTTTTGATCTGGTGTTCTGTGTAGCACAGTTTATGAAACACTCATTTTAAATGATTCTTCACCTTACTTATGTTATCATCCTCTAACTGTGTGGGATTCAAGCACTTTGAAGGTTTATCATCCACTGGATAAAATAATGAAGAACTTTCTTTTATTTGTCCAAAATTACCTTCTGAATTTGAGGATACATATTGATAATGAACTGAAAATCCGCGATCATATTTATGTTTTCTTTACTACTGTGCATTTTAATCATATCTCATCTCATTTCTCACCTTTTCAGATGGTTTAGGTTATTCTCCTTGAAATAACAACAACAACAATAGTAGTTCCTTTGTAATTTTCCAAGTCTTTAGTTGTTCTTTTCTGGATTTTCCTGAGCTCGCTTATTCATAATTGATGTTCAAAAACCTTTCTTACAAATGTTTTGCAATATGGTTTTTGTTTTTGGGTTTTTTTGCGGTACGCGGGCCTCTCACTGTTGTGGCCTCTCCCATTGCGGGGCACAGGCTCCGGACGCGCAGGCTCAGCGGCCACGGCTCACGGGCCCAGCCGCTCCGCGGCACGTGGGATCTTCCCGGACCGGGGCACGAAGCCGTGTCCCTTGCATCGGCAGGCTGACTCCCAACCACTGTACCACCAGGGAAGCCCTGCAATATGTTTTATAAAGGAGTGAGATAAGTTTTTTCTATTGGTCTTCTGTTGACATCTTTAAAGATTTAGAGTGGACACTAGAGAACACTGGAAAAAATGGGATTCATTTTGCTTCCTGGTTCTCTTAGAAATTTGAAATTTGTTGACTACTGCCTATCATCTGAAGCATAATTTTCTTATCCTCTAAAATCATTTCTATTCTTCAATCTATTTACATAACCTGACAAATTGTTCCTGTATTCGTGTTAGCTTGACATTGCATTTTCAAAAACAAGGTAAGATAATCTATAATCTTTGGTATTTCATTATATCATTTTTTGGATCACTTATTAAAAGTAATACTGTACCAACACTCATGGTTGGAATATCCACCATTGATACATCTTCTTTACTAGGGAGTACATTTCTGCTCAGAGAAAGGAATATATATCCCTTCCTTATATTTCCTGTACCTAAGACAATTTTCCAAACTTTCTCATCAATTTCAAGGCCATATATCAAAATTATGTTATCTTTTATCTAGTGTAGTATGCTTGCTAAAGTGTTCAGTGGATTAGTTATTGATGTAGGTGTCACTGATTTCCTTGATATAAAAAATGAGAGTTGCTATTCTCATACCAATTTTAGAGACAATATCAGATTTTACTCCTTCTCATAAATATAGACATTCATTAAGGTACTTACGTGACTTTTTGTTTTGTTTTGTTTTGTTTTCTCTCCCTCAGATGTCACATCTACTTCCTTACCTTCAACCATTATTTCCACGTAGGTGATTTGAAGATCACCTGTCCCGTCCAGATTTCAATAACTCACTTCGTATATCCAGATGCTCCCAAACACAACTCCATCGCACCCTCCAGTACATCCACTTCTTCATGTTTAAGGCTTACACATTCTATAACTTGCCACAAAGTAGAATTTCCTCCTTCCTTCCATTTGTCTGGGAGTGATATGACTATTGTCCAAGTCAGGTTCCAGCTTGGTTACATTCTTTGGAGGGATTATTTAACACATCAGCTCTCCTTGTGTTGCATGCATACTGAGCATATGTTCTGGATTTATGAGATAAACTCACATTCAAATACTCTGGCCTATTTTATTTTGTTTTTTTTTTTTTGTGTGTGTGTGTCTCCTGTTATTAACATAAGTATGTTAGAATTTGCCTAACCAGTTGCCTCACTGTTTGAATTGGGTTTTGAAAACATGCACCATAGGAATAAGAAGTTTGGTGGAGTAAAAGGGAATATAAAGTTGATATATTTTTTAATTTTAAAGTGTGGTCAGTTAAAACTTATTACACCTAACATTTAATAAAGTATGTGAGAAGTATTAAAACTTATTCATTCACTTTTCTTAGAAGAAACTCTTGATTTTTTATTTCTCTGTTACCCAAATTCTATTTGACATTCAATTTAAAATCCAAAGGAGGTCGTGAAAGCCCTTAAGATAATGACTGAAATAGCAATATAGGCTGACATTTAATGAATGGGATGGATATGTTTCCTACCTGAAGAGAAAATGTGAGGATTGAAAGTCACACTGGCTATAAGGTCTCTGTGGGTATCCTCGTCTTTTATGAGGATCTCTGGGGAATGTTTGTTACTTAGCTCTTCACCAAAACATTATCTCTGAAAATATTCCACAATTTCACATTGTTTAAAGTTTACTGGTGGTGATAGAGTTAAAACTATTTAATACTCTTTAGTGTTTTTCCCAAATCTTTAAAAATATTAGCAATTCTGGAGAACCCATGCTTCATTTACAGTAATAAAAGTAGATTCCCATTTCTGCTTCTGTTATCATTATTATTTCATGTCAGTTGCTTGTCTCATTAACTGAAAAACTCAATATTGGAATTTGAGACACAGAGATGCCAGTTCAGGGAGGCATCACCTTTATTATCAAATATCTAAGATGACAGTTCATTGCATACTTGGAATGTCACAAAATTTATTCTGGTTCCCTCTGGATGTAAATCAAAAGGTTACATTGGCAACTTATCTTAGACTTCTAAATTAAGAGCCAGAAATTTAGGTGTATTTCACATACTCATACAGTGAAGCCTTTGTAGAGATCAAAGAGTTGATCATAGGATACATTCAACAGTGTTGTAGACCTTTATTTAAACTATATTAGTATGAAAACTGCAGGTTAATACTACAAGCATATGTAATGGATATGCCTTTCAGTTCAAAAATATAGCTGTGCAAGAACTTTTATCTAGAAGCCAATTTAAGAACTATCCCAATCCCTATTCTTCTGAGTTGGACAAAGAAGTGTTTTTCTTGGGGTTGTGACTAAGTCTCAGGGGACTTACATAATGCTAGATAATGAATATACATGATGTCAACAAGTCATCTCCCCAAGCAGGCATCTCCGGAAAGGTCCATCGACCTGTCCGTTCCTCAGCATAGACACTTACAGACTCTCTTGCCTGTCCACAGGACCACTTCATTTATAGTGGTTCTCTCTGCTGCTGATTACATGTGTGGGCATGGACCACATCCTCTGGTTTCCATACCACTGGAAGTGAGTATGTACAGGATAAGCCCATCTGCCTAAACCCAGCAAGCATCTTGCTCTGAGGTCTTGCTGGCCTTCTGGGGTCTACTCAGGAATATCCTCTTGGCTCTTTGATCTCCCAGTCCTCTCTGGGATGTTGCTGCTTCCCAAAGGCTCTACCTGAGAAAGAGGCAGGGAGTTAGTTCTTCCACCAGCCTCTCCCCGCTCATTGCTGCTCCTTGTCTTTCTTTCCCTCACTTCCTTGTCTCCAGCCAAGAGATGAGGAAACAGGCCAGAGATTATCAGGTATTCACTGGTTCACACCCTATCACCTCCTTCCCTGGAGATGTTGTGGAAGAAACAAAGGAAAGGTAAAACACTTAATGCTCTTAATTTTTCTTATCTTTGCTGTAAAGTGGATAGTACATTACACTCTCCCCAAACATGACAAGCACCTTAATATATTTTCCCATCCCTCGAGTCTCTGCCCTCTTACTCCTTCTGGAATAATTTCTCCTTTTGGTGGGGTTCTTTCTCTGTGGGTACTTTCAAATACTGTTTCGATGTATATTTGTGTGAGGCAAAAATTTTTGAAGTGAATATATTGATTTTATCCTCACTCTTAAGTGATGAAATACCTGTATATAAAATTATGGACCACAGGTTCTTTTCCCGTTTATATTTTAGAAGTGTTTATCCTTTATCTTTTTGCAGCTAGGACATCTAATGTCCATGTGATGTTTGTTCCTTTGCTCCATATTTCTGAAAACCTTTAAAATGTTTCTGCTTTCTTTACATCAAATTTGTTATGATATATGTAAGAGTAGGGTTTTTTTAACATCTTTATTGGAGTATAATTGCTTTTCAATGGTGTGTTAGTTTCTGCTTTATTAACAAAGTGAATCAGTTATACATATACATATGTTCCCATATCTCTTCCCTCTTGCGTCTCCCTCCCTCCCTCCCACCCTTCCTATCCCACCCCTCTAGGTGGTCACAAAGCACTGAGCTGATCTCCCTGTGCTATGCAGCTGCTTCCCACTAGCTATCTATTTTACATTTGGTAGTGTATATATTTCCATGCCACTCTCTCACTTCGTCACAGCTTACCCTTCCCCCCTCCCCATATCCTCAAGTCCATTCTCTAGTAGGTCTGTGTCTTTATTCCCATCTTGCCCCTAGGTTCTTCATGACCATTTTTTTTCCTTAGATTCCATATATATGTGTTAGCATATGATATTTGTTTTTCTCTTTGTGACTTACTTCACTCTGTATGACAGACACTCGGTCCATCCACCTCACTACAAATAACTCAATTTCGTTTCTTTTTATGGCTGAGTAGTATTCCATTGTACATATGTGCCACATCTTCTTTATCCATTCATCTGTTGATGGATACTTAGGTTGCTTCCATGTCCTGGCTATTGTAAATAGAGCTGCAATGAACATTGTGGTACATGACTCTTTTTGAATTATGGTTTTCTCAGGGTATATGCCCAGTAGTGGGATTGCTGGGTCGTATGGTAGTTCTATTTTTAGTTTTTTAAAGAACCTCCATACTGTTCTCCATAGTAGCTGTGTCAATTTACATTCCCACCAACAGTGCAAGAGGGTTCCCTATTCTCCACACCCTCTCCAGCATTTACTGTTTGTAGACTTTTTGATGATGGCCATTCTGACTGGTGTGAGGTGATATCTCATTGTAGTTTTGATTTGCATTTCTCGAATGATTAATGATGTTGAGCATTCTTTCATGTGTTTGTTGGCAATCTGTGTATCTTCTTAGGATAAATGTCTATTTAGGTCTTCTGCCCATTTTTGGATTGGGTTGTTTGTTTTTTTTGATATTGAGCTGCATGAGCTGCTTGTATATTTTGGAGATTAATCCTTTGTCAGTTGCTTCATTTGCAAATATTTTCTCCCATTCTGAAGGTTGTCTTTCTTTCCATCTTCTTTATGGTTTCCTTTGCTGTGCAAAAGCTTTTAAGTTTCATTAGGTCCCATTTGTTTATTTTTGTTTTTATTTCCATTTCTCTAGGAGGTGGGTCAAAAAGGATCTTTCTGTGATTTATGTCACAGACTGTTCTGCCTATGTTTTCCTCCAAGAGTTAGTTTTATAGTGTTTGACCTTACATTTAGGTCTTTAACCCATTTTGAGTTTATTTTTGTGTATGGTGTTAGGGAGTGTTCTAATTTCATACTTTTACATGTACCTGTCCAGTTTTCCCCGCACCACTTATTGAAGAGGCTGTCTTTTCTCCACTGTACACTCTTGCCTCCTTTATCAAAGATAAGGTGACCATATGTATGTCGGTTTATCTCTGGGCTCTCTATCCTGTTCCATTGATCTATATTTCTGTTTTTGTGCCAGTACCATATTGTCTTGATTGCTGAAGCTTTGTAGTATAGTCTGAAGTCCAGGAGCCTGATTCCTCCAGCTCCATTTTTTTTCTCAAGACTGCTTTGGCTATTCGGGGTCTTTTGTGTTTCCATACAAATTGTGAAATTTTTTGTTCTAGTTCTGTAAAAACTGCCAATGGTAGTTTGATAGGGATTGGATTGAATCTGTAGATTGCTTTGGGTAGTAGAGTCATTTTCACAATGTTGATTCTTCCAGTCCAAGAACATGATATATCTCTCCATCTATTTGTTATCATCTTTAATTTCTTTCATCAGCGTCTTATAGTTTTCTGCTTACAGGTCTTTTGTCTCCTTAGGTAGGTTTATTCCTAGATATGTTATTCTTTTTGTTGCAATGGTAAATGGGAGTGTTTTCTTATTTTCACTTTCAGATTTTTCATCATTAGTGTATGGGAATGCAAGAGATTTCTGTGCATTAATTTTGTATCCTGCTACTTTACCAAATTCATTGATTAGCTCTACTAGTTTTCTGGTAGCATCGTTAGGATTCTCTATGTATAGTGTCATGTCATCAGCAAACAGTGACAGCTTTGCTTCTTCTTTCCCGTTTTGGATTCCTTTTATTTCTTTTTCTTCTCTGATTGCTGTGGCTAAAACTTCCAAAACTATGTTGAGTAATAGTGGTGAGAGTGGGCAACCTTGTCTTTTTCCTGATCTTAGTGGAAATGGTTTCAGTTTTTCACCATTGAGGACGATCTCGGCTGTGGGTTTGTCATATATGACCTTTATTTATGTTGAAGAAAGTTTCTCTGTGCCTACTTTCTGGAGGGTTTGTATCATAAATAGTTGTTGAATTTTGTCGAAAGCTTTCTCTGCATCTATTGAGATGATCATATGGTTTTTCTCCTTCAATTTGTTAATATGGTATATCACATTGACTGATTTGCATATATTAAAGAATCCTTGTATTCCTGGGATAAACCCCACTTGATCATGGTGTATGATCCTTTTAATGTGCTGTTGGATTCTGTTTGCTAGTATTTTGTTGAGGATTTTTGCATCTGTGTTCATCAGTGATATTGGCCTGTAGTTCCCTTTCTTTGTGACATCTTTGTCCGGTTTTGGTATCAGGGTGATGGTGGCCTCATAGAATGAGTTTGGGAGTGTTCCTCCCTGTGCTATATTTTGGAAGAGTTTGAGAAGGATGGGAGTTAGCTCTTCTCTAAATGTTTGGTAGAATTCGCCTGTGAAGCCATCTGGTTCTGGGCTTTTGTTTGCTAGAAGATTTTAAATCACTGTTTCAATTTCAGTGCTTGTGATTGGTCTGTTCATATTTTCTATTTCTTCCTGTTTCAGTCTCAGAATGTTGTGCATTTCTAAGAACTTGTACATTTCTTCCAGGTTGTCCATTTTATTGGCATAGATTTGCTTGTAGTAATCTCTCATGATCCTTTGTATTTCTGCAGTATCAGCTGTTACTTCTGCTTTTTCATTTGTAATTCTATTGATTTGAGTCTTCTCTGTTTTTTTCTTGATGAGTCTGGTAATGGTTTATCACTTTTGTTTATCTTCTCAAAGAACCAACTTTTAGTTTTATTGATCTTTGCTATCGTTTCCTTCATTTCTTTTTCATTTATTTCTGTTCTGATCTTTATGATTTCTTTCCTTCTGCTAACTTTGGGGGATTTTTTGTTCTTCTTTTTCTAATTGCTTTAGGTGTAAGGTTGGGTTGTTTATTTGAGATATTTCTTGTTTCTTGAGGTAGGATTGTATTGCTATAAACTTCCCGCTTAGAACTGCTTTTGCTGCATCCCATAGGTTTTGGGTCGTTGTGTTTTCATTGTCATTTGTTTCTAGGTATTTTTTGATTTCCTCTTTGATTTAAGAGTAGGTTTTTAATTCTACCTATTATGTGTGTTAGTGCTGAGATAGGTGTGAATGGGGTAAAGGGAACTAGGGTAAGTCCTCAGAATCACTTTGGGGTGTGTGTGTGTGTGTGTGTGTGTGTGTGTGTGTGTGTGTGTAACATCTTCAGGATCTTGACCCTACAGGCCCTTTGGCCTCACAACACAGTTCAATAGACCCAAAGCTCTGTGTGTTAAATTGTTGCCTTCTTAAGGGCATCTCATCCCCAACTCAAGTAGGGATGGTTCATCTTGGGGTGGGGGGAGTGGGTACCTCATCATAATAGAAATAGCCTGTGAGCATCCTTTGTCCTTTAGTCCTGTCCTGTCCCTTTCCACCTACCCCTGCACACCCTGTCCCCCTTGGATCTTGACATGTCGATTCAAGATTCTAACAGTTACACCTGGGCCTTGAGGACTGAGGAGGTGAGTGTAAGCTCTTAGCATTCTTCCTCTCCTGGACCCGGATTTCACAGTATTTTCCAATATGTACTCATAATCCATCATTTGTCCTTTTGATTGTTTGTTTTCATTAAAAATAAAAAATATAGTCAGGTTTTGCGGGTGCTGACTTGACTAAAAATGATTACAGTCTACCACCATCTTTAAAGGGTTAAACGGACATTTCGTAAACTTTTTTAGAATAAAAAAGCAGTTTCTAGCACTGCTCCGGCCCTCTCTCCCCACTTTCATTTAGATCACTGTGCTTACACCTCCCTATTTAGAAATTTCAGGGCTGCTGCAGACACTCAGGGTGAGAAGTAAGAGAAATAAGGACAAAGGAGCAATGACTATTGTGAACCTTTTTAAAATAGTAATTCATTCAATCCACCCAACAACTAGTATATAAAATTAATGAGATTAGTAATATTGCCATTTTATAAGTGAAAGCAGTGTTGTTTGGAGATTTCTGAAACCCCACATTTAGTAAATGGCAGACCCATATTTTATATTCGGATTTGTCTGAGTACCAATCTCTTTTTCAAAACAAACACATTTGAACTTGGCGGTAAAAGACGTACATAGTTGGTACACTAGCTCTGTCAGTGGTGTGACCTTCTATAAGCCATGTAACTTCTCTGTGCCTCAATTTTCTTATTTGTTAATTGAGAGTATAAAAACCATTTCGTGATGGTTTTGAGCTTTAACCTGAATTAAACCAATAATATATATGGATATGCCTGGCATCATCCCCTAGGTTGGTGGTTAGTAAATTTTTGCTGAAGTTGAATTTGTTGGAAATTAAGCCATATCCCATTTCTCAATAGAAAACCCTGTCATCATTTACCATCGCATCAAAAAGAACAAAATACCTAGGACATGATAGCATTTTAATTATTGGAACAGGATATCTTATATAATACAAACCCAGAGTAAACAATTTCATGTGAGGTAGCAAAATAATTCCCTCCAAAATTTTCCAGATCACTAGCAGTCTGAGGTATAGGATAAAGATAATTTTTAAAATTGTTCAAGAGAAGAAATCTTTCTTCCAGTAGCGAATCAAATAACTGGAGAGGGTGTGTGTGTGTGTGTGTGTACATTATGTGCATGTATTTATCTCTTTATAGTTTCTTGTTGTTTGTTTGCTCACATATCTAGGCAATTTCTGGATATTCTGCTTTTATTTTAGCAGTACTTCTGAAATCTGTGTGAAGTAAAGATAGCACGTAATAGAGGAAAGAAGAGGAGAGGGGAAAGAATGAAGAATGAATTAGGAGTGGAAATAACATTTACTAAAAGCCCACTTTACAGCAGGAATGACAGTAGGCGTTTTTATAATAGGTTAACTCGAAGGTATAACAAATATCTGTTGCTGCTTTTCTTTTTAAATAGAATTCTGATGTTTTCTGTAGGAAATGTGTGTGTGTGTGTGGGGGGGGTGTGTGTAAGAAATTTATTGTGGGGAATCATTAGAAATATATTGTCTAAAATTCCCTTCAGGCAATTTTACCTAAGATTGGCATCAAGATTGGTAAAATGGCCATGTTGCTTCTTGCCGATTACATTGTGAAAAATAAGAATCAGTTTTACCTCCAGAGTAGAAAAGAATCATAGATCTTTCTTACTAACTGAATTGATCTTGCATGTGAATTGAGAAAGATTGTGCAAGGCAATCTTTACCCCAAAGAATTCAACTGGAAATCATGAGGTTACGTGAATGTAAAGTGCTTCAGTTTAAATAAAAATATTATTGTTTAATAATAATTTGTGGTAATTATGACACAGTATGGAGAAAGCATATTGAAACTAAAATGCAATACTGGTAGCAGTTGCTAAGTTATTATCAAGGACTAAACCCATTCAGAGGATGATGCTGTGAACATTTTAATATTGCACTCAGTTCCAAAGTAGCTCGAGAAATCGTTTGTATAAACAACGATCTACAAGCCTTTTGTTGTTGTTGTTTTTTTCAATGCACAAGGCCAAGCGTGTGGCAGAAAAAGAGAAAAAAGAAATTACGTTTGTGAGCACGCTGGCACTTTCTTGAGAGTACTGGGGTGTCAGATTCACATCAGTGAACATTTATTCTTAAAAACAAATGCCTATTATTCTTTGCCTTTGTGGTCACTGAGCTAAGAAAAAGGTCAACCGGTGTTAGGGGGAAAAAAACGAAACAAAACGTGTGAGACATTGAAACAGTGAGTGAGAAGTTGATGAAGGCAGCTCTCAGGTGGGTTTTATCACATGTAGATTTATTTTTGACTCTGAATATTTAATATGACACAAAGCACTTGGGCAACTTTTGAAGGTTCTTATTTCAATGCCTGCAGAGAAATCTATTTGAAATATACAGTACGCTCGTCTATATGTCTTGCCCTGGCTAAACAAAACATCTCACTGCTTTTATTGTTTTATACCCTATAAAAAGCCCCAGAGACTCTATGAAGTAGACTTCATATAACATTTTACCCAAGTCCAGCTCTGTGTACAGGGTATTAATTTTAAGACACTTAATTTTTTTAAACTATAAATTCATTTTTTACATAACTATAATTTCACCATACATAGAGATCAAATTTTTATTTTATTTTGAATTTAACTTTAAAAGCCATTTACTTTAAAGAGATAACTTTTTAAAATATTTCATAAAGTACTTGTCAGTGTGCCTAAGAAAATAGGCCTTACTATTTACTCAAGTCACATTTTAAATAATATATTTCAATTAGCTTTACGTTGAATCTAAAATTTAAGGACAAATGTATTAACATGATTTTAAATGCTGCTGTGGGCTTAACTTTTATTGCTTAATTGAGAGTATGTGCCACAGCACAATTATGCCAAGAATATAGCTTCAGTGAAGGAGGAAAGATATTTTATTGTCTCAAGGGCTGACTCTATTCTTATGTTATATCCGGGGAAGGGATGTACATTTCAGAGGTTGAATATTAGCAGCTGCATTCGTTTTTGCAAAATTTGGAATGGCCCCTCTAAAGACCTCAGGACTTAAGTTTTCCCTATTGTGTTCTATTTATTTTAGAATGAGTTGACTATTTTCACATCATCCCCTGAATTGCTATTTTGATGATCTACTACAGAGTATATACTGGCAAAGACAGTGTCCTTTTTTTTGGCATTATGTAAACTTAAAAACAATTGCACTGCTATAAAATATGAGAATCTTGCAACTGCAAATCAGGCTGGGAAGGTTTTCATGCCTCATTAACACCCGTGCTATAAATTGAGGTTTAACAGTTTGACAAAGTAATATTTCAAACTGCAATAATCACAGGAGTGTTTATTTTAATAGTTTCAAATACCAAGCAGAAGATTCTTAGAGTTAATAAACATCCCCCAATGGATTCTTTATGATAAAAGAATATCAATGTAGTTTGCTTGTTATCCTGGGGATATAAATTGGATCAGATCAAAGAATCAATTCTATCTTTGAAGTTCCACTTGCATTCTTTCCTTAATTCTCAGAGTTTTGAATTTACATGGTGATACACACATCTAAGAAAATAGGGCTATACATTTGTGACCTTTTCTTAACAGCGGCTCCCATAATTGAATGATAATTAGAAAGTCTCTCAGAGTGTAAATAACTGTGTGGACAGGAAGCTCCCTATGTCTTTTAAACTTTATCCATGAGATTCCTGTGAAGTATCTTGAAATAGTAATTACTGAGTAAAGACAAGATTGTAATGCTACCTACACGTACTTAGTGATCATAGTGAGATCACACAGTATGACTGTTAACTGTGACAAAAGTATCAAGTCATAAAGTTAGAGATGTCAGAAATCTAATCTTGTCCATTTATTCACAGTTAAGGAAATAAAACAGAAAAGTCATGATGTTGTTCCAAGATGATGTACTTTCCCAAGATGACATCCCACAAAGTGGCAACTACATCTGAGTCTCCTGTCTTCCAGCTCAAAATTCTTTTCCTTATTCTCTACTGTGGTCTCCAGAAAGGGACAGGAAATATAGAATCATTATAGTAGATACTTATTTTTTGTAACAATTTTATTTTATTTTTAAAATTTATTTATTTTTGGCTGCGTTGGGTTTTCGTTGCTGTGCGCGGGCTTTCTCTAGTTGTGGCGAGCGGGGGCTACTCTTCATTGTGGTGTGCGGGCTTCTCATTGCTGTGGCTTCGCTTGTTGCAGAGCACGGGCTCTAGGTGAGTGGGCTTCAGTAGCTGTGGCATTTGGGTTCAGTGGTTGTGGCTTGCGGGCTCTAGAGTGCAGGCTCAGTAGTTGTGGCGCACGGGCTTAGTTGCTCCACAGCATGTAGGATCTTCCCAGACCAGGGCTTGAACCCGTGTCCCCTGCATTGGCAGGTGGATTCTTAACCACTGCACCACCAAGAAAGTCCCTAGATGTTTATTTTTAAATAATTATAGATCCACAGTATGTCGCAAAGTTAGTACAAAGATGGTACCCTCCAACTAGTTTCCTGCAGTGGTTACATCTTTGAAAACTACAGTGCAATAATTTGACATTGGTACAATGTGTGTATAGTATCTATCAAATGTATAGATTCATGTAACCACCATTCAGTTTAGATACAGAGGTATTCTGGCACCACAGACATTTTCCTCACGTCACTCTGTTATAGCCAAATCTACCACCAGCCACCAGCCCCACACCTGATGATTTTATGGCAGTGTACTGGAAGTAGAAATCTTAAATCCCTGTAAGTCCTTTTCAGCCATTATTCTTTTGAATAATCGTTCAGCTCTACCCACATTTATCTCTTTTTCTAAGATTCTGATGACATGAATGGTAGACCTTTCTTTAATAGTCTCACAGGTCCCTGAGACTCTGTTTTTGTTTTTTGTTGTTTTGTTTTTTTCCGGTCTGCTTTTCTTCTTTCTGAGCTTCATGTTGGGTCATTTATGTTGTTCTATCTTCTAATTTATTGGTTCTTTCCTCTGCCCTTTGCATTCTGCTGTTGAGTCTATCCTTAGAGTTTTACATTTTGCTTATAGTATTTTTTAGTTCTAAAACCTCTGTTTGGTCCTTTGGATCTTCTATTTTCTCACTGAGACTTTTTATTCTTTTGCGTGTTTGCGGGATGTTCACAATTTCTTGTTGAATCATTTTTATGACAGCTACTTTAAAATCCTTGTCATACAACTCCAACTTCTGTGTCATCTCAGGATTGGCATTTGTCAATTATATGTCAATTATATACCTGTTTAAGTTGAGATGTCCCTGCCTCTTGGTATAATGAGTGATGTTGAAATTATCCTGGGCATTTGGGGGTATTATGTGATGAGACTCTGAACATCCGTTAAATTTTCCGTTTTAGTGGTTCTTCCCTGACATTACACTACCTTGTTACTGCCAGGATGGGGTGAAAGCCTAGGTTTCTCATTCAGCCTCGTTTGACACCTCCTGTGGGAAGGGATACTTTCTAACTGCTTGATGGAGGTGGGATTTTAGGCTCCCTGTTAAGCCTCGGCGGACATTGTCCTGGTTGGAGGGAAGAGAGCTGCTTCATTTGGGTAGAAGTCAGGGATCCCAACTCTTCTCTGGCAACCGCTCTGCCCTGAGGTGGGGAGAGGCTAGAGACGTGTCTGGGTGGAGCTTGGCATGGGTGGGAGTATAGGCTTGCCATTTGGCCCTTGCTGATGGGCGTGGAGGTGGGTTTTTTCCTACGACGTTTTGCTGGAGCAGGTGTTTACTGTATGAAAGCGTTCTGTCTTGCTAGGTTGCCTCTTTGCTAGTCCTTTGACTAGAGGAAGCTGGCTTTTGTGGGCTTTTCTTTTCTTTCTTTTTTTTTTTTTTTCTGTGTCCATTGATGTTTCTGGGTTGTTGGTGGAGAAGCCAGCAACCGTTCTGGGATGTGTGAGGCAAAAAGAAAACCCTGCGAAATCAGTGCCGTGTTGTTTCTCAGAGCCCAATGTCTCTAGCCAGCCCGCCTCCAATTTGCAGTCATCTTACACTTGTTCTATTTAGGATATGAAGGGGTTGGAATGCACTTAGCAGCAAGAATAACAGCATGTGTGTCTGTTGCATCTTAGTCTAGAGGTGGAAGACCCAGGTAGTGTGAGGTCCTATGGATATGTATGATAGAGGCTGTCAGCGAAAGAGAGGAAATGAACGTCAGAAGATGTTTAAGGTGGCGTCATAGGTTTTTGCATATTTCACAAATACCCATGATATGAAGCTGGTTGATATGCCTTTTAAAATAATGATGTTTTAGTTGACGAGTATGTAAAATCTGTCAGATTACAGATTGCAGTCAGTGTTGACTGAGAGGCTGCACTATCCTGTCAGCTCTGATGCACGCTCATTGCATTTAGGTGAGGAGAGATGTTCATACCAACTGACTTCTGTGGAACATTGACATACGGTCTGCTCAGTTATAGTTAACAGTCAACAGTCCCATATATAGCACCCAATTTTAATTTCATTTCTGCTACTCCTCAGTTTATTTTATGTTCACATTATTAAATATGGTATTATTCAAGGTGTTTACAAATAGTACTTATGCGTTGTGTTTGCTACAAAGTTAGTCCTTCCAAACTGATATTAAAAAAACAGCAAAAATAGGTGATAGTCATTATTCTTTTTAATAATTAATAACATTTTAAACGTAATTAGTAGCATGTTTAAAACCTATTGCATTTAAAACGTGAAGTTTGCACATAATGATACATCATGTTTTGTATCTCTGGGCAGATTTAATTTCTGTTTCAGTTCTCTATTTCTGTATAACAAATTGCCCCAAAACTGACTGGCTTAAAACAACAATAATGTTTTCATTTTATTTTTTTATTGAAGTATAGTTGACTTACAGTGCTGTGTTAATTTCTGCTGTACAGCAAAGTGATTCAGTTATACATATCTATAAAATATATATATATATATTCTTATAGTCTCTTCCATTATAGATATAGTTCCCTGTGCTCTACAGTAGGTCTTTGTTGGTTATCTATTTTATGTATAGTACTGTGTGTATTTTAACCCCAAACTCCTAATTTATTCCTCCCCCTTTCCCCTTTGGTAACCATAAGTTTGTTTTCTATGTCTGTGGGTCTATTTCTGTGTTGCGTAAATTCATCAGTATATTTTTTTTAAGATTTCACATATCAGTGATATCACGTGATATTTGCCTTTGTCTGACTGACTTCACTGAATATGACAATCTCTGGGTACATCCATGTTGCTGCAAATGACATTATTTCACTATTTCGTTCTTTTGTATGGCTGAGAAACAGTCCATTTTATATCTCTATATATCTCTGTATATCTCACATCTTCTTTATCCATTCATCTGTCTGTAGACGCCTAGGTTGCTTCCATATCTTGGCTATTGTAAATAGTACTGCAATGAACATTAGAGTGCATGTATCTTTTCAAATTATGGTTTTCTCCAGATAAACACCCAGGAGTGGGATTGCAGGAGCATATGGTTAACTCTATTGTTAGTTTTTAAAGAAAAGTTAAGAGTTTTCAATTTCCCTTTTCTCTGGCATGAACTCAGTGTGACCATCCCAACCCTTCACGTGTTGCATGTATTTTCCAGGCTCATCTCTGACCCTGCCACCACTATCCACCCTATATGCTTCAGACATGAGCAACAGAGCCAGCTTCATGACACATGACCTGTGTAGTCTGCAGAATCCTGCAGTCAAAGGGCTCCACACTTGGTTCAATGCTCTGCCACCTCCATCTTGAAATTCTTAACAATTTTGGAACAAGGGGGCTGCATTTTCATTTTGCACTGGGTCCCACAAATTGTGAGCTGATCTTATTTTTATCTTTAGAATGAGCTTGCTACCCCTCACAATATTCTACCTGGCAAGTTCTCAGATATTTTTCCAGATGCAGCTTAAATATCGCCTTGCCTCTGAAAATGATCAGGATTCCCCCATTCCACCTGCACAGGGAGTAAAGGGCTCTTTTCTCTATATATCTTGGTTCCATGCCACTTGTCATAAACCTCTATCATAGTAATTGGTTTTATTAACGAATATTTGTGTGTACATTTTTCTCCTCCATTAGTTGTGCTTAAGAAAACATGCCTTATTCATTATTACACTCTTAGCAATTTCCTGGTATGTAGTCCATGACATGTATGGTAAATATTAAATAAATTTTTGATTAAATGAAAGAACAGATGACTAGGTGAAACAATGTAGTTATGTATCCTTGTCTTTAAAATATTACAAGCAGACACTGTAGTTTCAACACCAGATAAATTTGTTTGCTGTGTTTACCTCTTATCCCTACCAGAACCCCTCAGTTAACCATCTTTGTTCCAGCCCCCTATTTGTTTCTTATTGGGAATATAAAACGTACTGTTACCAGGTATTCAACAACCTTCATGCCGTTATTAGTTGAATTTAAATTCTTCCTTTAAATTTAACTTCCCAGAGGCAGCAAGAGTCATGCAGACAGTTTAACACTTACTGATGTGCTACATTCTGTGTGTTTTCATTAATACATCTTTGCATACTCATCCACAACTAGATTCTAAGTTCATGGACAGGCTTCTACTTCTGTCCAAGATGGAATAAATAGCAGGGACCAAGTGTACTCTTTCATCTAAAACAGCCACAAAATGAGAGAACGCATATGAAGTCATGATTTTTCAGGACATTGAACAAGAGTCGGGAAAGTACAGTGATCCTTGAGAGATTATGAACAATTGAGGAGAGACCTATGGTTACCCCAGCTTACTGTCTGGAGATCATTTCCAGAGCCAACCTAGGTTCCAGGCTGCAGTGCAGATGTAGGAGGAGCTCAGCTGTCTCCTTGGTTTGAGGAGATAGAGCTGAGCGTCTTGGGAGGCCAAGATGACTGGAGTTCTCAGGGAAGAGTGTTGGAGATGAGAGAGCTGCATAGAAAGGGAGCTCTGGAGTTCTGAAAAGTATCCCTCTGGACTCTTCAGTGGAGTCCTGATTTGTGCATATGTGTGAGGAAACCACCAACAGCTAGAGAATGAACTACTGTCTGTAAATGAATAAAAAGAATGGTATATGGAGCTCACATCGGGCTGGAAGCAGTGCCTATTCCCACCAGCTGGAGAGGAGCACCTCATATTTCATGGGACATGGGATAGAGCCCTCATGAATGTTTGCCTTTGTAGTGGAGGAAGTTTAACCCTCAATGCTGCTTTGATCTCACTCAACAAAGCTTTAAAGCAAGACCCCACATGATCAAGATACTTCCAAGAAACTTAACTGAGTCGTAAAACAAAACTTGGAATATTTATAGGTATATGCAAATTCCAGATGCACCAAGGTAAAATTAACAGTGTCTGCTATTCAATCAAATACTGCTAGGGGTGGAAATTAGCAGGAAAATATAACCCATAATGAAGACAAAGAATACAACATGGACAAGGAAATAACACAGATAATAGAATTAGTAGATAAGGGCATTAAAGACAGTTATTATCATAAGTTCAAGATGCTAGAAGAAAGATTGGGCATGATAAATTGGAGATATAGAAGATATAAAAGAGATCAAAATTGAATTTCTGTCAGTTAAGAAATCCATAAGATGCAGTTAATGTCAGCTTACACATTGTCAAAGGTTAGTGAAGTTGAAGACAAATTACTTAAAATGGAACGCAAAAAGAAAAAAGACTGAAAAAAATTGAACAGACCATCAATGAGCTATGGGGCATCTTGGGGTCCCGAAAGGGTGGAGAAGTAGAAAAAATTTTTAAAAACATAATGACTTCAAAAATGTCCAAATTTGATGAAAGCTATGTTTAAAAATCCAGGAATCTCATCAAGCCTAGAAGAGAAATGAAGAAAACTACGCTAAAGTAGATTATAATCGAATTGTTTAAACTAAAGATAAACTTAAAATATTAAGCTCTTTGAGGTCATACTGTACATTTCTCAGGTATTATTATTATTTTTTTAAAATTTATTTATTTATTTATTTTTGGCTACGTTGGGTCTTCGCGGCTGCGTGGGCTTTCTCTAGTTGCGGCGAGAGGGGGCTACTCTTCATTGTGGTGCGCAGGCTTCTCCTTGCGGAGGCTTCTCTTGTTGCGGAGCACGGGCTCTAGGCTCGTGGGCTTCAGTAGTTGTGGCTCGCCGGCTCAGTAGTTGTGGCTCACGGGCTCTAGAGCGCAGGCTCAGTAGTTGTGGCGCATGGGCTTAGTTGCTCCACGGCATGTGGGATCTTCCCTGACCAGGGCTCAAACCCGTGTCTTCTGCATTGGCAGGCTGATTCTTAACCACTGTGCCACCATGGAAGCCCTCTCAGGTATTACTGAGTGTGGTTCATCATAGTAACACACATGTAATTACTACTTGTGCCATACTCATAGATTAATTTTATAAAATGTGATCTCTTCTTGGTATAATCTTTAAAACCTCAGAAGGCCTTTTTGCCATTTTGAGTACTTCTTAGAAGTGTTTCTTATTCCTCTACATATTTATAGGAGGGTAGGTGACATAAGGCAAATAATTTTGCAATGAAAGTTTTACTTTTAACTGAATTTGTTTATACAGAAGTAATAGATTTTGTAAAAGGAAGTCTTGTTTTTCAATAGGATAATGACCTAGTTGAGTCCAGCTTGGTAACTCACCTTTTAAAAATTTCATTATATATTAAGAAACCTGAAAAGGTAGTAGGCATCCATGTACTTAATCTTGAGCATACATTAAGAGGGGATACTGATTGGTTAACCACTGCATGTTTAGGTCAGATGAAGTGAAGTGCTAGTTTCACAGAGCAGGTAAAACAAATGAATTGCTGAACTCTCAAAATGATGGTAAACAAAATGCTTAGTTGATAGATAGCTGGTAAAAAGATAGATGATAAATACATAGGTAGATACATAGACACATACGTGTATGGAAACATATATACGTACACAGATAGATGGATTTTAAAATTTGGAGGGAATAGATTGAGTATAATAAATACATATTAACTTATAAATGATATCCATTAATAAGGAACTATACTATACTTTTCCCTCAAAGTTCCTTTCTTTGTCTGAAACCAACCTGCATGAAACACTATCCAGTCCTAATTTAGCTGCGCAATGTGTGTCCATTGTGTAATTCATCTCTCTTTGTTCCCCACTGTGGGCTCTTTTAGAGCCTTAGTGCATTGTACGTAATGAGCATACAAAAGCAACTCTACTGTCCATGTAAATCAGTCGTATGAAAAACCCTTGCAGAGAACAATAGCTTTATATGGGCATACAGAAAGTAATTTTATTCTGTTTTAAAAAAATCTTTCTAAAGGATGACTTGATCCTTGACCTCAGAACATCGTCATAACCCTGCCTCCTTCTTACTAATGCATCCTTATGTCTATCTTGTCTTTCTAGTCCACATCATTCTGTTTTCCCTAATACAAATACTTGTATGCTTTTCTTTTCAGTTTCAAAAATGTCCGTTCACAGCCTCTTCTGGATGAGACCTAGTCAATAAACAAATGTGGACCAGATAACAGGGCAAAGTACCAGTTTGGAACAAACATGTGCACCTTTTACAGGAGCTTAGAAAAGAGAATGAGTGCAGGCATCTGGTTAAAGAGACAGGGGCATCTCTATCTTGTTTCCTTGGTAGTTCCTGCTAGACCTTCTCTTATTCCATATAGAATTGGCATGATTTTTAAGTGTATAGAGACTTATGTAGAAAGGTAGACACCACTGAATGGCACAGGAAATGAAAACTCATTTTAGAGTAGAAAAACCCATGTAATAGATCCAGCTTGTTATTTGTCCTGGGCATAAAAGAAAAAGCATAATTAGATAACTGCATATTTTAATAGCTTTCATCATTGATTGTTAACTCGTATAGATGAAAACAAGGTCAGTTCCTTGTATTTTAATTCAAAAACCTGCCAATACGTGGAAAATAAATAATAAAAATATCAAACAATAATAACCTTAAAAGTCACTTAAAAAGTGAGATAGGGCTTCCCTGGTGGCGCAGTGGTTGGGAGTCCGCCTGCCGATGCAGGGGATATGGGTTCGTGCCCCGGTCCGGGAGGATCCCACGTGCCGCGGAGCGGCTGGGCCCGTGGGCCATGGCCGCTGGGCCTGCGCGTCCGGAGCCTGCGCCCCGCGGCGGGAGAGGCCACAGCAGTGAGAGGCCCGCGTACCACAAAAAAAAAAAAAAAAAAAAAAAAAAAAAAAAAAAAGTGAGATATATAGAGCATATGAACCCTGTAGTCTGTTATGTTTATAAAGTTATGCTATATTAAGTGTAAACTCTGAAACAATGTGAGCTCTGAGCACATGTACACATATCCCTCATAACTTTTTCTTACAAAAATGAAAAAAAGTTATTTTTCAGTATAGTTGCTCAATTTCCTATAAACATGGAAACTCTTTACTGATCTTCATAATGAGAATGCCTGAATAGTGACTGATTAAATGTGATATTTTTTGGAAGCTTACAAATGCCAGGAAAAAAAAAAAAAAGTTGGTTGATTTCCAAAATCAGAAGTAAGAAGTCTCATTATTTATTTATTTAGATTAAAAAATTTTTTTTTTGAGCAAAGCCACCTGGAAACCTGAAAACAAAGTGGTGGACCTTCAAATTATGATACGATTTCCAGGCAGGCCTGGTGGTTAAATGAAAGCCCCCAATGTACTTGTAATTTAAGTGTTTCTACAAAGGGTAACTTGCTTGATGGAATCAGAAATAGACAGAAAGCTCCAGGTTCATCCAATTCTGAAAGCTGGGATGTGAAAACTTGTTCTGCTTGAGACTTGATCTATATATAAACTTTTCCAAGTCTCCTAAATCCTCCTAAAGGGCTGGATGATATGAGAATAGAACTAAAATCTCCAGATTCCTCCAAATCTGAACATTTCAGGCCTGGATGAATTATTCTTTTTGAGGTTTGATCTTTGTATAATCTTTCCCCAAATCTCCCAAGTTCTCCTTAAGGTCTCACGACATTTTCTCCAGGTGTGATATTGCTAAGTGCTAGCTTTTGAGAATCATGCCAGAAGGTCAGGGAGTGTCCCTTTAATCTCTTAGAGTTTTACTCAAAATAGAAAATCTCCATGAGCATTCATTCTAGTATAGATGACATACTTTCTGTATATGCAATAGCCCACTTACAGTCTTGCTCTAATTGGACAGAGAACAGGTAGTAACTAGTATAAAGAAATTGTCAGGGCTTCCCTGGTGGCGCAGTGGTTGAGAGTCCGCCTGCCGGTGCAGGGGACGCGGGTTCGTGCCCCGGTCCGGGAGGATCCCACGTGCCGCGGAGCGGCTGGGCCCGTGAGCCATGGCCACTGAGCCTGTGCTCCGCAACGGGAGAGGCCACAACAGTTGAGAGGCCCGCGTACCGAAAAAAAAAAAAAAAAAAGAAATTGTCAGGAAAGACAGTCTTAGAAATGATCTAATCCACAAGGTATCAAAGACAACCTTCTGTGCTTTGTACAAAACATTTTCCATAATTTAACTATTATTTAAATGTCTTCTTTCAAATTATATTGCATGACACTTTGGTCTTTATTTTGATGACCTCATTCAGGTTAAACTTTTACCATTTTGGTGTGGAAAGCACGGTGGAATCTGGCCCAAGTGGGTTAAAATCATTGTTTGTCATTTGCTAACTGCGGTGTCAAGCAGTAATTTAAGATAAATGCCTTAAAGACAGCTCTGCAATCACAGATGTATTTTCTAGAAGTGTTGAATTAGAGTTCATCTTCTCAATACTTCTGTGATCTTTACAGCAAGTAATGAACATGTGAGGTAGATAAAGTGTGGAATCATGATTGTTTCAGAAGCTGAAGCAAAGTGCAAAGTCATCAAGAGACTTCCCATGATGAATAAAACTAATGACTGAAACATTAATCAGAAAGGATGTTCTAAAGATTTATGCTAATACTTACATTTCTGAAGGTATAAATGAATCAAGATAATTTTTTTTTCATTTTTAATATGTGAAAAGTTATTTTTAAGAAATGCTAATTTAAAATGTGATCACCATTCAGTGATGAAGTGAATGTCATGTTTTATTTGAAGTCCACTTTTAAAAATCCTACCTATAAAACAATCCACCCAGGAATGTACGTTAACAGAAGCAAAGTTCCAGTCAGCATCACATGTACTTTCTTCTGGAATTTTGGTATACAGTGCTTATGACAATGTTAGATGGTATGTCAGTATCTTAGGTTTTATGGAATATTCAGTTATTATATTTAATATAATAACTTATATGAATAATATATATTTTATTTAGATAAATAACAGGTGTGTATATAAATAATACATACATATATAAAATACCTATGCTCGTCAATTATGTGTCAACTTGGCCAGGACCATAGGGTGCTCAAATATTTGGTCAGACATTATTCTAGGTGCTTTTGGATGAGATTAGTATTTAAACTGGTGCACTCTGAGTAAAGCAGATTGCCATCCATAATGTGGGTATGCCTCATCCAATCAGATGAAGACTTGAATAGAACAAGAAAAACAGCCTCCGCCTAGCAAGAGATCATTCTCTTCCTGGTTCTGAGCAGACGGTCTTTGGGGCTAGAAATGGAATATCGTGGGTCTCCAGCCTGCCGTCTTTTGGATTAGAACTGCACGATTGACTTTCTTGCGTTTCCAGCCTGCCAGCTCACCCTGGAAGACTTGCTAAGCCTCCATGATCACTGAGCCAATTCCTTATGATAAATCTCTTTCTCTATACATACACATCCTATTGGTTTTGTTTCTCTAAAGCGCCTTGACTGATTCAATACTCATATAAATTATGTTTTTTCTTGGTGTTATAAATACAGCCTCAGATCTCACAAACTTTCTCAGCACCCGATGCTAATTAACTATCAAAGAGCAACAAGATTAAATTTCATTCAAATGTTATGACTTACTGAACTCCCCCCTTTAAATTTCTAAAATATAGTCGAGAAATCAAGCCTGCTTAATTTGTCATCTGTACTTGGCCTCTACATTACACGTGAAATTGATTTTCTCAGAATACGTATCAGGATTGAATTTTTCCCCATGGGTGCCGACTTCTTTCACTTTTCGCCAAGAAAGAGAAAACATATGAATGATTAATATAGGTGTATGTGCCATTGTGAACACGAACTTTCACATGCTTTTAGCACTTACTGTAGGATACTGGCCCAGCAGACTCTATCACCTCGCCACCTCTGGTAGTTCAGATTGGGTCCAGGACTGGACCCAATTATAAAATCAACACCAGAGCATACACTGCACCTAGCTCAGGTCACTCTCTCGATGCCTTCCCCTGCCTCAAAGGAACTAGCTTCTTCTTATAACTTTCCTTAAGCCAATGAAGTGTTAGAGGGTCAGAAAGTAAAATATTTCCTGAAAATGACATCTGTATAAGCTTTTGAGTGTCTGGCTATTATGAGATGAGGAAAGGCAAGAAGGTACAAAAGGCCAGGAAGAGGTTTTAAAATAGAGGCCGTGAGATGCTTATAAAAGATGGAGTGAAGAGAAAGTTTAACATCACAGTGGAGACCAAGCATGAAATCTAGAAATATTGGAACAAGATCAGGTTACAAAAGTGGCCAAATCTCAAGAGGTTGTTGACAGGACCTGTGATGGTTTATATACAATATTCTGAAATTGTGAAGAGAATTAAATCCACCTCCTCAGTGAGAGGCATTCAGCAAATTATTTCTTTCAACAAGAAATGAGTAAGAAGATACAATAATAATTTTTAGCATCTTTATTTCTTTGCAAAAACCTTAAAACTTCTAAAATGTAATTCTCATAAAAATAATATAAGGGAGTTAGAAAACTGTGGCAAAGCGTGTTTAGATAAGCATAGGTAAATTATCTAAATTCAAATCTAGTAAGGGGTAGAGTCAGAATTCAGTTCCTTGTCTTTTGACTCGACAATGCTGAATGCCGTGAGAAATACATGAGAAAAAGGCTTCAGTGCTGTCAAAATGTAGGTGAATTGGGGATAGATAATTTAAACCCACATAGTAGAGAGAATTCAAAATACACATAGTCCTCACCCTTAACCATTTGTAGGTCAGTTTTCTGGAAAAAAGAAAAAGTCAATGTGGGCTGGACTCTTTTTATGCCAGTGTGATCTGTCTTTATTAAAAATGACCAGGGCTTCCCTGGTGGCGCAGTGGTTGAGAATCCGCCTGCCGATGCAGGGGTCACGGGTTCGTGCCCTGGTCCGGGAAGATCCCACATGCCGCGGAGCAACTAAGCCCGTGAGCCATGGCCGCTAGGCCTACGCGTCCGGAGCCTGTGCTCTGCAACGGGAGAGGCCACAGCAGTGAGAGGCCCGCATACCGCAAAAAAAAAAAAAAAAAAAAAAAAAATGACCAGAAATGGAAAAGATCAAATTCTTCTCTTGTGCCCTAAGGAGTCTCTTCACTCCTCCACAC
This sequence comes from Kogia breviceps, assembly GCF_026419965.1. Taxonomy (NCBI): domain Eukaryota; kingdom Metazoa; phylum Chordata; class Mammalia; order Artiodactyla; family Physeteridae; genus Kogia; species Kogia breviceps. Next base: position 9,411,956 of record NC_081318.1, on the reverse strand, counting down.
ATAATTTGTATTTCTGAAACGCAGTGCAAATGTCCATCAAAATAATCTTTTTTTTTTTTTTCCTTATAGTTTTTCAATTAAGATATTTCTAACTGAGCTCATTGAAGGGCTTATTCTGAGACCTGAATGAGTTAGAAGAGCTTCCAAAGTAGCTGATGCAATCCAAAGACTAGTTTAGGCTCGAAAAGAGTGACAGCAGATAATGCCTATGGGTTCATTAATTGTTTTCGGCATGTAACAAACCATTTCATTTCTGCTTAAACTACAAAGCATAGACTTGCTTTGCTGTATGACTTATCAGTTCTCTTTTATTCTTTGTTGCTCCTTTGCAATTTGTCTTCCCTTTCTTCAAGAAGACATCTGAATGAGAATAAGAATACCAGCGTTGCTCATATGCAGCCTCCCGATAAGGAAAACAGATGACCCTTCCTTTTCCAACACAGACGCTTTCCCCCTTCAAATTTTGGGGAGAAGGGGGAGCCTCTTATAACCCAGATATGTTTCTTCACTTCTCCCCCTCGGAGTTCTCCTTTCAGAACATCTCAGGATGCTCGTCACTAGTTGGTCTTGTGAAAGCGGTACCTCTCCTGATGTTGAGATGTGCTCCGTTAATACACTTCGTTTTCGGATTATTTCTTATCAGAGCCAGATGGAGTATAGCGTGCAAAATAGGATCGGTTCCAGAGCATCAGAAAAGAGGATTTTGTAGGCAAAATCTGTGATTAATACAGGGTAAAATATATATGAGGCCCACACAAGGCTGTCGATGTCAAGAAAAACGTGCTTTCCTCGCTGTGTGGGGAACGATTTGTTGACTTAATAGCATCTTGGATCGCATCATTGATCTCCAGTTTGGGTATCTCTCATGCCATCTCTTTCCAAATAGTTTAGAAACAAGTACTATTTCTAGAAGTCCTTTAAATTACTCAGTGTCAGGCCAGCCATTTCCCGGAGTCTTCTTTAGAGGGAAATTACAAATAGGTAGGAGAGGAAAGAGTGCTGACCATCAGACATCACCCTTCCTCCTTTCCAGGTGAGATGACCCTCCAGATCTCCACGGATGGGGCTGGAGGGAGTGATGGAAGGTGTAAAAGGAAAGAACCCTGGAGAGAGTGGAAAATCTTAGAGGATAAATGGGAAGAAATAGACAGGAAATCTAAGAGGGGAAATAAAAATTGACAAAGGAAAGGAGAGAGAAGAATGAAGGAGAGGAATCATCGTGCTGGGTTCTTTTCATCTCTGCTGGGTCTATTCCAAGCTTTCTCGAGGGCTTGTTATGTTAAATGAGTTTTGCCGGTATTATGATTTTTGCTCTTGTCTCCTTGTGTTTACCTTCATTCTTTTATTCTTTTGTCCTTCCTCCTTTCTTTTTTCTCCCTTCATGCCCCCATCAGTTCCAAATCCAAGGAAAAGATCATCTCCCCATCAATATAGAGAAATTATTATTTTGCTAAAAAACACCATGAAATCAAAGTGCTCAATTATTTCTCCACGTTGACTAACTACATGTCCAGAACGTTGTTCTCAAATGTGACTGTGATGAGGTAACTAAATATCACAGTATTAAAGTGATGTACAAAATCTGACATCATTAAGTAACTTAAAATATTACTTTGAGGAAATTAGTTGGCCCTCAATAGTAAATTCTAATATACGTAAGTATTAACAAGTGCTAAAATGTGAGGAAAAAATGGGAGAAATGTAAAAATGAATAAAATATAATCCACTCACTTATTTTTTTCAAACCAAAATAGAAAAAAAAAAGAAAACGTTGACATCATCTGTTTGGAGTGGAACGTGGTTTTAGGTGGCTTCAGAAGGGGAGGTTGTCTGGGAAGCAGTGCTGTAGAACATCTGAATTTGAGAGCAGATCAGAAATCCTGGCTATAATCCTGCCATTATTTTATATAGCATCCCACTTATTTTCTTATACTCAACTTGGTCACAGTGCATTTTCAAAATCAAGTATTTATGTTTGGTTTTAAAAATAGTTCATTAGTAAGCCACCTTCACAGAATACATTTTTTTTACTCAACGCCTTCTGTTCCGGAAGCTTGTTTTGCCCTCTTGCCTTTCTTCCTCCCCAAACAAAGAAGCAAACAAATAACCACAAAAAAACCGTCATTCCAGGTAAAATTCTTTAGGCAGATTTATAGCCTTTTTCCCACCCTATGCGAATATTGAAAAAGGGAGTTAGTTATGGAAGGAAATAATTACAGTGATGGTAGATGAAATCTGCATAATAAAGCATATTGAATATATTTTCCTAAAATGAATGATACTGGAGAACCGAAGGAGAGCTCTTATTTGTTAACTAATCTCCCTTGTAGAAATTAGAAACTTTAGCTAATTAAGAGTAATCCATAGAACCCATTGGGCAGATCCTTTTGGAAAAAAAAAATAAGTGTGTAAACACATACCTGCATCTCCTCCCTCTTTTCTCCTCCTCCTCTCCCTTCTCCTTCTCCAATTCTGCCATGAATTATCTCCTGTATTTGCTAACGTATCATCCTTTTTAATGCTAAAAATGTGATTTTGAAGTGATCTATCATGCATTCTAATATTGAATGTCTCATCCTTCTAGACTGTTTTTATGTGTCTAACAGATAAATGGGAAGCCTGGCACCATACTTAGTGCAGTATGTTGAAAAAACGTTACAGACAACTCTGGTCACAGACTGTTCAGGATCTGTTGGTTTCAAATTGGCTGGGTAAGTGAGAATGAGTTTGAGAGTTGTGTTACCGTGTCGTCTGGTCCCAGGTGCTTTCCTGAATTTTAATGGTTTCTTAGTCTGTCTCAGTGCTTAGATCTCATCAACCTTACTTCAGTTTGGAGCCGGCGTTTTTTTCAGTCTGTGATCACTCAGTTTCTGAACCTAGTCTGGCTTCTACGTTAATAGGCCCCCTTTAGAGGCCCCAATGATCTCTGAGCTGTTTAGAAAGACTATCAAAACCCTTTTCCATCACAGTATCTCTCTTTAAAGCATCTGTTAAAGCATCTCTCACTTGTCTAAGTGAAACCACAGCTCTTCGTTCAAATTTGGGTTTTCTGGTGCAAGATGTTGCAGTCTTGAGCCCAAATATTCAGAGACTGGAAAGGACGATGGTAGCTAGCTGCATTTTCCTTTCTACTATGATGCAAAGATTGCTGAGTTTTTTTGGGTTTTTTTTTTTTTTTTTTCTCCCTTTTCTTTAAAGGTATTAAGATAGGGGAGAACAGCAAAAAGGGCTCATATTGTGGAGTGGGCCTGAGCAAAGCATTAGGATGCAAGTCTCCAGCATAGAGCAGTTGGAAACCTACCTGGATACAGGTCATTTTTTCCCTCCATCCAAGTCCCAGAGCCATTAGCATTTCTAGTCCTAATTACTCAATGTGAGCTTTACTAATGTGTCTAAGGTAAACTGAAGTCCCAGGACTAGTTTCTAGAGAAGTATTAAATGGGTTGTGCTCTGGTCTCTCCAAATCATCAAATCGTAGAGCTTATCCTGTCCATTCCATATAAATGTGGTGGATTCAGTTCCCTTTAAACAGGGTGCTTAAAAATTCCGGTAACTCCTGGAGAGTCATTTAAAACTTGATGTTCTGAGATTTTGTGTGCCATCTTCACACCTCGTTTATATCAGAGGACTAGAGACTGGTACTCCAGGACAGGTTCATATATGAAAATATTTTCATAGTTCAGGAAATGGGAATTGATGTGGTTTATTTTGGAGTAGTGTTTTTGTATGATTCTCTGGCTCAGACCTTAAGACTCAAATCCAGTAATAAAAATAAATTTAATTTGGAGTTATTATGTATAAGACTATGCAAGTCTTTGTTAATTGGGAGTCAGAAACAGTTTTGTTTGCTTTTTTTTTACTGGGTCACATATTGTTTTAAGTGACAGTGTTTGCTACTTAACCTAGCAGTAGGCTTTTGAGTCAGAGGCCTCTGCTGGACCTGCGGCCTGGTTTTGGATATTTACGCCAAGCTAGACCATGAAAGCTGGTTTTGTTATAAAAACTGGATGGAATGATGATTGAAGCCAGCCTAAGGTTGCTTGTAGTTCTATGGATCCAGCAAAGAAGCAGCGCACCAAGGGAGTAGATTAGGATCCCTAAACCTCCGTTTCCTCCTGATGGAAGCCGTTCACAAGCTGACGTTTGGCCATCTCAGCAATGCACGCAAAGTGAAGAAGGCAGCAAGTCAGAGGAACTGAGAAGCGTGGATTTGCAGACTTTCATGCTAATGTCTGGGAGCAAGATCACATCAACCTTCAAAGAAGTCCCTGATTGGGCTTCCCTGGTGGCGCAGTGGTTGAGAGTCCGCCTGCCGATGCAGGAGACGCGGGTTCGTGCCCCGGTCCGGGAGGATCCCACGTGCCGCGGATCGGCTGGGCCAGTGAGCCATGGCCGCTGGGCCTGCGCGTCCGGAGCCTGTGCTCCGCAACGGGAGAGGCCACAACAGTGAGAGGCCCACGTAGCGCAAAAAAAAAAAAAAAAAAAGAAGTCCCTGATGTACCACACTTAGGGATCCTGGCTCTGTTTCTTGTGTCCTCTTGTTTATTCAAGCTTCAGTACTGTAGGCCTGAACTTGGACTACAACATGCTGAACAATTACTTATTAACAGCCAGTTGTTTTCAACATTGGTCAACTCTGATCAATTTTACCTCATATGAACTAATGGAAAAGGATACTTATTGCAGATAAATAAGTAAATTTCATCTGTCTTCTCACCCTCGGTCAGGATCCCTTCGTCTTCATCCCCTTACCAACGTTGATTCTGGATGCCGTGAGGAAATGCTGATTTTGAAGTAATCGGTCATTTTAAGCCTAATAAAAGGGTGATAATTTCAAGCATAACACATGTCTGAAGTCACTAGTCATAGTTTGGTTATTTTAGCCACTGAAAAGTCTGATTAGGCTTGACCTTTTGATCAGATCAATTGCTAAATTATTGACAGGCGACTAATGAATAGTAAAACTGGAAGGTCAGCTCTAAAACATCTCTATGTTGTGTTGTACTTAGAACACTATTATATCTTCGAAGACAGCTATGGTTTTGATGATTATGTTGATATTTATGAACATTAGTATGACTTGCATAGAACTGTTTAGAAATGTCTTTTCCGTACATGCAGATTTCTTTACTTCTATATGTTTGCCTCTGTAATCTGTCATTGGGGGAATGATGGATATTTCATAATTCAGTGCTAACAAGTGAAATACATGAACTATTCTTAAAATATTCAAATTATCCTAAAGAATTTACAGACTCCATCATATTTGAAAATTATTGCATTAATTTAGATAAATCTTAAGCATGCTTAAAAATATCACCATTTGGTCTGCTTTTTTTAAATATAGAGAATTATCTGATAATTACTTCCTCTTTTAAGGAAAACTGTTGGAAAACCCAAGGGAATGTGTGTGATGGAGTCATTGACATGACTGATTTTAGTGTCTATAAGTAATTAGTTAAGTTATGCTTGTCTCTTTCATTAAAAGCACTGTTACGCAGACTGATGCAAAAGATGACGGTGGCAAATGGGGTTTTCGGGTCATTTCTGGTAAAGTCGAATGTCGTTGTCATTTCCGTTGCTCATTCTGCATTCTTTCCTGGCTGTCCATCCATCTCTTGGAACAGCCTGTTCAATAAGATCTACAGGAAATAATTTGGGCAATTTTAAAGCAAGTGCCATCTTTAGATTAAATGGCTTTGGAGTGTTTCTTTTTCCTGCCAAGATGGATAAGAATATATTTCAAAGAGTGTTCATTTTCTGTTTCATAACTATTGAGTCTCCTTGAGAAATAAGTATTTAAGTAAATCCCAAATAAACGTTATACAAGTGCCTTGAATCTCAAGTGAGACACAGTTAAGTAGAATAACTTTGATCCATGGGAATCTATTGTTCACAGAACTCTACATTTCCACCTGCTAGATCAGATTACTAATTATTAAACACAAACTTATAAAAATTGTCATATTATTGAAGTATTACCTAATACTTTGGGGCAGTGTGGAGGAAACGCTGTTCAATGGAATAACAGTTGATTAAAACCATGTATACTTATAGACTTCACAGACATTTTTATTTTGGGAGGATAAATATTCAAGAGGAAAAATAACACTTTCATGAAGAATGGGTATTTGGGTTCTCTAATTGAATCATGAATATGATTCGTTTAAAAGAAAAAAAGTAAGTCAAAATAAATTTTAATTATAGGTATAGAAAGAGACTTTGGGGGCAAGGGAAAGAGTAGGTCTAGATATTTAGGATAAAATAGAAGCACGTCAAAATTATCTCAGTCTAGCACATAGACGAGGAATAAAGCTGGTGATAAAAGCACAGCGTGATGAAGGTCACAGTAGGTGCTCCACAGGAAGTGTTGAAGGGCTTGGGAAGGGTGTGTAACTAGTCTAATGACCACGTACAAAGTGACAAGAGACTATAAAATTAAAGCTAATCTGATAAATATCAGCAGGAATTAGTCAAACCGTTGCGCTGAGGTTCATGAAAAACTGCTAAATACATGCTTAGTTTTTTAAAGCAGAATACCAAGGTAAAAATACACCTTCTGCTTGGGAAAGTGTGAGATGCTAAATTACAACTGCAGAAGCAAGGCAAAGAGGCGATTCATCTTTTGCTTCAAACTTCTTCAGCAAGAAGAAATGGTTGGGAAACTGAAAAGAGTTCCAACAGTACTGTTAAGATGGAAACTATAGACTGATAAAGGTGAAGCCAAATGTAAGGGACTGAGCAGCCAGACTAAATGAGATTAGTCTCTAGAACCTGACCACATGTCCCAGGGTGATGAAAGAAGTTGAAAATGTGTTTCCCTCCAAAAACTGTGGACGAGAAAGAGGCACCGTATACTGTGTAGAATGTATGTTTTCTTTAATTTCAAGTAAAAGAAATGATCTGATTCTAAAATCAAAACCTTGGTAAGCTGAGGTTATTTTTTTTTTTTATGGGGTATAGTTGCTTTACAATGTTGTGTTAGTTTCTGCTGTACAACGAAGTGAATCAGCTCTACGTATACATATATTCCCTCCCTCTTGGACCTCCCTTCCACGCCCCCCCATCCCATCCATCTAGGTCCCCCCAGAGCACCGAGCTGATCTACCTGTGCTATACAGCAGGGTCCCACTAGCACTCTGTTTTACGCACGGTAGTGTATATACGTCCGTCGCAATCTCCCAATTATTTTTAAATATATTTTCTAAAATACTGTATTTTACAAGGTCATATGCCCCATTCAGATCACCCTTCAAGGAAGGGGTAACTTCAGCTGCAGGGGATCGTGTCTTTCTGGGGATGGCTCACTTCGGATGACGGCTGAGGCAGGTTATAAAGGCTAACTGGGGATAACTGACAGTTCAGCTTTGGACCTCCCTTGAGTTCAGCTGAGGGTGGCAGGCCTGCATCACAGCCGGCCTTCTCCCTCTCCCCACTCCTGCTTCCTTTCCCCTCCCTTTCACAGTGTTGATCCCAAAGGGAAACTGTAGTCGATGCCCTACGTGCACACTCCATCTCAGACTCTGCTTCCCAAAGAACCCACCCTAAGACAGTGTTTAAAGGATAAAAAATGATGCCACTCACCAATTGAAGAATTAGGGTATAACCATTTCCCTTGAAGCCACGTGCATAACTCTTTCTCATGCTGAATGATTCCCACTTACTGCAGAGCTCACCACTCTCTTAACTGGTTTTGTAACTTTACCATTCTCTCGTTTTCCTTTATGAATTGAATCCTATATGTTTAATCCCACATCATGTTCTCTTTTGCATAGTTTTGAAATTTATAATGCGTGGAATTAGCCTGTTGATGTGATTCTTCATTTTGGTTTTTGTTACTAAGGCATCTGAAGGTTCAAGGAAGGAAAAAATGAGCTCACAAGAAAAAACAGTGAGACAAATGAAAAGTTACGCATTATTAATAAAGGGCAGAGAAAGAAACAACTTATACTTGATAAAGCCTTAGAACATACTGTTTCCTCTATGTGAGTTGTCCTTCTTTCCTTTCTCTACCTGGTAGAGACCTTGGCCAAATATCATTCCCTGAATGATTTTTCCTCATTCTCCTTGATTGAGTTTCTTGCTCTCTCTCTGATCGCCATATTTTATTTGATTACCTGAATCCCAAGCATCTGTTTTACTAAATAGTACAGATAGATAGAAATAAGCCTTGCTGAGACAGAATTCTGTAAAAGGTCCCACCCTGGCTTTCAGAATCTTGGACCCGATTACTATTTGTGTTTGCAACTCTACTGACCTGGGTTAATGAACAAATTGTAAAGTCCACAAAATGATTGGGAGTGGAATGAGAATTGCATATAATTTCCTGAAGAGTTAGATAAATCTTAGTTCTAGTGAAAACAAACTGCAAATACAGTACAGAGTGGATCTGATAAATATTTTAATCCCTATTTACTAGACGATTTAGTGAAACCATAATCCGGGTGTTTTTTTTTGCTCTGCGTTGTCTGTTGATCCTTCTCTGTGTTCTCCCCAGAGTCTGTCCCCGTGGAGGTCACTCCCTTGAATCAGAGTTCAGACAAGTTGTGGTTTCTCAGCTGAGATCAAGTTCTCTTTAGCTGCCTGTATGCACTGTGTTTCTATAGGTCTTAGAACATTGTTGCTTCTCTGCTTCTGAATGATGAAGTATCTCAGCTGTGAAGCAAAAATGAAGAAATAGCCTCTGAGTTTAATCAAACCTGAATTTTTTTTCCAATGGCAAAAAGGTAATGAGTTCCATGACACTGGCTGTGATACATGGACAGCACCCCTTTCGATTGCATTTCCTCATGGACCTGCTCTAGCATAAAGCCCTGCACATAGTAGTATCTCAATTAGTGTTTCCAAGTTCCATAATCAGTGAACATTCAAATGACACCTCTACAAGGTAAACTGTGTGTTTGGATTTGTCATTTAAAGCAAACATATTTCACATAAAATTATTTTTACAGGAGCTCTTCAGATAGCTTAGACACATTTCTAATTATCCAGAGAATGGACTTTTCATTCCTGTGAGTGTCGGTGATCACCTGTAATTGAGAATTACAGGGGTTCTGTGGATAGCAAAATTAAAGTTCAGAAATTAAGATCCACGAGTCATTTATTGTGGGAAATGGGGACCACCACTACCAACTTGGGTAGTTGAATAAATAAAATTCCAGAAGATTGTGTCAGTAGCGCAGATTTCTTCAGAATTGAAAATGGACTTGCTAGTTTGGATGAAAATGACCCCAAAGTTGTGATAATAAAAGCTCTCATGGGTGTTCTGGTTTGGCGAAATATTATAAACATTTTATGTAGGTCAGTTTAACATCCCTTCATTATCTTCCTTGTGTACATGTCCCATTACATAGGCTACTATTCTGTACCGTTTCAGGTAATTCTATTTCACAGTGGGTGGATATGAATTTTCAGTTCCACCTCAATATATTTATAACTGATGCAGGGGACACGGAGTGCTGGGCTGTATATGGCTCATAAATCAATACAAAATGAGGCCACATTTATGCACCATTTACAGTGAAGTTTTGTATATCCTGCATCCAAATAATTACACCTATTATGTTCCATGTTTTAAAGAAAAATCACATCTTTTCTGCTGGAGAAAATTGCTTTCTAAGTAGATAACTGATTTCTGAACCAAACCATAATATGCAGCCTCAAAGTTAAAGCAACACTTACCTTGAACTTGGATAATTACTAAGGACCTCAAGAACATAGTCATTCAAATCAATTTTCTTTCAGACTATTTGTTCACCATTAATCTAAAAATTTATTATGACCCAACACTCATATATAAAATAGAATAAATTAGTATAAATATTAGAAAGTATAATACTTATATAACGATGGGGAAAATACGTAATGTGTTCAAACTGCAAAATGATAGATTCTTTACAAGCAAATTAAAATATTTTCTCTTGCATCTTTTTTTTAAAAAAAATCATTTATTTATTTATTTATTTTTGGCTGTGTTAGGTCTTCGTATCTGTGCATGGACTTTCTCTAGTTGAGGCGAGCGGGGGCCACTCTTCATCGTGGTGCGCGGGTCTCTCACTGTCGCAGCCTCTCTTGTTGTGGAGCACAGGCTGCAGACGCGCAGGCTCAGTAGTTGTGGCTCACGGGCCTAGTTGCTCCGCGGCATGTGGGATCTTCCCAGACCAGGGCTCGAACCCGTATCCCCTGCATTAGCAGGCAGATTCTCAACCACTGCGCCACCAGGGAAGCCCTCTCTTGCATCTTTATTGGATTAAAAAATATTTCTTCTAAGAGAGATGAAGATATTCTCCCTTCTTGGTGACATCAGTTAGCCTGGGTGAGAGTCTGGTTAGTTTGAGTAGATCATACTTTGGCAACCAAATACTACTGACTCCTTGAATATAATCCTAGTTGTAATTCTACTTCGTTAGCTTAGAGAACATTTATTTGTTTAGTTATTGAAGTATAGTTGATTTACAATATTATGTTAGTTTCAGGTGTACAGCACAGTGATTCAGTTATACATATATATATATACATATGCATGTGTATATATATCCTTTTTCAGATTCTTTTCTCTTATAGGTTATTATAAAATATTGAGTAGAGTTCCCTGTGCTATATAGTAGGTCCTTGTTGATTATCTATTTTATATACAGTTGTGTGTATCTGTTCCTTCCAGCCTCCTAATTTATCCCCCCTCACACCTTCCCCTTTGGTAACCATAAGTTTATTTATTATGTCTGCGAGTCTCTTTGTGCTTTGTAAATAAATTTCTTTGTGTCCCTTTTTTAGGTTCCACGTGTAAGCAATATATGATATTTGTCTATCTCTGTCTGGCTTACTTCACTTAATATGATAATCTCTAGGTCCATCCATGTTGCTGCAAATGGCATTATTTCATTCTTTTTTTTTTAATGACTGGGTAATGTTTCATTGTATATATGTATCACATCTTCTTTATCCATTCCTCCGTCGGTGGGCATTTAGGTTGCTTCCATGTCTTGGCTGTTGTGAATAGTGCTGCAATGAACATTGGGGTGCATGTATCTTTTCTAATTATAGTTTTCTCTGGATATATGCCCAGGAGTGGGATTGCAGGACCATATGGTAACTCTATTTTCAGTTTTTTAAGAAACCTCCATACTGTTCTCCATAGTGGCTGTACCAATTTACATTCCTATCAACAGTGTAAGAGGGTTCCTTTTTCTTCACACCCTCTCCAGCATTTATTATTTGTGGACTCTGTGATGCTGGCTGTTCTCACTGGAGTGATGTCTCATTGTAGTTCTGATTTGCATTTCTCTAATAATTAGCGATGTCAAGCATCTTTTCATGATCCTGTTGGCCATCTGTATGGCTTCTTTGGAGAAATGTCTATTTAGATCTTCTGCCCATTTCTTGATTGGGTTGTTTGGGGCTCTTTTTTTTTTATATTGACCTGCATGAGCTGTTTGTATATTTCGGAAATGAATTCCTTGTTGGTTGCATCGATTGCAAATATTTTCTCCCATTCTGTATGCTGTCTTTTCGTTTTGTTTATGGTTTACTTTTCTGTGCAAAAGTTTTTAAAGTTTAATTAGGTCTCATTTGTTTATTTTTGTTTTTATTTCCATTACTATAGGAGATGGATCCAAAAAGATCTTGCCTCCTTTGTCACAGATTAGTTGACCATAGATGGGTGGGTTTATTTCTGGGCTTTCTATCCTGTTCCATTGGCCTGTATGTCTTTTTTAGTGCCATAGAGACCCTTGTGATATTATCATTTTTATATACTATCATTGACACCCTTTTATTTTAAACAAGGAAGATTAGACCCTAACGGCATAGGCAATGGGGCAATAAATTAGTGGAGCCCAAATGATAAACATTACCCGTCTACCCAAGGTTATTTGCACAATTGTTATGTGTGTGTTTAGAAAGGATAGGAAATAATTTTATTCATATTGAGAGAAATGGGTATATATTTGCATGAATTTTTCAATGTTTGAGACTTGAAGAAAATTTGAGCATTGCCCTGGTCACTCTAAACGCAGGCCAGCTCCCGTAGTGGTCATGAACAGAAAGAAGAGCTTGGGCTCAAGCAACACTTTCCTGTGCCCCTCCGAACAGCTCTCCATATGCAAGTTCAAAGCTGTAAAATGAATATCAAATCCTCTTACTCAAACCCCTAAGGGAAAATGTCATCGACTCCTTGAGAGGGACCACGTGTTGAGGGCCCCTCTTAGCATGTGTCCTTCACCTCCAGCCTAATACTGCTCCCTGCCCTCATGCTCTTCTGCGGTTGAATTGACCTTGTGTCCGTTTCTCAAAATGAAATGCTCTGCTGTGGTATAAGGCATATTATTTGCCTGCAATATTCTCACCCACGTCCTATCCTATCCTTTAGATTTCTGCTTAGACGTAACTATGGGAGTCGTTCCAAGCGAATGGTACAAGGCACTGTTATAAGTTATGGAGGGGAAAGCTCCCTGTAGCTGGATGCTATTCTGGGAAAAGTGACTGAAAGGTGGGTTGAATGGAAGGTAGAAAGGAAAGTATCTAGGCTGAGGGGTAATATGCTGAGAGCACACCTTGAGCATCCCATGGGAATGGTCCATGATCTAGCATCTCTGAAGGGAAGTTTACAGACTCTGTGGGGGGCAGTCACTGCCTAGGTTTAAAAAAAAACAAAAAAAAGGCCTCACTTCCTTTCAGTTAATGCCCAAAGTGCCCATAGACAACTCTAGAAGCCTAGAAGTACTGTATAAGAAGTCCTGAGGGTAATAGCTTATTAGGTGATTTATGGAGAGAATGTATTAAAAAAAAGAAAAAGGTCCTTGTATCATCTCAGGGCTTTGTGTGACTTTTTTCTTCCTCCTATCCCTTCTTGCTTTTCTTCCTTCTTCCTTTTGTATTTCTCCTGTCTCATATAAAGATTTCGAAAGCACGCTTCTCTCTTTCCTGTTCCCTCAGGAAACCAAATACTTCATTGTATATTTTGACTGAGTTTTGCTCCAGATAATCTTTTGATTGCCTGGGGCACAATATTCTTCTTTCTTGGATACTGTAATTTTCTTAGGAAATTCTTCTCAATAAATTCCCCTTAATTTAAAACTATTTTTCTATCTTTCATCATGATCTACCTGTATTCAGTTAATGTTCTTTCCACCTACAACTAAAACTATTCAAATCTGGAGAATGTAATAGTTTTTCTGATACAACGATCTCTAAATATCTATTTCGACTGCGTTTTTTCATTAGTTCGTTCAGTTCCGTCATGCACAGTGAGATCCCGTCTCCTGAGAAACCACACATCTGTCCTCAGATTCTTTGTTTCTCCATTATCAACATCCTTAAAACTCATCTTTTCCCTTTGGTTTCTTTTGTCTTCTGGAGGACAGGTTTCAGTATTGTGTCCACAGTAAAAATAACAGTATTTATTTTTATTAAGAGCCATCTTTCAGTCAGAATCTGACCTAGCTAACAGAGTGGATGGCATAGAGTATTTTACCATGATTGGCTGGTGTAACTCTCTTTGCTCAGTGCAGAGCCTGACTTGGAATGAACTCCAAGATGCAGATAAAGTTTGAAATAGAGTGTTTGCAGATTCTGAGTACTAATCAGTGTTGTTACACAACATATTTCAAGATATTTGGGGGGCTTATTTAGGTTGTTCCAGTTTCAAAGTGTATTTGTATTTGCCTTATTTTATTTATTTTACGCTCCGGATGTTTGCCTCTAGGAGAGGGCACAGCCCAATTTATTAAGCTACTTTTCCGCATAAATGATTTGTATTTATTTAGGTAGATAGGTAGCTAGATAGACAGTTATAGATAGATAGATCTGGACTTTAAATCATTTAAAAATTTTAAATTTATAAAATTTATAATTCATATAATAAAATTTATAATGTAATATATGTATACATCTTTATTTTAAATTATTTTTATCACCATCTACCCCTGTTCGTATTGTCCTATGTATATCTACCACAAGGGGGAAGAAAAATGCTGTATTTTTCTGCATGGTTAGAAATTTAGCACTTGAGGAAGATGACAGTCTCTGCTCTAATCTTTCCTGTTTATAAACAAAGCTCTGTTATTGCTAAAAGATTAATTATTGACTTTATCTGAACTGTAAATCAGAAATCAATCTGAAAATAACACAGTCTTAGTATCAACAATGAAAATACACCTTTTTCAAACTAAACACATCTAAGTTATTTTCATGTTAATTGCATTTTACATAATAATAATGGATACTTAATGAAGCAAAAGAAAAGTAAAACTAGACCTGGGTGCATCTAGATTCAGGAAAGAAAGATATTGACAGTTTTGTCTGGTAAAAGTAGATTTCTTAATCCGATGCAGCTTCTTATCTCAATCATTGTCAAGAGGCGGGCTGGGTTAAGTCTCAACTGCCACAAATGCAGTCTTGGGCAAGTCACTTCCCCTGTCTGGGTCTCAGTTTCCTAACATTCTGTGATTCTATCATTGGCCTGAAATACACACACACACACACACACACACACACACACACACACACACACACACAAACACACATTATTTCTTTTTCTGTGCCTAAATGTTAATAAAGCATGTTTTTGAAGCATTTAAACTTTGGGTAAAAAATTTACTTGATGATGTGATCCTGCTCGATACACTTTTTAGCTGTCCTTCGCTTGCTGGGTTCATCTATCCATTGGCTCACCAGGCACTAAGCTGGTAGGGAGAGGCTTCATGTCAGAGACGAGGTTAAATGGAGAAGAAGATGTAAATTTCTAGAGCAGAGGAAAGAAGGCAGTCTAAGCCTAAAAGAAGAAAGTTCTGCATTAAAATGTTTTACAGCACTTCTTGAGGAATGAGAAGAGAGTGGTTGAAATGAATGAAGGTGTTCTCACTGAGAAATAGGGGGAGATAAATTTAGACTAAAGAGGCTTCTAAAGACCAGGCTATGTTAAACAGTTTGCAGGAGGCAGGACTAGTCATTGGATGGTTCTGGACAGGGTGGTATAATGAATTGAAGTTTGGGGGTCTTTATTTCTGGCAGTGAATTGTATGCAGTCTAAATTTGGTAGATGAAAATTGATAGCATATCAATGGGAAGTGGTTGTAATAATCTAAATAATAATCTAAATAGGAAGTGACAAGAACCTATATCACAGTGGTGACAAGAGGAATGGAAAGGAATGAGTATACTTGAGAAAAATGGCAAGTGAGTAACTGACAGTATTTGAACATACTTTGGTTCCTCCCAATATCCAAAAAATATCACATATATTTCTAGCCAAGGAGTTTGAGCTAATTATGTTGTCACAGCAGGTTGGGAATGTAAAGTCTCAAAGAAGATGAAGAATTTAGTTTTCAACGAAATTTTTAATTTTTAGGTTAGAAAACTTAAATTATCCTAAAGGCACCCTAAATTGAAATGTAGCCCAAGTGAGATGTCAGGTAAATAGATATTGATTAGGGAGCTATCTCTTAATAGGTAGTAGTTGAAACCAAATTCTGTGGACCAGCACTCACTGAAAGGTGTTTCCCATTAAGGTTTCTACTGTTAGGTATAAAAACCTGGACATTTTTATTGGTTTCTGATAAAGTAAGAATATCATTTTTACCTTTATTTTTCACTGCTTTGCCTTTAAGCCTAAACATACAGTGTTTTTTTTTTTTTTCAATCTTCAGTTACAAGAATGGATTTAGAATAGGTTTTCAGTGTCTCTTGTCAAGTAATTACAATAGTCTCCAAAGGAATCTGGTAAACTTTCATATTCATTATAAATTCTATTTTATATCCAAAATTTCAACAAAAGAAAAATTATATACTTGTTTGTCCAAGCTTCAGACTTTTGAAGATACTAAAAAATCCATGGCTGCTATGGAAAATAAAAGCAGTCTAACTCTTGGAATTTATTTTCTGAAAAAAAAAAATTGATTCCTCTTTCTCTCTTTTGCATGCTTATAAAATATTACTTTAAAAAATTTTGTTCAGGGATTTTTATTGCAAACTAATTTATATAAAAATTTAGCTACTCTATAATTCCATGTAAGCTATATATTTTTACTATAAGTTGAACTCCAGTTTTTTTTTTAACAACTTTATTGGAGTATAATTGCTTTTCAATGGTGTGTTAGTTTCTGCTTTATAACAAAGTGAATCAGTTATACATATACATATGTTCCCATATCTCTTCCCTGTTGCGTCTCCCTCCCTCCTACCCTCCCTATCCCACCCCTCTAGGTGGTCACAAAGCACCAAACTGATCTCCCTGTGCTATGCGGCTGCTTCCCACTAGCTATCTATTTTACGTTGGGTAGTGTATATATGTCCGTGCCACTCTCTCACTTTGTCCCAGCTTACCCTTCCCCCTCCCTGTATCCTCAAGTCCATTCTCTAGTAGGTCTGCATCTTTATTCCTGTCTTGCCCCTAGGTTCTTCTGACCATTTTTCTTTTCTTTTCTTTCTTTTTTTTTTTAGATTCCATGTATATGTGTTAGCATACGGTATTTGTATTTCTCTTTCTGACTTACTTCACTCTGTATGACAGTCTTTAGGTCCATCCACCTCACTACAAATAACTCAGTTTTGTTCATTTTTATGGCTGAGTAATATTCCATTGTATATATGTGTCACATCTTCTTTATCCATTCCTCTGTTGATGGACAGACACTTAGGTTGCTTCCATGTCCTGGCTGTTGTAAATAGAGCTGCAATGAACATTTTGGTACATGACTCCCTTTGAATTATGGTTTTCTATCAGTTGTTCTTTGTTCAATAAACACATCCCTGAAATTCATCAGTAAACAGGTGTAATAGAGGCAGTCCTATATTTGATATTTCTTTTTCCAAAGCTCTATTCAACAACAAATATTCATTCCCTAGAAATGTTTAAGTGTATTTCATATTAGCTATATCACTTAAATTTATAAGTTTTTTGAATTTAAAACTTTTGTTTTATTATGAAAATCATACTCATATGGTAAATAAGATTTTTCTTATGCCAACAGGCCTAAAGAGAAAAGAAGTACCTTCTCCTATCTCTTTCTCAGTGTTTAAGCATAAATTCAACAATTAATTGATAAGCAATTAACTTATCAACTTTTTATAAGTAAACTTTACAAACATGCAGTCAACAATTAACTTTATAAACTAAAAGAGAAAATTGTTAAGCATTTTGAGAGGAGCACATGTAAGTGGGTATAAATAATAGCCCCCAAAAGTTTAGGCAAGAAAGTTGCTTCCATGTAAGTGCCACCCTCTGGGACTGAGGTGACAAGAATCCACTTACAGCAAAAATTTTACAGAATCAAGTTCTACTATTTTAGCATTCATCTGAAATATAAAAATAATTGACATAATGGATAAATGTAATACAGTTAGGAACTATAAAATGCAGAAGTGTAAGTTGGTAAAAAATATCATTGTAGGTAGAAGAACAGAAAGAAGTTTGGAGGCTAGAAGAAAGGTGATAAGAAGAATTTGTTAGTAAGAGAGAGTGATTTGATTATAGGTAACCAGTCCCATGTCTTTATAAAGATAGGTATGATTTTAATAGGTTGCCCTAACTTTAAAAATTTGATAGCTAGCTAGATGATGGATAGATGATAGATAGCAGATAGACAGACAGATGATAGATAGATATATGATTGATAGCAGATAGGTAGATAGATGATAGACAGGGCCCCTTTGTAGACATTCTGTGTCTCCGGTTGCAGAATGCAAATGCCTACTGTCAATTAGACAGTCACTAGTGGTTTCACAATTTTTGTGACTGAAGGAATTTCTCAGAAACTGGGTATACTAACGAAATGAATTTTTGAAATCTCCAAGTTAAGTCTAGGTCTGAGAAATCTAGTAACTCCACCAATATCTACCAAAAATGGCCTAAACAGAAACTGTTTTCAAACCAGGTAGTAGTAGACACTTCCTATAAAAGGTTTATGAACTCTTTCAAATCACTAAGATGCATCAATTCATATTCTGGCAATATAAATAGGTATTCTATAGATTAGTTTACTGTATCTCCCAATACCCCTGACTTTCCTGCTTTAGTTCTTGCTAAACAGCCCAGGTCAAACATCTTTACTTTTTATACATTCTTGACATTTGGAGAAATGTTTTGGTAATATCTGTATTACCAAAAATTTTCAAAGACAATATAGCATAGTAGCTCAGCTCTGAAGTCAGACAGACCTGGAGTTTAATGCCACATCGGCTACTTCCATGATCTTTGGCAAGTTACTCACTGTCTTTTACCTTCAGTTTACTCAGTTGTAAACTGAAGATAATAAAATCATCTACTATGCAGTAGCCGGTTTGGGGTTGTTGTTGGTTTTTTGTGTTTTTTTTAGAATTGAATAGTACTGTAAAGTACTTAGCACAATTTTTAGGAAATAGTTATTGCTCAAATGTATTTCTCCCCCTCCTGTTCATCACCACTGGAATTATTATGCTTGTTATTTTAAACCATTATTGCTATTCTACCGGGAGGTTTAAGCACTATAGAAAAATATATGCCATGATTTCTACTGTTGCTTAGAGTAATCGATTTATGGAATTAATTATTCTTAGCTCCTTGTACTAATACTATAACTTAGTCATTCTTGACTGAGAGTAGACTCTTAATATAGCTAAGATCCAATGGGCCAAATCATCAACAAAAGTAGAAGTGGTGGTGGCAGTAGTGTGTCTTGTAGAGCAGGATAAATACACAAATACACTTGACCTTGACTTTGAACAGAAAGAAAGACTTAGAATTTATTGTGAAGTGTCTCAGAAGCCTGTCAGAAGCAAACACAGATCTTCTCTGGAGGAAAGCACCTTCAATCTAAACTTCAAAGAATGCCCAAGATAAAAAGCTCCATTCATTATGAATATAATGATCAATAATGAAACATAATAATAACTTTAAAATGCATGAGAGCCAAAAAAAAAAAAAAAATTAAGGGTCAGCCAAGGCAACAGTAACAGACTGCAATTAAGATTCCCGTGTTCTCACTGCAAAATGACAAGCTGGTTCTAAGACCTACAGTAGAAGAACCAAAGACTAAGAATGAAAAAAAAAAAAAGAAATACGGCAGATTTTAAAAATAGGTAGGGGGACTTACTGTAGAGTAAAGTGCTTGTAAAGAAGATGTAAGTCTTGTGTATGCATATAAGTTTACCTATACAATTTGGATAAATGATTTTGTTATGTGTATACGTACATATAGAGGTATCAGTGTATGTTTATACACACGTATGCACACGTAAATACCCACATTTATCTTAATTTAACCAAAAAATACTTTCTTAACATCAGATATATGAGAAAGATACTAATTGAAGAAATGGATATAATAGGATATAGCATACATTCACGGTTAGAGAATAATCGTATTCGACTAACAAATATATACAGTGGACAAAAGTATCTAAGCTGTGAAGATGTTTTTCATGTATTGTGTTATCAATGCTATAAATTTCATTTGCCACTTCACAATTTAGAAACAATAGATTTGAGCGCAAAGTGGCTAATTATATGCTTTACTTTATATTGACATGTATGCATTATTATGCTGTTTTACAGATGAAGAAATGACGTCATAAATACGGCAGAAGGAAGACCTAAAGAGCTGGTCTCATTTTTAAAGCCTATGTTTTTCGTTTCCTAGTAATTTGGGTTTTTGAAAATTATGATCACACTACAAACTTTCTCTTTTTTTTTTTCCTTTAGTTTATATTGATTATTCCAAGAATGAGGATACATCTACCATGTGAATCTTCTTTCATATACTAATATCTATGCGCTGGGTGGACCCTAGGAGTAGGGTACTTAAGAGACCTCTACCTTATGCCCATTGGAGTACACCCCCAGGACTTGAGCATTTCTTAATCCATTTAAAGGCTTTGCTTGGCACACAGGTGAGCAATGCTTCCAGGCTACAATAATCATAGTTAGATGACATGCTGGCGTAATAGCAGAGGTAGAATGAATAAATTCCTTTGCCCAAGTGCAGCCTGATGCCATTCAGATGGACTCGCCTTTTCACAGCGTATAGTTAAGCCTACTGAAATCGGGGGCATAAAAACGTCATGGTTAATTAGAAAACGGCATATTTGAAAAAGCCTGAATTCTACCTGAAACGGATTTTTTATTTTACAGAATAGCATTTAGGATCGACATCCTTTGCGTGATTGTATTTTGGTCTTGAATTTTTCAGTTTGCATTCATCAGACTTACAGCATAACATAAATCTTCACTTTGTTTATCCTGGTAGACACAGGATTCTTTCATGCTGTAGGAGATTTGATACATTCACAAAAGAGTTGTTCAAATCTTTTTATAAGAATGCCAATATGAGTAGACAAAAAAGGCATTGTATTGAAAATATTTCTCAAAAATTATTTCACAATCAGTAAATATATATATGTATATACACACGTATATACACATATGCACACATCCTTACTTTGGAACCAAATTTTTTGGCCTTTTAGAAGGCAGATGTTGTGTTAAAGTGAGGGTGCTTTTATTTCTACATCTCATGGATAGAGGTGAGCACTGTTGTCTTGATTCCTTGTTAATGATTTTTCAATCTGCAAGTTAGAGCATTGCGTTTCCTCCCCAAGCTTCTCATATTCTTATTTTTTTTGTTCATCCATTCATTTCCTATTTTCTTTTCTCTTGGTCGAAAAGCCTAACATAATTTAGAAATTGATCACGTAGACAAAGTACAATGGTAAAAGAGAAAAAAAGTCTTGCTAATAGCATTATAACAATTTTGTGCATATGTGAGAGACAGAGAAAGAGAGACAGAGAAAGAGACAGTGAGAGTGTGTATTATGTTCTGACGTTGCTCAGTGACCTTACAAATGGTGGTAATTACCCTCTTCTGTTGACTTTAGGCTTTTATGATCTTTTAAAGAAATGGCAAAAAAGGGAAAACAACTGTTAATTGCTAATCTTTTTTGTAGTGTTGGAAAGTACAGTGTGGTGATGTTTCAAGAAGTTAACAGAACAAGGGAAAAACCATCATCACCATCATCAAGCAGCCTTTATTAAGCACTTGTTCACTGGGGGATGTCATGGCAGACAGGCGGACCCCAAGGGAGGATGTGAGATGTATTCGTCTCCTGCGACGTGTCCTGTGTGTCCGGTATTCTAGCCTATTGAGTGTTCACAGGAAGTCTAAGAAATTTGAATAATCATGCCAATTTAGAGGTGAGGAAAGTCAGATCAGAGGTATAACAACCTTCTGATGCTATGCATGGCAGGCTTGGGATTTTACCCCAGTTGATCTGATTCCGTAACACGTGCTGTTTCCTTCCTGTTTCCTGGTGTGAGAGAGGGCTTATCCCTTCGAGGGAGAGCAATTCCCAAGCACTTTCCAGTGGAAAAACAATAGTCCCGGGAAGCTTATGTGCCTTTAAATACTTAAAGCAGGGAAGTGTGTTTTGGGGGGTGAGTTTGGCTCTGGCTGCCATAGTGTTAATGTCTTGTGGAGAAACCTTAGGTGGGTCTGGGAGGGTCACCAGCAGGCCACGGAGATCATGGGTAATCATGGAAAATCAGAGCGCAGGTGGAAGCCTGTCGTGAGAAGTTTACGACGATAAATGTGACAGGTCTTGGAACACGTTTAATTGCCAGGACAAACTGCAGAGCTGGAGACATGGTTCTTTTGGGAAAGCCAAGAGATGTGCTTGACAGATGGGACTTTGCCTCAAGCCTCAGAGAATCAAATGGCTCCTGTATCCTTTTTTCACATCTGTTCTTAGCTCCCTAAGTATTATTCCTTTATGTATTCTCCTCACCTGGATGCCAAGCATTTTCTCTAAGAAAACATTGCATCTTTCCCAGCTGTACTGTAACTGCACACTGTGACTTGAATGTAACACAGTTTTATTGCAGATAAAGCTGGAGAAACTTTTAGATGTCTCTATCAGGTACGCATATGGTCAGAACAATATTTTTAAACTTGATGTTTTTCTTTAGGGGATGAGACTTGCTAGTGCCTGCATCCTCTTTGATTAAATACCAATACACTTAAACCGTGGTCTCACTGATGTAACTCATTGATTCATTTCACCCATGTTAGAAGGTAACAGAAGCTGATTATGATAGACTAGAGCGTAAAGTCTAAGTTGTTTCAATGTCAAGCAATGATTGACACTTAATCTTATTAGACATCTTATACTGATGCTGGTTTTATTCTGACAAGCATGTCTGGATTTATTTTAAGTAAGAGGGTAGTTGCCCTTCTAAGGCAGCTACATAGGGCTGGCTACCTCTTCCTAGAGGGAATTATAACTTAACGCTAATGTCTTTAATTTCTTTAACAAATAATTAAGATGAGTTATGTTTGAGAGGGGAAGGTATAGAGAGGAGGAGTGACTCGGTGATAATTTTCCAAACTGCAGACTGAGATAGGAAAAGGAGATGCTTGACATTGGGACTGGTCTAAGAAAATTCAGAATACATGGTCACTGTAAAGTCTGGGCATCGTTTGGGGCGGCTGGGCTTAAGCAGCGAACTGAAGTAGAGGCAGCAGGACTAAAACAGGTGACGAGTGAATAGTATGAGGTCACTAGGCACTTGGTACTCAAAGGAAGGTGGGTGAGGCCGAGATAGGGATGTATGTAAGAGACCCTAGTCAACCTGCTGAATTCCCAGTCTTTCTTAGAGGCAGCCCTGCTATCAAGTGGGGTGGGGAGTGGGTAGGGGACACATTAGACACGTTAGGTGGAGAGAGACCCAAACAAATCTGAAGGGACCTCAGAAGTTCACAGAACCATGAAGTTAATGTTCAGAGACTTTGTCAACAAGTTTGAGAAGTGTTAACAAGAGACTATTGGCTAAAAACCAACCATCATTATTTCTCCAAATATAGCTTACCATCCAGATGGCTTCTTTTTTTCTTTCAAATTTCTTAATTCCTTAGTTTTGAAAATCTGGAACACACCTTGATTTCTTCCCCCTAGGTATTATCATCACATCTAGTAGGACTTGGAGCTGCCCTTGCTGTTTCTTCAGAGTGTTTCACACATGCAGAATTTCCACTGTCACAGAATGTTCTCCCTTCCCTCCTTCCTCTTCTTCATTCTTTTCCGCTTTCTCCTCCCTCCCTTGTCCCTTCCTCCCTCGTTCTCCCTCCCTCCCTTCCATTTAATGCATGCATTTATTACTGGAAAGTTATAAAGGAATAGCATTGCATCAGATGTATTTACATATGGCATAGATCACCTTTATTGAAGAGTAAAAGTATGTAAATCAGGGCTGCTGGCATTTCTGTCATTTTAAAACCACACCCTCTATTTTATCAGGACTACATATACTACCCCGAGAACTTCTCACCTGGTCCACCTACTTACATTTTTTTCAATCAACCCTGTGTATACTGCTTCTTCAATCAACCGTATGCTGCTGCCTAATGAAACCGCATAAAACAGTACTTTTTTTTTTAACATGTTAGAAACAGGAAAGTTTTCTCCGGTGATATCTTACTGGAGACATGGCAACATTAGTGATTTAACTTAGAGCACCTGTGCACTGCACCGAAGAGGGGACTGAAGCCACATCTATATGAAATGTTCTAAGTTACCCTCCATTTCTCAGTAGCTTTGGGGCCATTTCCCCAGATCTGTGTTTTAACTACTACTGTCCAATTCATTACTTGAGTAGTTCTTATCTCAAAACCCTTTAGCATCTGTTCATTGCCTTCAGGATCTTTTTTCTCTGATTACATTTCAATATTTCAAGTGTTGTCTTGGAAAGAAATAGGAGATCAGAGTAGAAAGATACACAGCCCTTAAAAAAGGAAATAACTCGTCTAATGAACACAACATTTTTCTTATTGCTCTTACAGTAGTGATGGTATTGTGTGCGGTCAACTTGAAACAATATAGTATTAAAAAATTCTTTCATTTTATTCTTGTATCATCACTTTGTGTGGACACCTCACAGGTTTCAATAATCATTAATTTGTTTCATTCAACAAATATTTATTTATATAGTTTATCTCCTATATGCCAGGCTCTGTTCTAAGCTCTAGGGAAAATATACAGCAGTGGATAAAACAGACGTGTGTCCTCGGGAAGCTATATTCTGGATAGGAAAAGAAGCAATAAACAAGTTAACTAAGAAAAACATAAAGTGTGATAGGTAGTGGTAAGTTATAGGGGAAAAAAACTCACAGAAGAGGAATATGAACTATTAAGGGTAGAGATTTAAGAGAGTGGTCAGGGTACATCTTCCTGAAACAGCTTTTGAGTAAAGACCAACAAATGTTTGTTGAATGAAGCAAATATGAGAAGAAAACAGTAAGACATTTAAGTGCAAAATTCAATTGAAAATTATATTTATGAAACCCCTACTATACATAAGGTTCTCTACTAGCAAGTAAGAAAGTACTAAGATGAAAGACTGCACTTAAAATGTCATATAAATACTTTTAGTAAGAATTGCTCACTTTAGGTGAGTATAGGTTTGTAACTCTAGAATTCTCTTTAAATTACCAAACTCACTCTGGAATTGTACTGGACCTCTGTATCCGCTTTAAAATACTGGGTTTCAACTACAGCAGTTAAGATTCTGTGTCTGTCTTGGGGATGTGATACCTCCCAGTAGTGAAGCAGTGAAGTTTTCCTCATTCTGCGATGGTGGCTTGTCTGTGTAAAACCTAAGCCAACTATATAATTACCCCAATGGAAAAATACGGCGTGTCCATTAGTAGACAAATATTTATGTACACACGTGGCTTTTATTTCTCTCACTATTATTTAAAATTTTATTGTATCTAGAATGCATATGATATGAATAAGAGCATTGGATTTCTGCAAAGAAATAAAAACCCAAATGAGGAAACTATAAGGACTTTATGTGAAAATACCGTAAATTCATGTACAACTGAAATGATTACAGATACTTATGAGTGGCATTCTGTACGTGGGCTCTCATCACTGAATGGTATCTTGAGAGAGTTCCTTTTAACCTGTGCCCCTGTGAGCTTTGGAGTACTGGAGAAATTTTGCCAATTTCTCTTACATAATGACAATGATGCGGATAGTAAACGGATCCTTTTTTTTTTTTTTTTTTTTTTTGCGGTACGCGGGCCTCTCACTGTCGTGGCCTCTCCCGTTGCAGAGCACAGGCTTCGGACGCGCAGGCTCAGCGGCCATGGCTCATGGGCCCAGCCGCTCCGCGGCACGTGGGATCCTCCCGGACCGGGGCACGAACCCGTGTCCCCTGCATCGGCAGGCGGACTCTCAACCACTGCGCCAACAGGGAAACCCTTAATCCATCTTTTAATAACAAAAAATTTGGAGTTTGATCCTGGTTCTTTGCTTCTTCCTTTGAGTTGTTTATTCTAGACATTAGTTTGTCAATCTTCCCACATCTTCCTTAAACGGTGTGAACCCAAGTCCTTGGGCAGAATTCTTTGTAAGCAGCTCTAAAACAGATAAGCCCGTGGGACACTCACGGCTCCGTGTGTCTCTGCACGTAGGTATGCGGTTACCGGTTATATCACAGTGCACCTTCATGGGGGAAGGACACATTAAAAGCTAAACATTTGCTGGTGGTGATTGTAAACGCTCAGCTTTGCCTCATCTTGCAGAGGTTTTACTTGAAGTGGTTAGTCTGCAAATATTTACTAGGCTTTTATTACTACGGGGAAAACAAAACAAAACAAAATGAGCTTTGTGATATAATGAGCAATGTAAGCACATTTTTTACTTTGTTAAGCTTATAATCCAGGCAGATATATTTAAATAATAACCCTTGTAAATAAAGGAGTAACTTATTTTCCTTGCCATGAACCCTGAGATCAATCTTGAATATCACACATTTTCTTTTCATCTGTACACTTTTGTTTATACACATGGATCAAGTCAAAATTGATTTTAGCAACAGAAAAAAGCTGTCTAGGTTTTGTTTAATGATGTCAAATCTCTTCCTGACAAGTGGCCCATTTTTCCTGCTGTTGTCTACTATCATTTCAAAACTTCCAAAAAAGAAAATGTCCTGTAGAGTAGCAGCTCCATAGTGATGAATCTCTAAACTGAATGCATTGCTTTGGGGTCATATTTGCATCCTGTCTTCAATCACTTTAAGGAGTTTGAAAATAAAATTTGATAGGTTTGGAAAAAGGTTGTGTTTGTATTTCTGTTGTTGTTTAGGCAGTGTTGTTTGGATTGATCTAGAAGGAACCTAAAAGGAGATGAAAGAAGGTAATTATGAAACAGAAAACAGCATGTTGAGGTTTCTGGGGGAGATAAGGAAATAAAGAGCCCTGATCTATAAATATCTATACTGATTAAGAGTTATAAAAGCCAGTTAACAGGGCCTTTAGAGGTTCCTCTTATCTGCCCATCTACCATCTCAAACCAGTATCTTTGGGTGAGTTCCAGCTACAAAACAAATACTGATAAGGTCATTGTTGAGGAAAGGGAGAAAGAATAAAATGAAAATAAACAGTTTTTTGAAAAACCTGACCAACTTTATTTACAAAATTCAACCTACAATTCACTATAAAATAGGGCAACATTAAATTAGGTAATATTAGCCATAAAAATGTTTTGAATGCAGTAAAATACTAGAAGATATGAAAATGTTAAGTAATAACCATTTTTAAGCAGTAACAATATAATAGTTTTCCTGAAGGCATAAAGAATATCTTCTCCCAAACTCTGTTACAGAAGTTGTCAATAAATTATTTTTTAAATGAAGTAGGGTTGACACCCTGTCAAGAGAACAGGATGAGACTTGAATATGAAATGCCAATAACCAGGAGTGAGGAGGAGAGAACCCTTTGTGATAGATGATCACCACTATGGACCTTTTTATGCTGACCAAGATGCAAATTGCTTAACCAGACAGGATTACAGAGGCTCTGTGCCTAATAGTTACACTGTGATATATTTATTTCACTTTATATTTAAGTGTATCCCCTTTAAAAGATATGAGGCTTTTACATACATTTACTAAACTGGAGATTTGATCACATTGTTTCATTTCCACTCAAAAATAATAAAATGAACTGCTCTGTGAAGGCAATTCACCTGCCCATTTAGGAATGTGTTCAAAATCTAGTGTGTGTTTTGTGTGCATATGCAAACTCCACAGAACGCTCACAGCAAAAACTAAACACGATTAGTGCTTCCCAACTACCAGAGGATAAAATCAATTTATCATCCATTCTAGCAGAAGCCATGGAGTTTTATAAGTGCTTAAATTGAAGGAGATGCTTTGGGCAGTGTAGAAATAGAGCATCTCTTGATAAAATTATAACCGAGGTTATCAAATCTGCGGTAAGCCTGTGATGCGGGTTAGTCAGGGTCAGCTCCTCTGGGCCCCTAGTTACAATGACATTTTTTCATGTTTGACTTGTCTTTGGATGCAAAGGAGAGGAGACAGCTTTCTTAATAAAACCCCTTATTGCTTTCCCATTTCCATGTTGAATACGTAAGAAATATATTACATATTGCATGTTGCATATTTCATGTTGCAATATATGCAAATATATACATATTGCACAAAGCATATTGCATGTTGCTTTCCAAGTAACATATATTCTGGCTGGCCACAGATTAGACACAAAAAATCCTGAGAGCAGTGGTGAAGTGGGGGAAAGTCAAGGAGATTAATTCAGGGGAACTATTCATGTCCTGGCCTTGTCTTTGATATTTAGTTAATTTCTGACCTTCGAGGAAACACTTTTACCCTTTTTCTTCTCAGACTCTTCACTGCAAAGTAATGAAGATGCTCTAAACCATATTGAAGAGCACTGCCACCTGTAACATGTCATTCCTTTCTGCTTCAGTGAAGAGCACTGAAATATAAGCCTTAAGTTTACTTTTTTTTTTTTTTTTTTTGCGGTACGCGGGCCTCTCACTGTTGTGGCCTCTCCTGTTGCAGAGCACAGGCTCCGGACGCGCAGGCGCAGCAGCCATGGCTCACGGGCCCAGCCGCTCCGCGGCACGTGGGATCTTCCCGGACCGGGGCACGAACCCGTGTCCCCTGCATCGGCAGGCGGACTCTCAACCACGGCGCCACCAGGGAAGCCCATAAGTTTACTTTTGTATACTGAATATTTCTAAGGATGAGAATGGCATAGAGATAAGATTATATTATGTTATTTGAGATAGAATGGTAGCTTTTAAAATGTTTTGTGGTTTCCCTTTGCATTCCAGGAATACTTAACTATGTGTGCAGAAGTGTCAGCGGGGGAGTGAAGAAAATTAGGAAGAAGAGTAGAGGAGAATGAAGGCATAGGAAATAAGATAAACTTACGGGTGCAAATGCTGAGACAAAATCGACTTCTTAAAAGGTGGCTCTCAAATATAACTTGCCAAATTTTCAAAAGAGGGTGAAGAAGGAGGAAAATGCGCAGCACAGATCTACTAGTGATCTCGTGAGGGCTCTGCTAGGAGGGAGTGTGGGATGATGACCCTCTCCTGGCATAGGCTATGATTGCCTCTCCCATGTTTGCAGGTTCTAAGCAGAAGCCCACGTGTACGTGGACAGAGAATGGCAAGAAAGAGTGTGTCTGTGTTGAATGGGACCTTGCCTTAGTTCTTCACTGCCCTGATGTCACCAAGATTGTTTGTTGGCAACAACAACAACAAAAAAGAGCCCTCCCAGGGGATAGTTGAGCCCCGTCTTTACCTAAGTAGTCTCTAGTCATGCCTTTCAGTATACGTGGTGGATACTTGTACAACTTTCTTGGAAGCCCACGGACACAGGTTCATACACACACATACAGACACACACACACACACACACACACACACACACACACACACACACTCTAAAGGACGGGAAAGTTAAAAATGAAAAGCCCTTCATGTACTTGGTCAGTTTCTTGAGTCTCAAAATTTTGCTTTTTATGGGACATTCTACCATTTACCAAATAGAGGTATACATTGAAACCAATCCTGCCTGGCTTATGGCTATTTAAAACAAAAGGAAACAAAAAAAAAAAAAAAAAAAAAGGAAAGAAAAACAGTGACTCCATTTCTGTTTTGTGATTAGGGAAGGTTTTAGGGGAGAACAATTGAAATAAAACAAAGGAATAAATAAAAAGTACAACCAACTAGGAAAAAATAACACACAGGAATTTTGTGAAGCTAGAAATGCAATGTTGTAAGATATCCCATGGGATCTTCACAGAAGGGCTCTGTCCTCCGAGGATCTGACAAGCTGAACAGAGCATATTGCCATCCTGATTTTCCTTTACTCCATCCCCTAAAAACCTACTTTTTCTAATGTCAATGTCAAAGACTAAGCCTGTGTCTACCAGGGACTTCACAGGTCTTATCATGAATTTCACGGGAATGAACATCTGTTAGAAGATGGTATTTGACAATAACAGCCTAATGAGCATATTACCACTCAGGTTTAACAAAAATGGAAGTAAGTAGTGTATTTTTAATTTTGTCATACCCTGTAGAGTTATATCATCGAATTACAGAATGCCTCTTAATACATCTTTAGTATTTGAGTTATAATGAATTTAATGCCACTTGCCTTTATAAGGCAGAAATTCAGAAACTACCCATTTGAATTATACAGTGGACATTACCTTTTAGTGAACGCCTACTATGTATGAGGTGCGTTGTATACATAATCTCCTTTCCTCTTTGTAATGATCCTGTGAAGCAGGGTTTTTTTAATGTATTTTATAATTGAGAAAACGGAGGCTCAGAGCAAATGCTGTCTTAGTCTCTGTGCTTTCTCTTGTGTGAACACCTTTTTAACATTTCTCCTTCTTTAATGTGGTCACAGAACTTAGTCTTTTGTCTCTTCTGTTTCTAAATTCTGATGGGAGTTGTGTCTATTGGTGAAAAATAATGAATATTGGGAAGAAATCTTCATTTAGTAAATCCCTGATTTCTTAAAGGATTATACTGGTTTTCTGATTTAAAACATGGTTTATTTGTGTAATATTTTATTGAGTTCAAGTTAATGTATGCTCCAATTTGGATTGTACAGTCTTTCATATACTATTTATTAATAAATAATGCCTTAGTATCCTTCTTCCTTCCAGTCGACAACACTTTCCATTCTTGAGAGACCCCAACAATTTCAGCCACCTTCAGGTTTCCGAGTACCTCATTCCACAGTAGCTCCTCCAAACTTTCCCTCCTAAGTAAATGCCCTGTGGTCCATATCCAATGTGTCATTCCTGCTCTTCATCAGAATTCTCTCTCACCTTTCCAATGTTCATCTCTCCCTCAGAAGAAGACTGTGTCTTGTTACATTGATTCATATTGAAGAATTCACGCCTTGTAATTTCTCAAGTTCTCCCTCCCGAGTCACATGTAGTCTTAAAACATTTACTCAAATAAATGTTTACGAATTGATTACTGACTAAAAGCAAGGCACTGTACCGCTGCGGGAATGAAGAGACAGACATAAAATGCATTCACAAGTTTGTAAGAGATGTTAGCAGTGGAAGTGACATAAATGGATGCAGTTGATGCAGGTAAAGAATTGAGTAAATATAAACAAGGATTACTGGTACCTGGAGATGATCTTGGAGAACCTTATAGGGCAGCTGGCATTTGGACTGTTTCTAAAAGATAAAAGATCTGGAGATGTGAAGGTGGGAAAGAATATTTGAGGAGGAGGGAGGTATAGCATGGGTTTGCCTAGACCACATACGCAGTTACCCACAAAGAATGGAATTTCAGTGACTGTGATGGAGAATTTGGGAGCCTTCCTTGTCATGCTTCCAATCGCTTCTTAGAGAAAAACATTAAAATTTCCTACATGGTAAGCTGCTCTACTTTACTTCGTTGTTGTTCTTGAGATTCCTATACTTTACCTGAAATAACCAGTGATTGTTTGAAACCGTGCTATATTGCTTGAAACTGTTTGAAACTGGACTTGCTACATCTTGTGAAAAATATTAGTTGTAAAATAAACAAGTTGAATTCACATCACTTAAAATTCTACAAGCTTTTTTCCTTAAAGTCAGGGACTTGGATCAAATAGGACTCTGGTGGCAGAACGTTTCCTTTCCAATTGTATTTACTTCTAGTAATGAAATTAATCATTTTCACCTGTTTTTTCCTTCATCCATTTATATACACTGTGAACCCAAAATAATAGAAAAATAAGACGTGCAGGAAAAATGCTGCCAAAACTATCCTGTCACTTCAGAGTTCATTTAGATAGGGACCTACTACCATGTTGTGAACTTTCTGGAGAGGGAAAACTGATTTTATGCCAGTGGATGGTTCATAGATCAATTTAGAGAGGGGAAATAGCACAGAAACACATTTCCAAAAGTATGGCTGCTGAAAAGTCTTAGAACATTAATTTTTTGTCAAGAGCGCTAATGTACCAATCCAGCCAAACACGATCTGCTGAAGTGAAGGATCAGGACATATGATGTGTAACGTCACATTTTTAATACTACACACTGCATTCAGAAGAAATCCTATTTATCTCAAAGCGAGTCCACTACACTCATCTTTCCATACAAATTCTTTATGTCTTCATCATACTCTATCCTAAATAGATTATCTGTACTTTATCAATTTTTACTGAGCTGTCTATTGACATGAATTAGAATGTGTCATTCTGATGTGTGTGTGTGTGTGCGCGCGTGCGTGCGTATCTCCTTCAAATTGGAACCTCTCTAGTCTTGCACGTTCCCCAAACAGTTACATATAAGAGTTCTATATTGGTGAAACCATCTCATATCTTAAAAAATGATAAACCTTTTTTGTTACACTGTCACTTTAAATAATCACGGACAGAAATTATCTTCACATTAATAACACAGTCTTCCTCTAAAAATTCTTCTTTTGGAAGAGAAATGTATTGCTAAGGAAAAAACCCACAAGACTAGAATTCAGGAGACAGTTTTTTGTTGTTGTTTGATTAAATGAAATCCTTATTGAGCTATAATTCACATTCCATACATTCCGCATTTTAAATTATGCAATGAAATACCTTTTAATGTATTTGCAATGTTGTACAACCATCACCACTATCTAGTTTTGGAACATTTTCATCACCCCCCCCAAAAAAAAACCCCATAACCATTAGCAATCCCTCGCCATTCTCTTGTTCATCCAACCCCTTGTAACTATTAATCGACTTTGCCTCTGTGGATGTGACTACTCAGGACATTGTATATAAATGGAATCATATAATATGTAGTCTTTTGTGGCTGGCTTCCTTTGCTTATAATGTTTTCAAGGTTCATCAGTGTTGTAACGTGTATCAATAATTCGTTCATTTTTATAGTTCATGGGATTACCTACCACATTATGTTTATCCATTCATCAGTTGCAGGACATTTAGGTAGTTTCCACTTTTTGACTATAGTGAATACTGCTGTTACGAACATCCACTATAAGGTTTCATGTGCACATATGATTTCGGTTCTCTTGGGTATATACCTAGAAGTATACTTGCTGGGCCATAAGGTAACCCTATGTTTAACTTTTTGAGGAATTGACCAAGTATTTTACATTCCTAACGTCAGTGTATGAGTATCACAGTTTTTCTACATCCTCTCCAATACTTCATATTATTCAGCTTTTTTGTTTTTAATTATAGCAGTCTTAGTGTGTGTGAAGCTCTGTCTTATTGCGGTTTTGATTTGTATTTCCCTTAAGACTAATGAGATTGAGTATCTTCCCATATATATTTTGTCTGTTTATATACGTTATTTGGAAAAAGTTCTATTCAACTTCCTTGCCTATTTTTTAACTGGGTTATTTATCTTTTTATTGTTAAGTTGTAACATATATATTCTCAATACAGGTCCCTTTCATTTCAGCCTCAAGGACTACCTACGATTTCTTGTAGAGAAAGTCTGCTAGCAATGAATTCTCTCAGTTTTTGTCTATCTAGTTTTGCTTGATATAAAATTCTTGGTGGACAGTCTTTTTTCTTCATCACGTAGCATACAACATCCCCCCTGCTCTTTGGCTTCCACGGTTTCCAGATGAGAATGTAGCTGTTAATCTTACTGAGGGTCACATTTACATGATGGGTCACTCCTCTCTTGCTGCTTTCAAGAGTATCACTTTGTCTGTGATTTTAAATAGTTTGACCATGATGTCTAGATGCGGATATCTTTGTGATCCCCTTGGATCTTATTTGGATTTTCTTGAGATTGTTGATGTCCAGATTAATGTTTTTCATCAAATTTGGAAATCCTTCAGCCATTATTTCCTCAAGTATTCTTTCTGCTCCTTTCCCTGTCTTCTCACTTTTGGAACTCTTGTTCCAAACTCTTGCATATTTTGTTACACTTGATGGTGTCATATGGGTCTCTGAGCCTCTGTTCACTTTTCTTTTTTTTTTTTTTTCTTTCTGTTTCTCAGACTTAATAATCCCAGCTGACTATTATTAAAGTTCATGGATTCTTTTAAATGCCATTTCAAATATTCTGTTAAACCTCCCTAGTGAGTTTTTCATTTCAGTTATTACACTTTTCTACTCTGTAATTGCTATTTGGGTCTTTTTAAAATGTCTCTACCCTTTATGAATATTAATTTTGGTGAGAGGAAGCGCTTATATTTTCCTTTAATTCTTTAGGCATGGTTTCCTTTAGTTGTTTGAACATATTTATAATAGCTGATTTAAAGTATTTTTAAAATGTCTGTGTCCTTTATTGATATTACTTTTGGTGAGAGGAAATTCTTATGCTTTCCTTTAATCCTTTAGGCATTGTTTCCTTTAGTTGTTTTGGTTTTTTTTTTTTAATTCCTTTAACATCTTGATTGGAGTATAATTGCTTTACAATGGTGTGTTAGTTTCTGCTTTAGAACAAAGTGAATCAGCTATACATATACATACACATATATCCCCATATCTCTTCCCTCTTGCGTCTCCCTCCCACCCTCCCTATCCCACCCCTCTAGGTGGTCACAAAGCACCGAGCTGACCTCCCTGTGCTATGTGGCTGCTTCCCACCAGCTATCTATCTTACATTTGGTAGTGTATATATGTCCATGCCACTGTCTCAGAGGAGAGGAAAGACACAAGGGCAGCCTTTTATTCTTAGGAAGATGCCACCCTGCTATCTAGAGCTCTTCCCCACATGTTCTAGTTGTTGAGACATTCAAATAAACATAATTGCAATCTAATATTAAATCAGATTAAAGTTATATTTTTAAGGAAGTTAAGAAGTCATATATTTACATTTTAGACCAATATTAGATTAATTATAAACAGGACCTTGTATTTATTTAGAAGGAAAAGCATAAGGAATAAAACAGAATCTGATTTGATAATTAGAGACTTTTATTACCCCTCAAAATCACAAAATGTATGCATACTTACCAATCACCAAGATTTCAGCCCGAAAGTATAACTTCCATGACTCTTGTTCTTTAAACCTACTTAGAGATACTGTTTTACAGAAACACATTCAACAAGCACTTTTTGATGATCAGCCGTGTGCCAAACACTACATTTGTCACAGAGGATATAAAATGAAATGAAATGTAGTCCTTGTCCTCAGAAAAAACTTTTAATGTAGCAGAAAAGAAAGGCATAGAGGTCAGAGGCCCATCATCTGTTTCTATAGACACAGTGAACAGTGACTTCAGACATCAGAGTCCAAAGTTGGGCTAATATATTTCTGGAATGTTCATTGTAAGATCTGCTGTAACAAAAACTGAATTCGTTTTAATATCTATTTTCTGAAGCTCTTGCTTATCTGTGCTATTTACAGATGCTACAAAATGTGTTTTGTGTCGAGTTATGACAAAACAATGTATCCTGCAGCAGCTCAGCACTGATTAGGCCACAATGTGGATATGGCAAAGAGTAAAGCTCAGTATTATATATGTAACTAAATGAGCCATAAATGAAATCTTTGTGGAATAGGAAATGATGTTAGGTTCTGCTTTGCTAAATCTGGTGGAAATTCAAGTTGATTAGTCTTGTCCTAGCGCAGCCCAAATTATCTCATTATCGCACATTACAGGAAAATAAGATAGCACCATACACTGTCAACTGTTTCCTCATTGTATTTTCTAGAGCTGAAACCTCTGCAATTTAATATGTGAAGTGGTTCCTATGCAGAATCTGTAGCTTTCAGGGACTCGTGATCAGTATCAGGTTTCTTTCTTTTTTTCACTCTTCCCCACACCTTGCAGCACAGCCAAAGAGAGGCCCCCACCTCACGACTGTTCTCAATAGAGTGAGAGTGGCATGGACAGAGATACACTACCAGATGTAAAATAGGTAGCTAGAGAGAAGCAGCCGCATAGCACAGGGAGATCAGCTCGGTGCTTTGTGACCACCTAGAGTGCTGGGATAGGGAGGGTGGGAGGGAGACGCAAGAGGGAGGAGATATGGGGATATATGTGTATGTATATGTATAGCTGATTCACTTTGTTATCCAGCAGAAACTAACACACTATTGTAAAGCAATTATACTCCAATAATGACGTTAAAAAAAAGAGTAAGAGGAAGGGATCATTTAATTGGGAACTATGAATTTAGAGCATTTTAGGAACTTTCTTCAAATGATAACACAGCAAAGGGTTTAGTTGTGGTTAAATCTGAAATTCTCATCTGCTTGAGAGCTGTTCTGAAAGGTCATTATTAATGTTTCAGGAAATAAAAGATGATAAGAAAAAGGCAAAGGCAGAAAACAGGCCAGGCAGGGGAAAAAATAATGTAATGATTTTGAAAACTTTACTCTTTTACTATATTTTATTGAAAATAGTTATGTTTTCCTTTTAATTTTATAGCATAGGAAATTTTCATATCAAGTTAAAAGTACCAAAAACTCAATAACTAGGCAACTTCTGAAAATTTTTTTTTTAATTATAGTTGATTTACAGTCTTGGCCAATCTCTGCTGTATAGCAAAATGACTCAGTCATACACTCAGCCATAAAAAAGAACTAAGCAAATTTTTAAAGGATGTAATTAATTAATCCTATGCCATAGATCGCCTGACTATAGCTAATTGGTGGGTTGTGTCATGCGTCAGACTTGGGATCAGTATTATGAACACCATGCAGCGTGAGTTGAGGAATAGACTCTTTAGGGAATAAACATGCCAAAGTTCCTGACTTTCCACAGCCAGAGGCAGACTGGGAGAAGAGACCCCCTACCCCTTTTGTGGCTTCCCTATTTATGAAGGAAATCTTAAGAGCAACCTAGAATATTGAAACATTCTTGATTGCTAGATAACGTAGGGTTTTCATATGCCCAATACCTAAGGGCCTTGAGCCCTATGGAAGCTTGTAGTTCCTGCCAGAGCGAGGAAACCTCTGGTCCTGTGGGAGACCGAGGCTGTCATACATATTCCCTACAACTGGGGAGGTGAGAGGGGGCAGCTCATTTTCCAGGCAACCCAGAGTGAACTCCATTATGCTAGGATGTGAAAATGTGGCTGAAAAAGTCCGCTAGATTTACTCACCTCCCTTTCTTTGCCCACTTTCCCGTTCCCTTGCTAGTCTCCTTTGCTTCTCTGACAGTATTGCTCAGCTATAAATAAAATTCAGACAGTACTTCTAGAAACTCCTCTTTGTAATCCCACTTGCAATGAAAATCTTATATATACAGTGTTAGTTATCCTCCTTTTCAGAGGGTGGTACATATCATTAAATTAAACAGTTATTATAATAATAATTTGTTACTATGTGGTAGAGACTTGAAGAGGAGGGACAGTGTGAGATTTCATAGTCAGGACGCTCCTCTGAAATCTATATTTTAGCTGAAACTTGAATGGCACTTAGATAGGTATTGATCTTGGAGAATAGTAATGTAGGAAGATGAAACAGAAGGTGAGAAGGTGGAAATTAGTGTCACAGAAAGTCCGATGAGGTTCAGGTATAGATGGACGGACATGGGATTGGGGTGGAATGTGGCATAGATCATGGAGGGACTTGGGAATAGATTTAGATTTAATTCTAAATGGAATTGGAAGCCACTGGGGAGATGGAAGCAGCTGAGTGATATAATATGATCTGCGTTTTAAATTTTCACGTTGGCAGCTTTATAGAGAAAGGACTGGTTGATGGGCAAGAATGGAAGCAGAGAGATAACCCTGGAGGCTCCAAAGTTAGTTCAATTAAGAGCACAGGGCTTCCCTGGTGGCGCAGTGGTTGGGAGTCTGCCTGCGGATGCAGGGGACGCGGGTTCGTGCCCCGGTCCGGGAAGATCCCACGTGCCGCGGAGCGGCTGGGCCCGTGAGCCATGGCCGCTGCGCCTGCGCGTCCGGAGCCTGTGCTCCGCAACGGGAGAGGCCACAACAGTGAGAGGCCCACGTACCGCACACACACACACAAAATAAAAAATAAAAATAGAGCACAAACATTCTCTAGTAGGTCTGCGTCTCTCTACCCGTCCTATCTCTAGTCTCTTCATGACATTTTTTTTTTTAGATTTTTATATATAAAAATATATACTTGAAGAATATACTTGAAGAAATATCAGAATACCTTGTAGGGATCAGAGGCTATTTGATAATTAAACCTCTCTTTGGCTTTAATTCAAAATTAAACTCGGGAGAATGTGAATAACTTAAATAAACCAATAAAAACTTTGTCTATGTAGTTCAGAGCTCAACATAAAATGAAAAGTTCTGCATCCAGTAAATTTTTCAATAGGCAGTTCATTTTTATGCTTATTATTAACTTTCATTATATTCATTAAAATGTTCAACTTTATCCTGAATCGCCTAAATCTACCGTGAGCTCTGCATGTGGAAAATAAGTTGGCAGATGCTTACTTTGGAGAAATTGCTTACTTTTGCATAAAACTAGTTTTTGTAAGAGCCAGGAATTAGAAGAAATTATTTAGGTGCCTAATAATTCAGACATTTTGGTTAAGAATAGAGTCATAAAGAGAATACATGTCACACACTTTGGAAGAAAGGCTCAGATGCATGAAACTCAAAAGGAGAAAATAATAGCAACTTACTTGCTGGCAGAAGTCAATCAATTCTCACTTACTGAGTTAGGAAACAAGAGGATGAGGGTGGGGTAATTTTCAAAACACACCGTGCACAGTCCTTGTTTACAATATATTTAGAATCTACTTGAGGATACAAGGCCACACAGTGATGTTTTTGTGACTTGTGTGTGCTATTCCTTTTGTGTGGAATGCCCTTCTTTACCTTTCTGGACATCCAGTTACTAATTATCTTTCAATTTACCAGTGTCACATCTCTGAAGCTTTTCATTCCACATCAAACCGAATTGACTGTATGCCTTGGTATTCATAATTGTTTGGATACACATGTCCGCATCTCTATAAGACCGTGAGGTTTTCCAGGGAAATGAGTGTGTCCCAAGTGCCAGGTGTCGTGTCTGAAACATTGTTGGGCATAATCAATATGGATTATTGATAACTGACTACGAATAATGCAAGGCAGTTTATGATGTATTCTGAATATCTGGTGCTGATGAGAAGTGTTTGGGGAATTTGCAATTCTAAAAAGGAAGAGTTCACAGGGGTCTCTAGTCCTTGTAGTTGAAATACAATCTTATGGGCAGATCATTAATCATCTGAGGCTACACTTGGCTCAAGAGTAAGTCAGGTTGGGGAGAGCTGCTAGATGGAGGGAGGATGGATTGGAGAAGTCTTCAGGAGGCTTTCAGGTCCACTCATCTAAGGTTCTACATTTCAAAGTAGGAATTTAAAAATAGGTCTATTATGTTTAGCACCATTACTTGGCGATCTAATGGTAAAACAGTAAAGTCTGCTTAACATAGCAGAATATACCGGACTGAGGTATTTTTCACGTCCAGTCAGCTCTTCACCACGTGTTACAGAAAGAGGTTACAGAGTTCTCTGTGCTTGCTGAGAATCCATCTGAGCTCACTGTTGCAAATCTTCTGATGTTGACTTTAAGAAGTGAATTGAAATGTGGGAGAAACATAGAAGAAATATAGGCAAGGTGAGGGCTCAAAACCAAGCAGTAAGTAAATACCCAGAGGAGGATATTTACTGAAACGTCTCACTGACGATACTTGAAAATCCGAACCTAGCCTTTGAATTGTGCATATGCAATCTGTTCTTTGGTTTATACATTTATTAATCATGGAACCCTGTGAATTAAGTATCAACATAACAGGATATATCTTCATTAATCTTTTGCATTGTTACCTTTGCAGCTTCTCTGAGGAATCCAAGGAATTCTTTTGGGGGGGGTGAATCTTAAAACTTGAAACCACTAAAATGTGTATAGAAACCATACAGAATGAGTGAATAAAGTATTTAAACACACCGATTCTTTTTCTCAGAGGCCCTCAGTCTATCAAATGAATGTTAATCTCTTTCATCTAATAATTAGCCATGGAGACACAAACAAGCATTTTGCACAATTGTTTACTTTTCCAGTTTCTACCATGGCTTAAAATCTCCAATGAGGAAAGAAAAGGCATAAGCTAACTAATTATGTTGGCGATAATGTTATAAATTTAGGCAAAATCTATTGATTTTCATCTCCCCAATGTATGTAAGTTAATATTTGAACATTATGTGTATCAATATGTCTTAAGCTACTGTGAATGCAACTTAAAAATTAAGACACATACCTCTGAAGAGAAACATATGGCACTGATCACCGGGAGGAGAGATACCACTAGGTATTCAACAAATGTGTGTCGAATTAAATTGAATGAGCATTGCCTCCTCTAATTGGATAGTGAGACTGATGTGTACTCTAAGCAAGGAAGCTTCAGGAAGTAAAGCTTATGTGCCGAAAATAAGACAGTCTAATGACCCATTCCAAACCACAGTTCTTTTGTAAGCTAGAATCTCTGATGATGGGCAAAGACTAAACTATTTTTGTAGTGCAGTTGCTCTTTCCTAGCTCCTCTTTATATGGGATGTAGAAATTGGACTTTTAATCCCAGAATCGATTCTGGTACTTACAATAATATTGGTTCCTCTCACAATTAAGTGGAAAGATACAGTTTATGACAAAATGAATACATTTATAGCCTAACACACTGTTGACTAATAACAGTGGTGAAATGTGGGAAAGGCTTCAATCAAAAAACAAAGTTTAAAAAATTCTATTCTGTATATGCCCAAGAAGAGCTTGTGTTACTCTATTTCCTTACTTGATTAGTTCAAAAACTGGGCATTACTGTCCTCTAGGGTTGAAGAATGCCAAACTGTATTCTTAATGACATTATCTTACCTGTTTTTTTTTTTTTTTTTTTTTTTTTTTTTTTGCGGTATGTGGGCCTCTCACTGTTGTGGCCTCTCCCGTTGCGGAGCATAGGCTCCATGGCCATGGCTCACGGGCCCAGCCGCTCCACGGCATATGGGATCTTCCCGGACCGGGGCACGAACCCGTGTCCCCTGCATCGGCAGGCAGATTCTCAACCACTGTGCCACCAGGGAAGCCCTTACCTGTTTATTTTACTAAGCTTATCTTTCCATATGGATAAAATTAGTCGTTGGCTTCCATTTTGAAAAAATCAAGGTATTTAAAAACATAAAGTTGGGCTTCCGTGGTGACGCAGTGGTTGAGAATCCGCCTGCCGTTGCAGGGAACACAGGTTCGATCCCTGGTCCGGAAGGATCCCACATGCCGCGGAGCAACTAAGCCCGTGAGCCACAACTACTGAGCCCGCGTGCCACAACTACTGAAGCCCATGCACCTAGAGCCCGTGTTCTGCATCAAAGAGAAGCCACCACATGAGCAGCCTGCGCACCGCAACAAAGAGTTGCCCCTCCTTGCAGCAAACACAGCCAGAAATAAAATAAATAAATAAATTTATTTTAAGAAAACATACACAGAGCTATTAGAATTACAATATTTATGGTTGATTCTTTAACTCATTGGAGCATTGAAATGATAATAACTTTAAAATCTCTTTATATGCAGTGATAAAATTTACACCAAAAGTTGCCTTGTACATTATAAATGACACAATGTTTATCTTTTTTAAACACAAAACAGGTCCTTCTCCAGATTTTCCTATCTTTTTTTTTTTTTTACACTTTGTAGGCATCTTTATTTTTTATTATAGTTGAAATCTTTTTTTTTTCTTTTTTTTTAACATCTTTATTGGAGTATAACTGTTTTACAATAGTGTGTTAGTTTTTCCTTTACAACAAAGTGAATCAGTTATACATATACATATGTTCCCATATCTCTTCCCTCTTGCGTCACCCTCCCTCCCACCCTCCCTATCCCACCCCTCTAGGTGGTCACAAAGCACAGAGGTGATCTCCCTGTGCTATGCTGCAGCTTCCCACTAGCTATCTAATTTACATTTGGTAGTGTATATATGTCCCTGCCACTCTCTCACTTCGTCCCAGCTTACCCTTCCCCCTCCCCATATCCTCAAGTCCATGCTCTAGTAGGTCTGTGTCTTTATTCCCATCTTGGTGGGAAAGAATTAAAGTCTTGGAGTCCTCAAAGACTCTTTTTTCTCTCTACATCCTTTCAATGACCAAATCCTATCATGTATTCTTTTTTCAAATCCTATCTTATATATGGCCCCTTCTGGTCACACAGCCACACAGCTATTCATAAAATAACTATTTATTGGGAGCCCTCTCCCTGTTAAGCACTGTGTTAGATACTGAGAGACCACCAATAAGTAACATTTACTCATTGGCACCAGGGTCTTGAAATTTGCTCATCACCTTATGCCAGGACTATTCTTTTTTTTTTTTTAAACTTTTATATTGCAGTATAGTTGATTAACAACGTTGTGATAGCTTCAGGTGTACAGCAAAGTGATTCAGATATACATGTATCTATTCTGTTTTTCAAATTCTTTTCCCATTTAGGTTGTTACATAATATTGAGCAGAGTTCCCTGTGCTATACAGTAGGTCCTTGTTGGTTATTCATTTTAAATATAGCAGTGTGTACATGTCAGTCCCCAAATCCCTAACTGTTCCTTCCCCACACCCTTCCC
Source organism: Kogia breviceps (assembly GCF_026419965.1). Lineage (NCBI taxonomy): Eukaryota > Metazoa > Chordata > Mammalia > Artiodactyla > Physeteridae > Kogia > Kogia breviceps. The sequence goes on along the minus strand of NC_081318.1, from coordinate 9,370,141 downwards.
CCACCGTAGCCATAAGTTCTTTCTCTAAGTCTATGAGCCTGTTTCTGTTTTGTAAATAAGTTCATTTGGATCATTGCTTTTTAGATTCCACATATAAGTGATATCATACGATATTTCTCTTTCTCTGTCTGACTTCACTCAGTATGACAGTCTCTAGGTCCATCCATGTTGCTGCAAATGACATTATTTCATTCTTTTTAATGGCTGAATAATATTCCATTGTACATATGTACCACATCTTCTTTATTCATTCCTCTGCTGATGGACAGTTAGGTTGCTTCCTTGTCTTGGCTATTGTAAACAGCGCTGCAATGAACACTGTGGTGCATGTATCTTTTCGGACAATGTTTTTCTCCAGATATATGCCCAGGAGTGGGATTGCAGGATCGTATGGTAGCTCTGTACTTAGTTTTGTGAGAAACCTCCATACTGTCCTCCATAGTGGCTGTACCAGTTTACATTCCCACCAACAGTGTAGGAGGGTTCCCTTTTCTCCACACCTTCTCCAGCATTTATTGTTTGTAGACTTTTTGATGATGGCCATTCTGACCAGTGTGAGGTGATACCTCATTGTAGTTTTGATTGGCATTTCTCTAATAATTAGTGATGTTGAGCATTCTTTCATGTGTTTGTTGGCCATCTGTATATCTTCTTTGGAGAAAGTTCTATTTAGGTCTTCTGCCCATTTTTGGACTGGGTTGTTTGTTTTTTTGACATTGAGCTGTATGAGCTGCTTGTAAATTTTGGAGATTAATCCTTTGTCAGTTGCTTCATTTGCAAATATTTTCTCCCATTCTGAGGGTTGTCTTTTGATCTTGTTTATGGTTTCCTTTGCTGTGCAAAAGCTTTTAAGTTTCATTAGGTCCCATTTGTTTATTTTTGTTTTTATTTCCATTACTCTGGGAAATGGATCAGAAAAGAGAGTGGTGCGATTTATGTCAGAGAGTGGTCTGCCTATGTTTTCTTCTAAGAGTTTTATAGTGTCCAGTCTCACATTTAGGTCTTTAATCCATTTTGAGCTTATTTTTGTGTATGGTGCTGAAGAATGTTCTACTTTCATTCTGTTACGTGTAGCTGTCCAGTTTTCCCAGCACCACTTATTGAAGAGACTCTCCTTCCTCCATTTTATAGTCTTGCCTCCTTTGTCGTAGATTAGGACTATTCTAATTGTTTTATTATATACTATAATTTTTTTGATTTTTAATTTTTTTTTTTTTTTTTTTTTTTTTTTGCGGTATGCGGGCCTCTCACTGCTGTGGCCTCTCCCGTTGCGGAGCACAGGCTCCGGACGCGCAGGCCCAGCGGCCATGGCTCACGGGCTTAGTTGCTCCGCGGCATGTGGGATCTTCCCGGACCAGGGCACGAACCCGTGACCCCTGCATCGGCAGGCAGATTCTCAACCACTGCGCCACCAGGGAAGCCCTTTAATTTATTTTTATGTATTTTATTTTTAATTTTATTGAAGCATAGTTGATTTATAATGTTGTATTTAATTTCTGCTGTACAGCAAAGTGACTCAGTTATACTTACATATATTATCTTTCATATTCTTTTCCATTATTGTTTATCACAGGATATGAATATAGTTCCCTGTGCTATACAATGGGACCTGGTTGTCTATCCATCCTATTATTATTTACTATTATTTTTAAACTATTTAGTTCTCTTCTTTCTTTTGCCCTGCCTCAAATTATTTGATCCCCGTAACACCAGTTGAAAAAACCATGGTTGCTAAATGCTTGTAGGATAAACTCTACACTTACATTCAAGTTTCCTCACAATATGGCTTTTAATTAATTTTCAAACTTTTGAAACCACAGTTGCTCTAATTTCACCGTCTGAACCTGCTATTTGGCTGCAGGGACTGTCTCAGCCATGGTGACTTCTCTCTCTTGAACACCCAGGAAGCTGTCATTCCTTACATGGAGGCCTTCTTGAACATCTTATATTATTAGCTACCTGGATTCTGTGAAAACAAAAACAAAACAACCACAAAAACAACAACAAAAAAGTGTATTTAGAGTAACGTTAGCTGCTTTAGCAAACCCCCAAATTTCAGTGGATTCACAATAATAACAAAGAAAAAAACGTTTATAATACATATATGTGAGTGCAAGAAATGCATTTTCAGCCACGCCGTCATAATTTTTCTCTGGTAAAGAATTTTGCCTTTAGGAACTACTGTACGTCACCTAATGTGCGGTGCCTAGATTTCAAGAATGTCATGAACTTCTTGGAAATATCATGCCTCGGTTCTGTGCTCCTTAAAGGCTGGAACTGTTGCATAGCAACATCTTCCAAAATGCCCATGGTGCCTCCTGGTCTATTATTGACTGCTCTCCCTGGCTACCCTGGCTCTCAGAGACATCGGGATGCCTCCGCTCCTGGCACCAAACACCGTCTCTACCCCCACTGAAGTCACTGGATGCACTGGTGCTGCTGTGGGGGAACTTCTGGGAGGGCTCTGGCTTTTCATGTTCCAGACAGGACTCTGACACAATATACCCTCTTTCCTTCTAGTTCCTCAAAATTTATCTGGGGTTTTAGCTATCTCCTATAAAACGTGACTTTTACGATCACTCATCTCTCCCCAGTTTAGGAAAAAGTGAAGAGGTAGCATGAAAGAGAAAAGATGGCAAATGGGGCTCTTGCCCAATTATTATTTCGTACCTGATTGTGGTGGGTGACAGAAATTGGCAATTTTTTTTCTGTTAAGGACCAAACAGTAAATACTTTAGCCTTTTCAAGATATAAAGCCTTTGTCACAACTATTCAGCTCTGCCATCATATCATGAAGATAGTCATACACAGTATGTAAATGAATGAATGTGACTGTACCCAGACCATTTATTTACTAAACAGATGGTGGCCTGAATTTGGTCTGCAGGGTATAGTTTGCTGGCTCCTGGTTTATGGCATAAACTTTGTGTTTGGCGTACAGAAAGATCTTTCACTCTGCTTCTTTTTTTTCTGCCAGGAATTTCCAAAAGCAATTTGGAATGCTTTACTTTTTGCTTCCATTATTCTTTCTACTGCAACCTCTCTAGAAGAGGTTAAAATAGGGAGGAAAACCACAAAAGGGAATTACCAATACAAAATAAGCATTAGCTGATAGTAGAAAAATATCCCACTCACTGTGTTAAAAACAAGCATTACCATATTCCATAGACAACAGTCCAACTATTAGATATTTATGGAGCATCAGCCACGTTTAGATTCAACAAATATTTAATCTGATGCTCACACCCACCCACCATTTCCCAACTGAGGAAATTTAGATTTAGAAAGATGAAGTAGGGCTTCCCTGGTGGCGCAGCGGTTGAGAATCCGCCTGCCGATGCAGGAGACACGGGTTCGTGCCCCGGTCCGGGAAGATCCCACGTGCCGCGGAGCAACTAAGCCCGTGAGCCATGGCCGCTGAGCCTGTGCGTCCGGAGCCTGTGCTCCGCAACGGGAGAGGCCACAGCAGTGAGAGGCCCGCGTACCGCAAAAAAAAAAAAAAAAAAAAAAAAAAAAGAAAGATGAAGTAGACCCAATAAATAGGAAATAGTAAATCTAAGATTTGAACTTTGATCATCTGATTTCAAATCTTGAGATGACTACAAAATGTTAGATTTAAAAAATTCTAAAACATTCAAAGGCCTTAATTCTCTGTTCCTTCTTCAGTACCAAATAATTCTGTAACAGAGGCAATTCTTAGTCATTGTAAAATTCACAAATGGTGATAACTCCCACTGTTGTTAGTAATAAAAAGTAAATCCATGCACGTCTCATAATCATTTTATTTAATAGAGCACATTGTAAAACAAAACCACTATCCTCTGTCTTTTTTCCAATAATTTCCTGATGACTTTTAACAGCTAGTCTCTCCTCGTCCTACAAAGGTTGCCATTCTTCCTTAATAGAAGAGGGCCAGGCCACTTAATGAAATGTTTGCAGTAGATAAAATGGCCTAAGTTAACGTTTCAGTGTCTCTTTTTTTGAGTGATGATATAGAAGGATGTTGTCTGAGATTATGAATCCTTATTCAGAGAGATTATTGAAGCACCTGTTGTTCATAAAATACTCTGTCATACTGGAGACAAAACTATCAAATTTTATTAAAATTTGGTTATTTCAAGTCAGGCAGTAGATTTCCAAATAGAAATAATGAACTACTATGTTCCAGAGCTTTATTATTATTATTATTATTATTTTATTATTATTACTTTTTGCAGTACGCAGGCCTCTCACTGTTGTGGCCTCTCCCGTTGTGGAGCACAGGCTCCGGACGCGCAGGCTCAGCGGCCACGGCTCACGGGCCCAGCCGCTCCGCGGCACGTGGGATCCTCCCGGACCGGGGCATGAACCCGTGTCCCCTGCATCGGCAGGCGGACTCCGGACCACTGCGCCACCAGGGAAGCCTACAGAGCTTTAAATTTCATTACCAAAGCAGGTGTCAATACATGGCACACACCACTAGTGTGTCATAACCATATCATATAACCCCAAAGGAAACAAGAGAGATGTTCCCTGAAAGCAGCTCTTCTTTGTTTCCAATCATGACATTTTTGAGCAGCCCAGCCTTAGCACATAAATGAGTATTGAAATCTCGAGGTCAAGGTAGGATGGTTTTCACGTTACAGTCAAATTTTGAAATTCCAGCAAAGTGTTTTAGATGTTACAGTATTTGGAAAAAATAAGGAATGAAAATTACTCCACAATGTTAGAAACTAGCTTAGGGCTATTGAAATGATATCATGTAAAATAAAAGTCTACTATTTTAAATATAATGACTAGCATAAAGATTTAAATGGCTAAATATTTTTATATCATTAGTGGAATTTTGGTCCAATTCTCAATTTCAAAACACTTTACGCTATTCCTTAAAGTTGATAAGTTCTCTTTCTTAAAAACAAACAACTAAAAAAATGGTATATATATATATATATATATATATATATATATATATATATATTTTTTTTTTTTTTTTTTTTTTTTTTCCCGAGAGGTGGAGAGCAGTCCATTTTATGAATAAGTTTTTAAACAAATTTTTACTTGGAAACAATGTGACTTCTTGTAATTTGTACTACCTGGATCTAGTTGACCATTATTGTATCACAGAGTGTCTATTTTCTTCTCACCAATAGCTTTTAAAATATTTAAATAAAATGAATTGCTACTATCACCTCCCAGTCATATTTTGTCCAAGAAAACCTTCCTAACCTCTTTTAACCATTTTATTACTGTAAGATTTACAGTTCCTTTTTGCCATTATAAGGTTGGACGTATACCTCTTTTTTGTTGTTAAATCAAAGCCTTAAAAATTTCATATAAAATCAAATAGAATAATACAAATAGAGTGTAAGGACGGCAAAGTGGTACAAGTATGTCTTTGACATAAATAGTAAATGCCTATTGATAAAACCTCAGATTTTAAAAGCTTTAATAGAAATCCTGTCAAATTAATGGATAATTCTGATCTTTTTCAGTTAAATCCCTAAGAATACTTGTTTTTAATTTGAGGTATTATCAAGCCACCATCCCACTAGATTCCATATTTGTGTAGTTGATTCTCTAAATATGGTACTTTCTATTTCTTCCTATTAAATTTAATTATGTTTGTTTGGCATGTGCCTTCACGTTGTTGATTAAATATCTAGTCAAAAAAAAGTCCAAGCAAAATTCTGTAGCACATTTCCAGTAAGCTAAACTCTACGTGTACATCAAGCATTAATCATTATCCCAGGACTCTCTTATTAAACCCGTTAAAACTCTACCAAACTTTTTGCCCTTCTGTTCACAAGAGTATCATGTGAGTCTGTCACATGCTTTGTTGAAACATTGACCAACTATGTCTGTGGCTCAGGTGAGGCCCATAAAGAAAATTCCAAGCACTTAAAAAGTTTCTATGAATCTGTAATCCCATCACTTTTCCTTATCTCTGGTAAAATATCTACTCTCTATCTTCCCTCAGGTCATATTAGAGAGTTTAAAAATTGGTGACAGATATCTGGGATCATCTTTCCTCATCCCTAGGAGTCTTAGGGTAGAAATCATAATGACCATATTTCATTCTTTTCCAATTCTGTGCCCTTGTGTGATAGTAGCTTATTTGCATGGTAGCATATGGAAGGGTCTTCATTACTCACTGCAATTTGCTGTCTTGTCATAGAAAAGGAAAGATTTTGATTGGTGCCAACAGAACACAATTTGTATCTGACCTTTTCTTCATTTTTTTTTCCTAACAATTTGCATCACTCAATGTAAAATACGAATGCTGTATGCCAGGAACAAGAATAAGAATATCTTTTGTTCCCCCACTCCAGTGCCTTGGAATAGGACAGAAGGCTCCACAGGTCACCAGGGACCTTACATTACATCTTGTGTTATTTGAAATAAAGGACTCTTTGGAGATGTAAGAGGATTATAAAATACAGGGTGCAAAACGTATGTAGTTATGACACCTTAGAATCAACTGGAGAAAAATCACATGAAATAGAATTTCCAGGATACAATATATTACCATTTCTTCTACAAAAATTATTTCAATTGAGGAGACCCTTTCAAGGGCTCTCCTGGCTTCTGAGTAAGCAATCAAGATTCCTAGCTTTTCTAGTCTTAAAAACAATTTCACTGGAGTCCCTACAAATGATAGCCTCCCTTACAATTGGGAAGCTTTCATGGGAAAAGCAGAGCAACTCAGAAACAACTGAAAATCTCTGCTGTTTTCAGGAGTGAAGAGTGTACAAGACCAATGAATCCTAGTGATTGTTTTAGCTGAGACAAAAATGAGAAAAGTTGATCAAGGCTAAGTAGATTATAATTTTGATTGTGATTCAGTAAAATGGGATTGTTGGGGCATGGCCTTGTTAATCCTGTACACAGTTTAAAGCTCCTGGTTCTCACTTAACCAATCTTCAAATCACTGATTTTCAAAGACAGAAATGAAGCTTTTTGTCCTTGTCCATTGTTTGTAAAAAAAAAAAATTTAGTAACAACCTCATGTTTACTTCTGAGAATTATTGGTAGAAAAGACAAATGGCACAACTGTTAAAAACGGGTTACCAGGCCAAAGTCAACAAGTCTCTGGATCAGGTATAAGTATCAAAAAGAGAGAAAGAGATGGTTGTTTAGCTAAGCAAGTGTAATGAAGTAATGGGAAAAGATAATTAAAGTGATCCTTTGCTGGGCTTCCCTGGTGGCGCAGTGGTCGAGGGTTCGCCTGCCGATGCAGGGGACGCGGGTTCGTGCCCCGGTCCGGGAAGATTCCAAAGTAAAAGAAAATGATCCTTTGCTTTTTCTCTTTTTCTAGTTATCTATCTATATTTATTATTTATTCTGGTAGGCATGAGCTTATTATGTAAAAGAAGATTGGTGAGGGACTTCCCTGGTGGTCCAGTGGTTAAGACGGTGGGCTTCCACTGCAGGGGCTGTGGGTTCGGTCCCTGGCTGGGGAACTAGTATCCCATGTGCCGCGTGCTACGGCCAAAAAAAATAACATCGGCAGGTTGTCTTCAATCATGCATCGAAAACTAGATAATTAAGAAAAAGAAGCAGAAGACTGGTGATTCCATACCATTTCTTTTCCCCTTGGATGTTGCTTCGGGGTCTGCCATAGGCTGCTTCCAAGGCATGTGTGGAATTGTTGGACTGGTGAAGGAGCTGAGGTGACAGGTGTGGGTCTATTGGTTTTATACCAGTAGCTATTACTTTACATTTGTCCTGTTGGGATATCAGCCCTCTCCCCTCATCAGTACAACTCTTGGGTGGGAGAGTGTTACTGTTTTACATGAATGTGAAACAAACCCAATACATGTGTTCTATCTGCTTAGGAGGTCACAGGAGCCATAGAGTGGATGAAAACCACACATGGGGGGTAACTGGGGGAAGCCGTCACTGAGAAAAGGTGGAAACAGGGAGAGAGTAAACATGAGACTTTTAATTGAGAGAAGTCTGGTTTTTTCCTTACTTGAAAATAAGTCTATATTACGGTAGAAATTCAGGAATAGAAAGAAAACTAGAAAAATACATGAATTATTAAAGGGACTCACACCTTCACCACTCAAAGAAAACTGTTGCTGAGAGTTTGGCTGCATATAGCTTTCCTTTTGATATGCATCTATATGTATGAATAGCATTATTTATGATGTGTGCAATTGTTTATTTAAACTTTTGCCTGGTTTTGGCTATTTAGCTTATTCCCAGTTGTTTGATATTATAAATAATTCCCTAGTAGACAGTATAGACTGAAACATTCAAAAATTTTGTATTATTTCCTCAAATTAAATTTCCAGAAGTGGGATTTATCAAAATTTAAACATGTTAAGACTCATTACATTCATTTACAAACTGCTTGAGAAAAAGGTTAGGTCAGTTTACATTGTGACCATCACTACAACAGTTTTTATGATGCAACACTCCTCTAACAACATTTTTTTAGGGAACAAACCTCCTTTACTCATTTATAAAAATGTAATTATTTGCTTCTTTTCAACTTCAGTTACTAACGCGGTCTACATAACTGCCAAAACACCACGATTGGAAAGACATAATGAATAATATTCACTACATATCTTAAAATAATGCAAGGACCACCAAGAAGGCTGCTTAGACTGTGTATAAGCATTTAGTAATCACCTACTTGCTTTCTATTAGATTGTGAACTCTGAAATCAGGGTTCTCTTGTTCACTGAATCGCTATTGAATACCTAATATATAGTAGGCACTTTCCTGTTTTCTGAGAATGCAGAGCAAGGTGAAATAGACAGGGTTCTCCCTCTCATGCATGAGACAGAAAATAAGCAAGAGAACCATGTGGATATCAGACTCAGGTTCATACGTCCGTAATTCATCTGTACACAAATGCTATTTGTAGGCGCTACCTATCGACCAGCAAAATAAGGTGATATTGGAAATTGATGATTTCACATTAATTTTCTGATTGTCACATTTGAGGACTGGATTTCACTTTCTTCAAGAATGAATTATCTCTTGAAAGTTTAGGCATCAAAATCCCATATAAGGGATAATGAAATAAAAATAGTATAACTTTTATTATTCTTTTCTTTAGAGGTTAGCATCATCATAAAACCATAATATTAGACATGTAGTTGATGTTGTTGATGGGCTGTTTGAACTACACATTCAATCATTTTAAATGTGATTAAATCATTTGACATTGAATTGTTAAAGTCTTATTTCCATAGGAGTAAAATGATATCATTTAAAAGTAGCAATGTCCAGGATAGAGTTTTCTTAATCAAAATTCTCATTAGGGAAATTTAGCTCTATATTACATGGTACAGCTTGTCTTATTTTAAAATGCTGCCATAATCAATAATGCAAAGCGAATGAATAGAAAGAGAAATTTTGTCTTTTTATTATCTTCTTTCTATTCATATCCTTCCCAGAATCTTCTTGAAGAGGGCGTCAAAAACAACCCTAGGGTACCCAAGCTCCTTTTTTTTTTTTACCCCTGGTAAGAGGACTGGATGAAAAAGGATAGGGGACTTTTTAGAGAAATCCATCCTGGAAGAGGGAGGGCCAGTGAAAAAATTACACAGAAAAGGTGAGAGTTGATACAAAATTTGTATAGTCGAGTTAGAGAGTATTGGTTAAAATGTGGACTTTGGAGTAAAGATGTTGGGTTCAATTGCTAAGTTACTATGCATTGTTCTCTCTTTGTAATCCTTAGTTTTCAGTTGTACAGCAGGGTAGGAGTAGCTAGGGTTGTTTTAAAGGTTAAATAAAACAAGCTATGCGGCACACTTAGCATAGTGTCTGACAAATATGATTGAGAAGGTTTATACTATAAGCCGAGAAGTAAGCATTAGAAATATGCAAGCATCCCAGAAATCTCTCACTCAGTATTAAGAACAAATCATTAAGTAGGACTAGGGCTCGATACGGGCCATATTTCTATTATGCTTAGTGGAATAAATTAACCAAATCAGGAATAGAGAGACTTTTCTTTCTCTCTTCAAAGCCATGCAAAGAGATGGCACAAACGGTGTTGAAATCAGTGAGAATATTATACACCAATGGCTAGGAAAGGAAAAGAGACAAGCCTGGCCACACACTTACTGGATACTAATGGTAACTAGAGAATGCATAGGCTTTCATAAGAAAATCCTTGTCAAACATATGAGAAGCGGAAGGTCAAGATAAAAAAGAGACAGTGAAATGCAGGCTGAGCCCAATTATACTGAATGTTGACATTGTCAGAGCGTAGTTACAGAACAGGAACGAAGGGGTTAGTTAAAATACATAAGTAATACATCAAGAAAGCTGAAGGAGGATCTAAGAAAGAAACAAAAGGGAAATATCGTGATATTGTATATACAAAAAGAAAGGTGTGGAGCGAGACGTATTTTTGATGTACATTGTAAAACAGTGCCAAAACCACAGACTAAGTGAAATAAACATGAAAGGAACCTTACAGCGAAAACTTAGAAGTTTACTCTTTTTGTTTTACTTGTATGTTTCTTATATGAATCTTCTACCAACAGAGTAGAGTCCACAGCACGTGTTCCTTCTTATGGGAGACTTGACATTTTTTCAATGTACGTGGTTTCAGTTTTTCTCTGTATTGACTCATCTCACTCAGCATAATGCTCTCAACAATCATCCATGTTGTCACAAAGGGCAGCGTTTCCTTCTTTCTCCTGGTTGAATAATATTCTTTATCCATGTTATATGGTAGCTAAATCTCAATTTTAAAATGTTCTGTTTTTCTATTTATACACAAAGAGAAACATGAGAAAAGATCTGAAAGTAAGAGGAATAAAACTAAACACCCATCATCACCTGGGAGATGACTTCTCTGGGAAACAAAGAAAATGGTCAGGATATAGTTTGAATCTCTGTGTCCAGAACAGAGATGCTCAACATGGGGTCAATACCCTTGAGATTAAATGCAAGATGTTTGGTGTGTGAGATGTCATTCCAAAGAGATAGCCCATAGCTTTCATCTGATTTTCAAACACATTCATTATTCTTGTCCCAAAAGTTTAGAAACAACTGATCTGGAGAAAGGTAACTAAATATGACTCATGCATACATGACATGACATGTGCAGCTTACATTTACGGATTAGCTTTCAGTGGAGTTTCCAAGGGGTTAGAAGAAAGGAGCATTAAGGTCATCTGGGCAGGGAAGGCAAAAAACATATTGTATTGGCTAATACTGGAAAATTAGAAGGAAAAGAAGTTTTCTGGAGAAAAGAGAATCTGTAAGACAAGAGGAAACTTTAGAATGTGCAATAGAGTACAACAGAGTGACAGATGAAGTTAAAGCTTCCAAAGGAAATCTAAGAAAGTTATATACAAAGACAAAGCATATGTATTAAACTCATGGTCTTGCAAATAATAATGCTAAAGTAATCATTAAAAGTTTGGAAGAAACAGATTGACTTAGAATACTATAAAGATTATCATAGATAACATATTTAAATAACATCAACTTTTTGGTTATGTGAGGGGAAAGATGTAAGAAGCAGAAATAGCAACGTCTCATTATTGAATGAAAAAGAATGCAATAACATGGAGTCCAGTTGAACAAGATGGTGGAAGCATGTGGGAAAAGTACTGACAGTTTCCACTAAAAAGAAAAAGGAAAATAAAAATCCTAATGTTGGCCATAAAGGGATGAATCTAGGGGAAATCAAGTTTCATACAATTTAAGAAAAATAACACAAAAATGGTCATTCAGAATTAGGCATACAATGAATATGTATCTAAAATGAGATAAATGACTATAAGTTAATACCTTTATTCCTTCTTAATATGACAACAAATTTTTCTCTATAGGGAAAATAGGCAATTTACTCTTTTCTTTTGGGTAGTTAATTGGAATTTATACTTGTAGTGTTCTACAGCGTGTACATCCAAAATGCGGAGATTTTAAGACATTCTCTATTGCATGATTCTCAACAAAAATTTTAAAAATTATGTTTACTGAGGAGAACTCATTTTAACTGGTTATCAAAGAGAAACAAATTCTTTGCTTGCAGTTATATGCAGCTGTTTATTAGATCTGTCTACAGACTGGCTTCTGGCTCTGAACATTTCAAACCTTCTTTTTCCTTTTCTTCCCGTGTTCTTCTGATGCTGGGACCATGACCATCTGACACAAGGAAAGTGTCATAGAGGGAAGTCAACGTAGAATGATGTGGCCATCTCAATCAACTGCAGCTTAAAAAAAAAAAAGTCATCTTTTCCAGCTTTATAAAAACATGTGATCATGTGGAACTTTGTTAGTGCCACTGCATGGGTTTTGGGGGTAGTCAGCCTTGAAGCTTAAACGTTATTTGCTTCAATGTAAATCTACCTCTAGGCTATATGTGGGTAAAAGAATTTGGACACAGGCTATCCAAGAAAGTTAATCATGCTGTAAAAAAGATGAGGACCAAGTAATGAAAGAAAAAACACTGAAAATGTAAACCTTACGGGTTGTTAAACTAATTTATATCCCACATTACTGAATGTGTCCATTTGTGCATTGCTGAGGGGAGAATTACAGTCTTAAAGAAAATGAGATTATTCCTGGTAGGACGATAATTTATTGCAAAGCACACAGTCTTGTGAATACAGCCACTTGTGGGAAAATAAGATTAGATTTTTGTTCCATGACTCATCGTGTTCACTCTTGCTCCGGAGACAGTCCTGAAAAAATACCATAATCCCGTTCCCTCTTCAGGGTCCTATCATCCCACCTATGTGCCATTTTCCTTCTTCTTGACCCCATTTCAGACTCCATCTGCTGTTAAGTTTCTAAGTGCATGGGAAACTAACTTCTTGGCTTTATGTTGGGCAGGCTTGTATGCAATATTCAGTTTTTGTTTGTTTTCTTTCTAGTTCCAACTAGGTCACTGTATATGCAGCGTTGGTTAGCAGACATTTGGTCCTGTCTAAAACGTCCATAAGACCTTTGCTCCACGCCAAAAGTTCTTTGATATTTGATCCTGTCCAAAACAACTGTAATGCATTTGATCCATAAGATATTTGGTTCCCAGAAAAAGGTTCTTGATACTTTCAGGACCATTCGGTCCTGTCCAAAGCATCCATAAGACATTTGATCCAGGCCAGTATGTCCCCGATATTTTGACCTGTCCAAAACCATTTGGATCAGATGGGCCCGTGGATATTTTGGCTTTGTTTGTTTATTTAATTTTTATTTTATACTAGAGTATAGTTGATTTACAGTGTTGTATTAGTTTCAGGTGTAGGCAAAGTGATTCAGTTATAGATTTATATATATATATTCTTCTTCAGGTTCTTTTCCCTTATAGGTTATTACAGAATATTGAGTAGAGTTCCCTGTGCTATACAATAGGTCTTTGTTGATTATCTATTTTGCATATAGTAGTGTGTATATATTAATCCCAAACTCCTAATTTATCCCTCCCCACAACCTTTCCCCTTTGGTAACCCTAAGTTTGTTTTCTAAGTCTGTGAGTCTGTTTCTGTTTTGTAAATAAGATCATCTCTATCATTTTTTTAAAATTCCACATATAAGTGGTATCATATGATATTTATCTTTCTCTGTCTAACTTACTTCACTTAATATGATAATCTCTATAAATCCATCCATGTTGCTGCAAATGACATTATTTCATTCTTTTTATGGCTGAGTAATATTCCATTATATATATGTACCACATCTTCTTTATCCATTCCTCTGTCAATGAGCGTTTAGGTTGCTTCCATTTCTTGGCTATTGTTAGCAGTGGTGCAGTGAACACTGGGGTGCATGCATCTTTTCAAATTAAGGTTTCCTCCAGATATTTATTTTTAGCTTTTTAAGGAACCTCTATTTTAGTCTCCACAGTGGCTGTACCAATTTACATTCCCGCCAACAGTATAGGAGGGTTCCCTTTTCTCCACACCCTCTCCAGCATTCGTTGTAGACTTTCTGATGATGGCTATTCTGACCGGTGGGAGGTGATAACTCATTATAGTTTTGATTTGCATTTCTCTAATAATTAGCGATGTTGAGCATATTTTCATGTGCTTTTTGGCATCTGTATGTCTTCTTTGGAGAAATGTCTATTTAGGTCTTCTGCCCGTTTTATGATTGGGTTGTTTGTTTTTTTGATATTGAGCTGCATGCGCTGTTTGTATATTTTGTTGATTAATCCCTTGTCGGTCACATCATTTGCAAATATTTTCTCCCATTCTGTGGGTTGTCTTTTCATTTTGTTTATGATTTCTTTTGCTGTGCAAATGCTTTTAAGTTTCATTAAGTCCGCTTTGTTTAGTTTTGTTTTTATTTTCATTACTCTTGGAGGTGTATCCAAAAAGATACTGCTGTGATTTTTTTCAGAGTGTTCTCCCTATGTTTTCCTCTAAGAGTTTTATAATATCTGGTTTTACATTTAGCTGTTTAATCCAATTTGAGTTTATTTTTGTGTGTGGTGTTAGAGAATGTTTTTATTTCATTCTTTTACATGTAACTGTCCAGTTTTCCCAGCACCACTTATTGAAGAGACTCTCTTTTCTCCATTGTGTATTCTTGCCTCCTTTGTCATAGATTAATTGACCATAGGTGTGTGGGTTTGTTTCTGGGCTTTCTATCCAGTTCCATTGATCTATAAGTCTGTCTTTGTGCCAATACCATACTGTATTGTTTTATTTTTTAAATTTATTTATTTATTTTTATTTTTGGCTGTGTTGGGTCTTTGTTTCTGTGCGAGGGCTTTCTCTAGTTGTGGCGAGCAGGGGCCCCTCTTCATTGCGGTACGCGGGCCTCTCACTGTTGTGGCCTCTCCCATTGCAGAGCACAGGCTCCAGACGCGCAGGCTCTGTAGTTGTGGCTCACGGGCCCAGTTGCTCTGCGGCATGTGGGATCTTCCCAGACCACGGCTCGAACCCATGTCCCCTGCATTGGCAGGAAGATTCTCAACCACTGCGACACCAGGGAAGCCCTGTTTATTATTTTTTTTTAAGTGGAGTTATTTGCTTTACAATGCTGTGTTAGTTTATGCTGTACAATGAAGTGAATCAGCTATATGTATACCTATATCCCCTCCCTCTTGGACCTCCCTACCAACACCCCCAGTCCCACACATCCAGGTCGTCACAGAGCACGGAGCTGAGCTCCCTGTGCTATATGGCAGTTCCCACTAGCTATTTATTTTACACGTGCTAGTATATTGATGTCAAACCTAACCTCCCAAGTCGTCCCACCCTTCCCCTTCCCCCTCCTGTGTCCACATGTCCATTCTCTATGTCTACATCTCTATTCCTGCCCTGCAAATAAGTTCATCTGTACCATTTTTGTAGATTCCACATATATGTGTTAATATACGTTATTTGTTTTTCTCTTTCTGGCTTATTATTCCACTCTGTATGACAGACTCTAGGTCAATCCACATCTCTACAAATGACCCAATTTCGTTCCTTTTTATGGCTGAGTAATATTCCATTGTATATGTGTACCACATCTTCTTTATCCATTCAACTGTCATTGGACATTTAGGTGGTTTCCATGTCCTGGCTATTGTAAATAGTGCTGCAATGAACATTGTGGTACATGACTCTTTTTGAATTATGGTTTTCTCAGGGTATATGCCCAGTAGTGGGATTGCTGGGTCATCTGGTAGTTCTATTTTTATTTTTTTAAGGAACCTCTATACTGTTCTCCATAGTGGCTGTATCAATTGATGACTGTAGCTTTAGTATAGTCTGAAGTCAGGGAGCCTGATTCCTCCAGCTCCTTTTTTCTTTCCCAAGATTGCTTTGGCTATTCGGGGTCTTTTGTGTTTCCATACAAATTTTAAAAAAAATTGTTCTAGTTCTGTGAAAAATGCCATTGGTAATTTGATAGAGATTGCTCTGAAACTCCAGATTGCCTTGGGTAGTAGAGTCATTTTGACAGTATTGATTCTTCCAATCCAAGTATATGGTGTATCTTTCCATCTGTTTGTCTCACCTTCAATTTCTTTCATCAGAGTCTTACAGTTTTTGGAGTACAAGTCTTTTGCCTCCTTAGATGGGTATATTCCTAGGTATTTTATTTTTTTTTAATGCAGTGGTAAATGGGATCATTTCTTTAATTTCTCTTTCTGATCTTTTGTTGCTAGTGTATAGAAATGCAACAGATTTCTGTGTGTTAATTTTGTATTTTGCAACATTACCAAATTCATTGATGAGCTGTAGTCGTTTTCTGGTAGCATCTTTAGGATTTTCTATCTATAGCGTCATGTCATCTTCACAAACAATGACACTTTTATGTCTCCTTTTCCAATTTGGATTCCTTTTATTTCGTTTTATTCTCTGATTGCTGTGGCTAGGACCTCCAAAACTATACTGAACAAAAGTGGCGAGAGTAGACAGACTTGTCTTGTTCCTGATCTTAGAGGAAATGCTTAGAGGAAATGCTTTCATCATTGAGTATGTTTTTAGCTGTGGGTTTGTGATATATGGCCTTCATTATGTTGAGATAGGTTTCCTCTGTGCCCTCTTTCTGGAGAGATTTTATCATAAATGGGTGTTGAATTTTGTTGAAAGCTGTTTCTGCATCTATTGAGATGATCATATAGTTTTATTCTTCAGTTTGTTAATGTGGTGTATTACACTGATTTGCAGATATTGAAAAATCCTGCATCCCTGGGATAAATTTCACTTGATCATCATGTATTATCCTTTTAATGTGTTGTTGGATTCTGTTTGGTAGTATTCTGTTGAGGATTTTTGCATCTATGTTCATCAGTGATATTGGCCTGTAATTTTCTCTTTTCACAGTATCTTTATCTGGTTTTGGTATCAGGGTGATGGTGGCCTCATAGAATGAGTTTGGGAGTGTCCCCTCCTCTGCAATTTTTTGGAATAATTTCAGAAGGATAGGTGTTAACTCTTCTCTAAACATTTGATGGAATTCGCCCATGAAGCCATCAGGTCCTGGAGTTTTGTTTTTTGGGAGTTTTAAAATCATGGTTTAAATTTCTGTACTTGTGATTGGTCTGTTCATATTTTCTACTTCTTCCTGGTTCAGTCTTGGGGCATTGTACCTTTCTAAGAATTTGTCCATTTCTTCTAAGTTGTTCATTTTGTTGGCATATAGTTGCTTGTAGTAGACTCTATGATCATTTTGGGTAGGACCAAATTTCGGAGACTTTTTGGTGTGGATCAAATGTCTCATGGACATTTAGGACAGAACGAAATGTTCTGCAAGGAAACAATTCTCTACACCATAAAGATTTTCCTCTCTAGCCTTATTTAACCCCAATTTGCCAGTTGTTTTTCTCAATGAATAGCTATTAATTACAAATTATGTACTAGATATTGCTGGCAATAACATAAATAGTGTATTAAAAGAGTGTATAGCATTAAAGTGTGGTTGAGAATGTAGTTTAGGGCTTCCCTGGTGGTGCAGTGGTTGAGAGTCCGCCTGCCGATGCAGGGGACGCGGGTTCGTGCCCCGGTCCGGGAAGATCCCACATGCCACGGAGCGGCTGGGCCCGTGAGCCATGGCCGCTGAGCCTGCGCGTCCGGAGCCTGTGCTCCGCAACGGGAGAGGCCACAGCAGTGAGAGGCCCGCGTCCCGCAAGAAAAAAAAAAAAAAAAAGAACGTAGTTAAAGTTTTTAAAAAATAGTCTAGGCAAAATTCTAATCTTACTGGGAACATCAGACCTAAAATGACGTTCTACTCATAAGTCATCTGTCATTTTAGATGATATATCATAAACTAATTTATCATATGTCCATGACTAAGAGAGTGTAGATGTGTGATATCTGCAAAGAATATTTGCATTTTTTTAGAGGATGATCCAATAGATGACTCACTGCATTTGAAGGACTTTTGGTATGAAAACAGACTTAAAAGGAGAAAACTGGGGAGATAGAGGCCTTCCTGGTAGAAATGTAAAAATACAGTCCAAGCCTATGACTAAAAGCGAACTTGATTTTTTTTTTCTGTGGGTTTTTTTTCTCCTATTCTGGAGACAATTCTTTTGTTACGCAGTTTAAAGGAGGTGAAATATGCAAACAGACAAAGACAGCAACAGAAACTTCTAGGCGTCTGAGGCTTTAGGAACAGCTGTCATGGAAGTGGACTTGGTTGACACCGAAATAACAGTGATGCAATGTGAGTCTCTTTTACTTATGACAGTCTATGCATTTATCAATTGCAAATGTACTATGTATACAGCCAGCAATTTTCAGGGAGTGTGGTTGAAAGATGTTTGGCCCAGATAAAAGGGCCCATATGTGGAAAAGTTTTGTTTGTTTAAACGGTATGGTCAGTAATAAAAGGGAGAGGAGAGCAACGTGTCTAATCGTTCCTGACCACAGAGATAGTTGTTCTTGGAAAACTGGCTTCATATATTATAAGATGCATGTATAAATGATCTACAGTAATTTTAAAGCTTGCCTTCTGGCCTACTCTTTTTTTTTTTAAACCCCACATTTGTTTCTTTATTTATTTTTGGCTGTGTTGGGTCCTCGTTTCTGTGCGCGGGCTTTCTCCTGTTGTGGCGAGCGGGGGCCACTCTTCATCGCGGTGCGCGGGCCTCTCACTATCGCGGCCTCTCTTGTTGCAGAGCACAGGCTCCAGACGCGCAGGCTCAGTAGTTGTGGCTCACGGGCCTCGTTGCTCCGCGGCATGTAGGATCTTCCCACACTGGGGTTTGAACCCGTGTCCCCTGCATTAGCAGGCAGATTCTCAACCACTACGCCACCAGGGAAGCCCTGGCCTACTCTTAACATGAGAAAATTTAGACATAACCAGTATACTTCGATCACGTTCTATCCTTTACTCTCAAGACTTGGGTTCAAATCGAAGCTGAGCAGTTTACTTCCTTTATGGTCATAGGACATCAGGATTTCCATTTTTTTTTTCTTCTGTAGCACCATAAAAAAATCGAAATAAAAAACAATAATACTTAATGATTAGGTGTAAAGATTTTGAGAAGTAACATAAGTAAATGTGGTGTGCAAATTCTAAACTTCTACATAGGTGATACACACACCCATACTTAGGCATTCTGTGTTCATCTTTTCTATTCACGTACTTTGCAAAAATGCTCTTTTCACAAAAATAAAAAATAAAAATGGCACCATGGCCATTATTCAAAAGTATTTCTATTTATACAACCACAGTAGGCTACTCTGATAAGCATGATACATAAATCCTTTAAAAGCACCCTTTAGAGAAATCCATCTCACAGGGGTGGTGCTTCTCACTTTGAGGTCATTCAATAGATGAATGGGATGCTTATTTATAGTGGACCTTAATTATTCCCATAAAGAACTACGTCAAACATTAAGGTTAAAAGAGGAAACATATGAAAGGATCTCCTTCATCAGGAACTTTAGTGAGAAAAGAAATGAGTTGTGTGACGACCACATTCATTTTCCTCTTCCTCCTTCATTCTGTAACAATGAGTGAAAAGCAGGTAGGGATGGATCCTAATCCAATTTGAAGTTCTGCCACCTGATGGAAAGGTTATGATT
Organism: Kogia breviceps; assembly: GCF_026419965.1. NCBI lineage: Eukaryota > Metazoa > Chordata > Mammalia > Artiodactyla > Physeteridae > Kogia > Kogia breviceps. The sequence goes on along the minus strand of NC_081318.1, from coordinate 9,350,708 downwards.
TCGAACCACGTTCAAAAAGGACAGCGATTTGAACTCAGAATTATACAGTATTCATTGGGAGCTGTTATCTTTCCATCTAAATCTCTCTCCTTTCTGCAACTGTTTACAGGTCAGAAACAATGCCTGCCACAGCTCCTATGCATGTAAGATAGAGAGGAGGAGGAGAAACTGATTGCCTATGATTTAATATGGGTGTTAGTAATGAGTTTCCTTTCCAACTTGCGATTTATGTTTGAGATTTAAGTGTTTTGGTCCGAAGGAAGAATCAGGGAGTTCACTGATGGTGCATTCTCTTCTGTAGTTTCAATGGTGCATTGAAGGAGCGCTAGGTAGGGGAGCAGGGGAACAGGTGGAAGAGAGATAAAGATGGATGAGAAAAAGTACACTGATAATATATTTAGTGCTCATTGCTTGCCTAGCTTTCTCACCACCCCGTCACTTCCCCATTCATAAAGGCTGATCCTTTACAAAGGAGAAACTAACGCATTTAGAGCAGAAAAACGAAATACTGTACTTGTATCAGTTATCTATTGCTGTGCAGTGAAGTACCCCAAGACATCCACAGTCACATTGCAAAAGGACAAGGACACAGGGAGGCATGGGTCATTAGACAGTTGTTGTAAGTATCTACCACAGATGATAATAAATGTCTCCAGTATACTAGCAAGCATGTACAAAAAGAAAAATCACTCTTACTAATTTTAGAAACTTCTTTATTTGTGATCACTGGGCTAGCATAATATTTTTATCAGACAAGTATGTGTAAAGTTAGCCATTAAAATAATTCCAAATATGAAATTGGCTGTTTCTTAACAGTGAATCTTGTGTAAGTTGGAAAGACATTTATATTTGGGGGGTTGAGGTTGTTACCCCAAATCCCCCAGTGTTTAATAATTTAAGGCCTGGGTTTGTGGAAAAATTTAATAATATATAGTGCTAGGCATGTCTACAGGGATACAGTAGTAAGTTTTGATAGAAATTTTGTTGGATTCTGAAATGTACTTGACAAGATCTTTATTCCATAAACCTTAAGGATGTGTTCTATTTAGCGGGATACAGTGTATTTAGGAGATAACCCTGACACAGAATTGCTATCTGCTACTATAAATGCTAAATTTAAAATATGTTTTGAAAATAAGTGGGAAAAACTTATCTCTGAGAGAAAGCACAGGAAAAAAAATTAATATAGTGCTTTACTTATCTCCTAAAATATAAATCCTTTCTTCATCCATACAACAAATTCATGTATTTACTAAGTTATTGTTGAGATTATAGACCTCAGCTAGAAACAAAACAGTAAAAAAAAAAAAAAAAAATTCCTACCATCATGAAGCTTACAATCTAGTAGAATTACGTGTAAATAAGTAAGTGAACACGATCATGTCAGATGCTGTGAGTGCCAAGGAGACAACAAAAGAAGGGGAGGGAAGGAGTTCCAGGGGTGAGAGGCTTTGCAGTTTTCTGCTCAGTATCGTGGAACAACCTAAGTGAGGAAAGAATTTGGAAAAGAATAGATACATGTATATGTATAACTGAATCACCTTGCTGTCCACCAGAAACTACTGCAAAATTGTTAATCATCTATACTCCAATGTAACATAAAAAGTTAAAAAATAAAAATATATAAATAAATTGGGTGGTTTGGGGAGATGTCACTGAGTAGATGCTATCGGAGCAAAGACCTGAAGGGCGTGAAGAACTAAGCAGTTGCCGAGGGGGGCCCGTGCTGGCCAGGTTGACGTACCACCGTGAGGCCAGGATGGCTTGGGTGGGGTGAGCACAGGGCGGTGAGGAGCAGGAGAGTCTGGGGAGGGCCCCAAAGAGGGAGGCTTTCTGTCTGAGCCTCCGATGGCTGCATGAACCATGTCAGCATTTTGGGTGTCATCTTGGTAATGTGGGAATCTATCAAAGGGATTGGCGCCCAGGAGTGACACAATCGGATTTATTTTTTAAAACTAATTATTCTAGTACCACGTTGAAAGTAGACAGTGGGTCAGATGATAAGGGCAGAAACATCTAGGCTCATTGGGAGGCTATGACCATAATTGCGTACGAGAGCTTGGTGGTCTAGACAACAGAGGTGAGGAGAGGTGGACTGGTATTGGAAAAATTCGGAAGAAAGAGGTACAGGTTTAGCCAATATCTTGGATAGGAGCTGTGTTCGTCAACTTTAATTTATGTTGCAATTACAGACCACTTCCAATCTTCCCCCAAATCTCAGAAGTTTACAACAACAAGCATTGATTTCTTGCTCAGGTTACATGCAGGCAGCTGTGGGTTTGCTCATCTGTGGGTCTGCCTGGCCCTGCTTTGCTCCTTCTCCTGTTTTCCATGAATCCCAGAATTCAGGCTGGAGCAGCAGTTCCAATGAGGGAACTTGCAGTCTTCCTGAAAGTGGGCATTCCTCGTAAAACTTGTGTGGAGACAAGGTGTCAATCACATCTCATATGCTATTGCCCAAAGCACCATTGCCAAGCCCATGGTCAGCTAGGTGGGTACAAACGCTCCTCCTTTGGGGAGGTCCCTCAGGTCTCTTTATGTGACAGAGAACGGAGCAAATCATCGGAAACCATAGTACAACCTGCCTCATCACAGACCGAGGGAAAAATCTGGTTGTTCTGGTTGACCTGAGCAAGGAGAAAAAGAGTTGCGGTCCACTGAGACGGAAAAGACAATGGAGGGAATAGACTTAAAAATGTATTTTAAAAAATGATAATAACCATAACACATTATTTCCATTATTTTAAACATTAAAAAAATCTATTATGAGATATGGAAAATATAACTTATTCTGGATATCTGATCAGTTGTACAAAGGCCATGGTACCAGGTCATTATCATCTGAAGTGAAATAGCTACACGGTTCAGAACAATTAACATGATGTCAGAAAAATATCTGTGTTCATAAGGGTAGCCCATTTCAAAGTCATATAATTATCATTCACAGATCATCAGCTGCGTTGGAGGGACAGTGATATTGAAGCTGCTTTGCACTTCACACCTTTAAGAGTCATAAATATTGCCCTCCACTACAGAAACAGAAAACCAGTGTAAAATCTGCACAGGATAATTATCAAGGTATTTATCCCTTGTGTAGAAGTAGTATTTTGCAGCCTTTGTGAAAGTACTGTTTCACATGTTTCTTACATCACCTAAGCCTGCTGGTACATGGGTTTCTGAAGAATGAGAGAGGGTTAATCAGCTTTTGGCAGAGATCAGCAAAATTTGCAAGCGTTTTAGCCTCTCCATCAAGACTCATAAAATATTTTGGAAACTACAGGACAAAAAAAGCAACCCGTCCAAGCAGAAAATTAAAAAGCAATCTGCCAGTTCAATGGAATTCAACCTTTGCTAGGCTGCAAGTGCTGGTAAAATGGTTAAATATTCATTCATGATTACTCAGAGACGTAAAGCTACGATTGAAACATGAAAAAAAAAAAGTATATGTGTACGCTATGGGAGGGCGGGCAGAGTAGAGAAGAAAACAGGGCTAAATTATACGTCTTATAGAGCAGTGTGGGGTTTGGGGGTTTTTGTTTTAGTTTCTCTTTTTGTGTGTTTTTAAATTGGATTTCTATCAAGATGCCTGAGAAGCCTGTATTTAGATGTGATGGGAAGGAAAGAGCGGGTTAGCCCCATGAACCCCTGCTGCTCCAAAGAGTGAGCAATTCTTTTTTTTTTTGGCATGTAATTTTTTATTCATTAATGATTACTTATAAGAGTTAGAGGAGATAAGGAAGGAATATTACAATTTTTTGAGTAGAAAATAAAAGAATTTGTACAACTCCCTTAAAAAAAGAAACTTATTAATCATTTAAATGTATATTTCTATTGTGTGGTAACAGATTTAGACATCTGTAAAAGTTCCAGTAGATACTAGTAATGTTCAAGGATAATTAAAAAAAATAAGTACACAAAACTGTGAAGATATTCTTTCAGTTTCACAGACATCCAAAGTCAATCTGAGAATTCTGTGCATAAGAGCAGTTCTTTTTTTTTCCCTGTTTTTGTATTGAATTTCTGCCTAAGATTGCCTTTGAATCCATAGTGATGCTCATTTCCTCACTTGACAGTAAACTAGTCCCCAAAGCCACCAGTTGTGTGACTCAAGAAATGTGTGTTGTGTTGACTGTCAGTTTCTTTAAAAAAAAAAATAAGTAGAAAAGGTTGATGAGGCAAAGCTAAGTTTATTAGATGTATGGCACTAAAAGAGAACATTACCTCATCAGAGCAATGTCTTGAAGGGAGAAGCTGGAGGAGGATATTTACAGAGGCAGCGGGACTGAGCTGAGTGATTTTAAGGCAGGTCTTGCGTGAGGAGCCCTGGTTAGGACTGGGCAGAGTCAATGACCTAACAGCTTTGGATCTGGCAGCATCGTGAGGCAAGAATCTTAAAGTGGTTGGATAAGCAAGATCTTAGTCTTGACAAGTAAGCTGTTCAGCTGGTTCATGACCTTATCTTCAGGAGCAAGCCGTTCAATGATCTTTACTGGCCTCAGTACTGTTCGACATAGGCTCGGGCAACTATGTTGGTCTCCGTACTTAGTTGAGAACTTACCAATTCTGTGAGATTTTGGAAGATTCTACTCCATGTTCCAGATGAGCAAAGTCTCTCTGGTCTCATCCTCTGCCAGACACTTCATCAAGAAATGATGGAACTCAAAACGATTGAACTGCAGGCTTCAAGTGGGTGAACTGATAGCGCATGTGAATTATAATATCTCAATAAAACCTTACAAACAAAAGTAAAAGCAGATAAGGAAATAAAAAGAAGAAATGACAGAATGCTGAAACTACCATTGTATTATAAACAGTAGGAGGTTGATAATAGCAAGAAAGATTGCAATTAGCCTGTCATGTAAAAGACAGAAAGCTATTAAGACGGACAGAACTCCTTCCTCTGCTTTTCTAGCCCCTTCGACGCTAGTTTTGTCTGTCTCTTGGCCTCCTGTAAGACCAAAATGTGGCACAGCTATGTGCTCCAAAGGAGCAATCACAATCTACCCACATTGGTTAGAAGCGGGGCGTTACCCAAACTCCTGGGCTACCAAAAGGAAGAAATGCCTCAAACAATATGACATGCAGTACTGCTCTTTGGGGGCTAAGACAATTAGGGGACCAGGTATAAGAACCTTTGAATACCCCTGTTTCTCCTATTTCTAGGAAACATCCCTCCCACTTACTATTAGAAAAGTGTCTACTGCATTTTGGGAAATGTTTCCATTATTAGATGTGTGTTTGGTTATGAATATCCTATGGTTGAAGAACTTGCAAGTCGTTTCATTTGACCCAAAGAGAGCTCAGTTGTCAAGTTTCACATCCCAAAGGCGCCATCAAATATAAACTTCGACTATGTCATTTTGGATTTCTGATGGCAATTCCTCTGAGTCTAGAAAACCCGTAACACACAATTAGGCTTAAGGTGACTCTACCATGAATCCTTTTTAGTACCCATTTTTTCAGACCATACGGAAACAGCAACAATTTCTCACCGCTGCCTTCACCTTATCCTGCTCCTCTTCTTCCTCCTGTGTTTCAGAACTAAAAAGGGATGAATACAAATTTATTTCTGTCAGGAGAGAGAAATGATAGATCCAGTTATTGCCCTGTCCAGAGTTTTGGTGAGAGAAGTATTGTGAAATCACAATATAATACAAGTCTCATGGAGGATTTCCTCATGTACTGTGTTTGTTGATCTCCCAACTGAATAAAAAACACCTCATCCCACATTTCTTCTTTCAGGTCTAGTAAGGAGAGATCTATCAGCTCTACCGCGGCTTTAACATTAAGATAATTTACTTTTGTTTTTTTGTTTGTTGGTTGGTTGGTTTTATTGAAGGGTAATTGACAAATAAAATGGTAAGATATTTTGAAGTGTACAGTGTGATGATTTGGTATATGTATCCATTGTGAAAGGAAGATCTTCGGGCAAGCGCCTATATTTTGAAATCCTTAAATACAAGGAGAAAGGTATATGATGAAATCAAAATGCAGTGCATGAGAATAAGACTTCCCAGGCAGTCTCTGCCACTTCCTTCTGGCTCTGTAGGAACATTCCTTACATCATGGACTTCTGCAGGCCTGATGTTTCCCCACTTTTAGTTGCTTTTCTCTTTCAGTACTGCATCCTTTGGGTACGTGAGAGGTTGCTAATAGCAACACAACACATAGAATGATGGACAGTTGTAAAAGATGACTGTCTAGGAAAGGTGCTGATGTACAAGATGATGTTTGCCTTCCTGTCACTGATGAGGGAAAGGGACACACAGTCCCATAAAGGTGATGGACTCTTTTAAGGAACATTTTCACCAGAAAAGTCCTCCCTTGCCCTGCCTTGGGCATGCTATCCATGAATGATTGATTGCCAGGATATTATTGAATGCCTCATCTTGCTACGTTAATATTAGTAGTAAGAAAAACTAGCCGCGAGTGGGGTTGATATAACAGAAAGCTACAGTCACCTCAGGGCGGAAATTATGATTTTAATCTAGCCATGAAGATAAACATTTCCTCAGGTGCTCAAATCCTTAAAAATTAGGTGAAGTGTGCTTACCAGAAAGTGGCAGGCAGCCAGGGAAAGGCGGGTCGTATCTCTCAAGAAAATTAAACCCATTTGGCTTCTCCATTCTGGTGTCTTCTTGCTTAGTTCTTCCGGAGATTAGTTTGGATGAGGAGCTCTGGCAAATGTTTGGGTTCTGTTAGTTTAATGTAATAAAGGGGAAAACATCCTGGCTGGCAACTAGGTGCTCAGAGAGGTACAGAGCATTGAAATATAGGAACCGCAATGGACAAAATAAACCGTGCTATGACTTAATACCTATATTATACCAAACCAATCCACCATCGCAGACAGTCTAAGCACTAACTCCTTTTACAAGGGCTCCTTTAGATCTGTATGTTCCAAGGTAAGATTAGAGGCAAACTGACCCAGCAGGAACTCTGCAAAGTCGTGCATCCTACGAGCCCTGTTCCAGCAAGTCTGCTCATTTATAAATTCAGTCCAATCCCTGCTCAGACCATCCTATCACTTCCTCTAGCCCCCAGACTCTAAAAGTAATCTACCCGATAGAGACAGCGCTTGGTTCTGCTGGGGTGCATTTCCTTGCACAGCAAGCTCATCACTTAACAGTTTGACGACGACGGTTTTGATGGTTGTCTGTTGGTAGGCTTTGACAAGTAATATGGGAGGAGTGGAAAAATGAGAGATAAAACTAGAAATCATATAAGATATGATAGGTAAACCTTTGAATTAACATACATGATCTGTTTCTAGGATTTTTCTCTAAACATATTAAATCAAAATCTCTGGGGCTTGGACCCAAATAACAATATCTTGTAAAGTCTCCCCAAGTCATTCTGATGAGCAACCAGGCAAGAGAACCAATGGGTTAAAGACATGAACTTTTTCCCCGCAATACTTCTTTAGTTGAGTTTTAATTGACAGGTGATAAAAGGCATAGATCCAAAGTGAGTGTACAGTTCAGTGATCTTGACATGTGTAAAATTCACGTAATCATTACCTCCATCAGTCTTTCACAATGAAAACTTTCTCTCATGCCCCTTTCCAGTCAATCCCCTCTTTTTTTTTTTTTGTTTTTGTTTTTTTTTGTGATATGCGGGCCTCTCACTGTTGCGGCCTCTCCCGTTGCGGAGCACAGGCTCCGGACGCGCAGGCTCAGCGGCCATGGCTCACGGGCCCAGCCGCTCCGCGGCACGTGGGATCCTCCCGGACCGGGGCACGAACCCGCGTCCCCTGCATCGGCAGGCGGATTCTCAACCACTGCGCCACCAGGGAAGCCCTCAATCCCCTCTTGTAGGCAAGCATTGTCCTTTTTTCTATCACCATAGATTCGTTTTACTTAATCTTGACATCACAATGTCAAGAGGTTGTTAAAGATGGCTGACAGAGACCAGGAAATGTCAGCCTAGAAGGATGGAGCTTCAGCTTTGATTAGTTCATCAGATGTGGTTTACTGTAATTCTTTAATGTTCCAGGTGAGACTGAAACCCTTGGTTAAGTGACCCAAGATCACAGAACTAATTAATGGCATAAGTGGTCTCACATATCTTCTAATCCCTCTTCATTGATGTTTCTTTATCAACATCTTAATAAATATCCTAATAAATATCATAAGTTCATAGTCCAATGAACTTTGTTTTTCATTCTGCTACTGACTTTATCTTTGTAAAACATGGATGTGATTACAAAGCCTTCATTGGTTTTCATTGGTCAGAAGTTCCATGAAGAGCTAGTCTGAGTAAGCAAAATGCAGATGATTGATTTGAGAGTTTAGGCAGCGGGAAGAGCACAGACAAAAAGAATAGAGCACAGATTCGAGGTATCTTCGGAGTGGTTTATGGTGACCAAAGAGAAGCTCACATGGGAGGGAACGGGGGAGGGAGGAGATTCTGGGATGAGGAAGAAAACTGGCTGGGAAGGAGGTAGGGGTCAGAATCATTAGGGCTTGTATTTTATTTCAAGTAATTTTGTTTCTGCCTGGGGTCATAGGAGTCTTCAAAATATTTGGGGGTTGTGTGTAATGAAAGAACTACAATTTTATTTATATATATGTTTTGTATATATATATATATGTGTGTGTGTGTGTGTGTGTGTATATGTATATATAAAATTACCAGGCACTGTGAACTGTTCTAGGTTCCCTTCATATCAAAGAATATGTGAACTGATTTATTCATTTGTTTTTACGGTATTTGGCAGGCAAGTGAAGCAAATTAAGATATAAAAAAACCAATGAAATCAATGAATTATGATACATTCCAATTCATATTATCAGATTTGGGGGAAATTTGAGCTTTGGGGAGGTTGTGGCATTCAGAGCAGGCTTCATGTAGGATGTGGAACACGGTCATGAAGAAAATGTGGGTTTTGAACCAGAATGAGATTGAGGGAAAAGCATTCCAAGATGAAGAATGTGAGGTAGTGGGGTGTGTGTGTGTGTGTGTGTGTGTGTGTGTGTAGCTTAGAGGGGGAGACTGGGGTCGAAAGATTCTGAGGTATGTCTGGCAGTTATGACAGGAGGTAATGATTTTGAAATCGATTTGGTAGGAAGTTTCTGACTCTCTTCTTGAACAGGAAGATGGTCTGATGGAAATATGTTTAGGTGAGTTGCATGTAGTATTCAAGTGTTGTACAATACAGGGTGGTGTTAGCAAGATCTGTTGGATGGATAGCAAGATAAGCTACCAAAGAAAGAATGTAGAAAATCTAAAGGTAAAATAGAATGTGGAACTAGAGGCATTGCAAAATCCAAAATGGCTTCAGCATTAAAACCTGAAGCTAAAGGCCCCCACTAACTGAAACCACCTTCTCTAAAGGGGGGGTAAGGAGATTGGTCTTCCTTGTGATACAGTTGCTGCCCCTTCTACTCCTTCTAATGAGCGCCCTTTAGGTAATACTTGGTCTCAGAAATTATCATGCATAGGTCATTCCAATAGTAATGGGTACATAGGACTTAGAGATTTATCAGGACTTTTCTAGCTTCCAGAGGCATTCTTGTTTTACATAAGGATCTAGTATTCTTATGATCATTTTCTTTTCTATTATTTTGAATAGTTAATTAAGCCTTAGCTTCTAAATTAATCTGACTTCAAACTTTAATTCTTATAATGTTTATTCTCAATGTATGCATTTCATGCCATTTTAATGAGAATTGTTGATACTATACACTTTATGAGGAAAGCATATGCTTGACAGTTTAAATTACTAAGTTGATAACATATGCCACATTAAGTTCTGATATAAGGTCTCTTTACTGTAATCCTTTACAGTTTTTAGTATTTCAGTTACAGACACGTTCTAGTTTTGATTTAAATCTAACGGAACAAAATGCATTTTATTCATTTATATTGAATCAATATTAAAGGAAATCTTTACACAAAAATATGATTATGTGTTTTAAATATTTGTTTTCCAAGGGAAAACATTGGTTTTGGATCTTAATCAAGTTACTGGAAACCTTAGAAATTACCAGTAAATATGGTTAAAACAATAATTTAGCAATTATTTTGATTCATAGTTTGGGCTAAGTCACTTGAGACTGATTGTCCTATCAGTCTCATGGAGTATGCCTAAATCTATTTGCAGCTTTCCTGGCATAAAATTATTACTTGGAAACTATTTTGAGTTTCACAGAAGAAGGCTCTTATTGTCTAGAAATTCATGTTAATATGAATTTGAAGTACCCGACCAATCTCATTAATTTACATTTATCCTGTTAATCTAGGGAAACAACACACTGATCTTTTTGCAGAAAAAGAGTAGAGTGAAGGATTGAAAGAACATCAGTAAGTAAAATAGTCATCTACTGAAAATTCTTGCCCTGAGAGGCAGAAGCCTGTCCAGGTAAAACACACCCATGTATCAACTTCCCTGACAAGGACATCACACAAGCAGGAGAATCAGCTCTGTAACAGGTTGAAGATAACCTTAATGCCATATATTGATTAAGTCTCTGCATTATTAGCCTGTTATTCTAAGGTTCAAAGGATTGGATCCACTTAAAGCAAACATCAGAAAGGACAGCGTGGCACCTAAACAGCTCCTGTTAAAAGCAATCCCTTTGAAGTTTTCAAATGTAAAAATTAAAAGGGTTAAGATAAGATGGATGGAAATTGGGAGAACAGGGTGAGTAGGCATCAGACGTAGATTATTTGAAGACCAGTTGAGTTCTTCCTGAGCCCCACCTCTGTACTCAAGACTTGTGCAAACTGTTGTAGCCAAGAGAACTGAGTTATTCCCCAGGTGTCTGGGGGTCAGGAATTTGCAACCTGTAAGGAGGATTCATCCCAGTTTTTCTGGGACTCTGCTAGTTGTCAAAGCTGACTCATCATCAGCATCAAAGTGGGAGCTTTTAAAGTATACATTCCAGGGCCAGCCACTCAGAATGCCTGAGTTTAAGGCAGTGGGATTTATAATCTGTATTCATTTTATAAAGCGCCCCCAGGTGAATCTGATAATATAGATGCTTGGGAAATTCTGTTCTAGGAAACATTAGAATTCCTGATTTTAAGACATTGCTGCCTAAATAAGACGTGTCTATGTCTGTTTGTGTGTGTGCATGTTTTCCCTTCCCTTTCCCAAGATGCCAACAACTGTTTCCTCTTCCATATTATGATTATAACATATATGGTTACAGTGTCTGCAGGTATCACAGTGTTTGCATGTATTAAGATGTTTTGGGATACTGGACCAAGAAGTTCTTTAAGAAGTGTTCTCTCTCTTTCTCTTTTTCTACTTCCAGAGAGCCAGCACAGGGCTTTCACACAGTCTATACTCAGTAAATATCAATAAACGAGAGACAATATTTAGGAACAATTTAGTGCTTAAAATCTGTGGGCCATTAAAGAGTGCATTCAGAGGATGCTTCATGGAGGAAGTGGCATTTGGAGGGGGTCTAGAATCCAGTAGGGTAGAGAAACGGAGCAAAGGTTGTAAGCAGGAGGGGAACAGAATGACCATACCAAGGTGATAGGCATAATTATGGGAAAATGTGTAAATGGCAGAAATTAAAGTTGATCACAGAACATTTTAGATTCCTCACCAGGGCAAAATGAAAGTGATGTTTTAGTAAGGGCCATCTGATCATAATGAATATATTTGGAGTCAAGAGAAACCCCTGGTAGACATTTATGCTGCATGTTATAAAAGTACTGTTCACACTCAACTGAATTCAGTTTCAAAACAGTAAGTGAAAGAGACCTATACTTCATGTCTTTTTTATGCACGTGCTATTATTTGTTTTCAGGTGTTGTGTGACTGCCACCACAGCACCACATTTGTACAGTCAGGTCCTTGAGCGTCCTTCTGGGGATGGGCAGCCTATGACCATAGACACAACTTGCTTTTCTTCTTTCTGTTCTTCCCCTTCCTCTCCTTATCTCCCCATCTCCTCCTTCCATTTTCTCCACCCTTTCAGAGACAGACTGCATTGATCGTTCCTGAGTTGTTCAGCTAATATGTCATCATTTTAATGTATGTGATCATATGAGTAAAAAGATACAATCCGCTTAGTTTCAGCTAGAGACTACTGATATAATTAAGATGTATATCTACATATTTCCCTGGAAACATAGACAACAGGACGCAATTGATATAAACTGTGGTCAAAACAGAAAGGGTCCTACAATACTCTGTGGAATTCAGAGCTTTCCAAAGGCCCTGGGGAACCACTGAAACAAGGCTGCAACGATTATTATATGTTCATTATATGTTTAGCATGCCCAAATGTTATTGTGTAATGTTCTTCTATACATTGGAAACAATAATATTCTGAAAAATATTATAATAAAATTGTTCTTCTGCGAATTTAAATAATCCTAGGGCAGATTCCACATATGCCACCCCTACATCCTTCAACAGTTCCTTCCTCAGTTTCTCTGACAATTAATGCAACTCCATTTTTTCAGTTGTGCAGATCAAAAATCTTGGTACTGTTGTTGTCTCCTCTTACTCTTTTTCTCTTATACCTAACACATTGACTTTACTGTCCAAATATATTCTGGGTTTCATCACTTCTAACTACCCCCCAAATTAAGTTACCGTTGTCTTTTCTCACCTAGAATCTTCCAGTAGATCTCTAACTGGATTCCTGCTTTTGCTTCCAGCCACAATATGGCAGCCCAGAAAGTTACTGCTTATACTGTTGCATCATGGTGCTTCTTTCCTGAAAACTCTCTAATGGCTTCTCATTCAGGGTAAAAATCAAAGTCCCTCACTGTAATGTGTGAGGCCCTTCTTGCACTGTGCTCCTGGTTATCTCTCTGTCTTTATCTCTTACTGCCCTCCTCTGGTTTTTGCTGCAGCCGCATGGTCCCCTTACTGGTCCTTAAACAAGGAGCATTCTTCACACAGTGTATGTATAATGCCCTCTGCCTTTCCTCACGTGAATGTGTGTCCAGCTTCCTCACTTCCCGTAAAATATTAATTAGAACGTCACTCCCAGTAAAGCCTTACCTTGCCACATTGTCTAAAATTTCCTCTCTCCTCACCAATATTTTTTCCCATTCCCCATCTTACGATATTATTATTTTTCCCCCACTGGAGAGAAAGCTCCGTGAAACATCTCTTTTACTCTCCTTTGTTTGCTGTTGTAACCCCTTCACTAGAACAGTGCCTAATACCTAGGAGGTACTCAATAAATATATGTTGAATACCTGGATTTATGAAATTATATCCACAGTTTACATGGTAATATTGGACATTGCTCTCACTATATTTGGAAAACGAGAACACAGATTTATCTTTATCTTCTGACCTTAGCATGTAAGAAGTCTATTAAAAATTCTATTACTTCACAGCTTATATGATTCAATTGACTTTTTAGTACCAAAAAACACCAAATTGAAAATGTTGATGTAAATACTACAGTATTAGTTTCTAGCAGTGGTTTTCTTTGTTTTGAATGTTCTTCATTTAATGTTTAGTATTAGATCTATTTGTGAAAAAAAGTTTTAATGCAATAAATAAATGCTTTTTCTAGAGTGCATATTTACTTATTAATATTTCAAATTAGAAGAAATTAGATGCAAAAATTCTTTTCTGTTTTCAGTATGAAAGTCGAATTTGCATTATCTTCAAGGAAATGATTAGCATTCATAAAATTCAGACTAATGATTTTATTTAATTTTGAAAGAAAATTTAGGTTAGTACAATTTAGGTTGCTATAAAAAGATTACTACATAAATATGATACTTTTAAAAGTTGGTGTATCACTTAGTGAGCATTTCAATAGAATGCTATAGAAATGCTGAGGTTTCATTTCCTAAAAAATGTGTTCCTGTGTCAGTGTGAGTTCTTACACTTCCGAGGTAGAAGTGAGAACCTTGCCAATATCCATGTTCTTATGATCTGCATATGTTTCCAGAAGCGCCAGCTTTAATTAGGTAATTATAAATATTATGCGGTTTATTCACATTTACTGGCATGACATTGTTATTGTGTGGTTTGGATTAAATAAATGCAAGATGTGTGTGAGCACACACGCATACAGAAAGGAGTTACACAGTTGTCCTTTGGGGCATTCCATTTGGTGGTCAAATATCATTTCAACACTCATTCCTCTCTCTTAGGCTGATGAAAATGCCGTGTGATGAGTGTTGCATTTAAACCAAAAAGCATCTGCACACAACTGGAGCCTTGCTCACACAATTTTCAGCTGCACTGTGATGGCTGAATAACTTCAGCCTTCTGTCTTATCATACAACTTTGCCAATGCTCTTGCTTTGAGGTACTGAGATTTGAAACTCCTAACAAATACTCATCTTATAGTTTCTAACAATAGTAGTGTATCCTCAGTGCGGGAATTATTTCTCACCCTTAAAGCCTTAGATACCATTCATGTTGATTTCAAAATACATTTTCTTAAAGGTGATTTCACTCCAAAACAAATAAACCAGACAACATATTTTTCATTGGAAACCTTTTCTTTTTGTAGTCCTTCATATTTACAAAATTAAGGTAAATACTTTTAAAGGATATGTTATATTGTTTTTATTTCTTTCCCTCTACGAGTTCCTCAAAAGCCCCATCAACTTTTTTTTCTTCCATTCCCTCTATTCTTTCTTATTTTGTTGGTTGATTGTGTGTAGGGGGGTGAGACTGGTATAATTTTTTAAAGACCGTGGAGTTTTTGGCTTCCTTGCTTTTCTGCTGAGCAATGGATGTAGCGTGGGGACTGGCCCTGCTACCTGGTCTTGCTATTACTCACCCTAAACTCGATGTGCAGGGCCCTGGCTGTGGACAGCTGCTCAGACAGGTGGCCAGCATGGCACAGAGTCCCAGAAGCAGGTCAGGGCAAGAGCCATCAAGACCTTTTTGACAAAACAGGTGTTCACCAGGGTGAAAAAAGGGAAATTGAACTTATATAGCACTCAAGTGTTCACACATTGCATTTCACTTGCTTTTTTTTTTTTTTTCATCACACTTCATAATAATCCAGGGATCTACTTAAGTATTATTTCCCCTACTTTCCAAATGAAGTAAATGGGGGCTAGGAGAGGCTAATTTATTTGCCAAAGGAGAGATGGAGTCAGGGGTCAAATCTTGAGTCTGAAAGTTTTTGCTCTTCACTCAGCGGTAACATGTCCTCTGTTGCTGAGCTGAGTCCTGGAGTGAATGGCTCCAAAGAGCTCCATCCCTGAGTCCTCCCTTCCGTAACCCTGCCCTGCCTCAGGGAGCACAGGTAGAATCAACGGAAAAGAGAAGGATGCTGTGTGATAACAGTTGAATCTGATCAATTCTAGACACACCTTCCTACCCCATCCCACCTCCTCCTTGAAAATAAACCTTGCCTTTGCTTTAGGTTTACATTACTGTACTTAAAAGTCTTGTATCGGGCTTCCCTGGTGGCGCAGTGGTTGAGAGTCCGCCTGCCGATGCAGGAGACGTGGGTTCGTGCCCTGGTCCGGGGGGATCCCACATGCCGCGGAGCGGCTGGGCCCGTGAGCCGTGGCCGCTGGGCCTGCGCGTCCGGAGCCTGTGCTCCGCAATGGGAGAGGCCACAGCAGTGAGAGGCCCGCATACCGCAAAAAAAAAAAAAAAAAAAAAAAAAAAAAAGTCTTGTATTGGATTATATATGATATTGTCTTTATCTACCTATCTATCTATCTATCTGAAATCTATCATTTTTTCAATATAGCAAGTGTTTTAAAACACTAGTTCACAATAACAACAACAAAAGCCATGAAGGAGATTGTAGACTTTAGAAAGAGATATATTTATATATAAGAAAATTTAGAGAACAATAAAAGAGTATAAAATAGTATTACATTTGATATGATCATCTTCCAAAGTGTGTGATGTGAGCACATGGTGTGATATTAAAGGGACAGTCGATGCGGTTTGAAAGTATTGGCCTCGGTGTCAGAAGCCGAGTGAATAATTGGCCCTGTCAGTTATTACCAGGCTGACCGAAGTGACTGGTCTAATTTCTGAGCCACACAACCTACTTTGCACAAAGTGATGCTCATACACTTACAGAAGTGTTGCAAAAACTACATGGTTAATGTATGTAAAGCCGAAGCTTCGTGAGTAGCGTATGGTACACACTCAAAAGAAAGAGCTGTTTTTTCCACACCTGGAATTCTTAATCAGCCACATTAAATAGAAACACCTCAAGACTTCATTAGATATCAGTATTATGTCAGCAGTGTCGAATGAATTCCAGAAAATATTCTTTCAAGCAATACTTGCAGAAATAAGGTTTTTCACTGTTACATTTTTTCTCTAATGTGTAATGTCAGACTACTCTTTGCTCAAGTTGCAATTGAAAACGTACTTCAAAAATATGAATATAATCTTAAAATACTATATATTGTATTCCTTTGAAGTATTTAGAAGACGGAGGTAGAGGAAGCAGCAAAACACAGTGGAAAGTACAAGGGATTGTATCCCAGACATACAGGGTCTTGATTTCTGGCTCTGATCCTTACTAGCTTTGTAACTTTGGATAAATACTTCATCTCATCGAGATCTAACACACTCATTCAGAAAATGAGGAAAATAATAATTACCTCGCAGTTCTGGTAGTAAAAGCCCTAAAATAATGCGTGTGAATGATGTAGAATAGAGCTAGAATTATGGTAGATGCTTAATACATGTTAATTTCCCTTCCTCAATTTCTCTTCCTTTCTTTATTCCTCCATTCCCATCGTTCTGACCATAACACCTCCAGGAACCAAAGGAGCACAGCAGACATTTTAAGGCGTGTAAGAAGAGTCAGTGAGAAAAACGTGTATCGCGAAGTCAAGGTGGTTGAAAATTCTAATCATTTCACTGGAACTGATGTTTGCCCAAAACAAACATTACTAATAAGAATGGCTGCGCAATTTATTTAGGAAGCAAAGCGTAATATTTACAGGGGCAAAGAGGACAGCGAAGAGATGAGAGAGTTAGTGAAATCTGACATTCGTGAGCTGGCACTATTTCGTAAATCTCACTTCCCTCAGTGGAAGGGATTAGCTTTCAGTACAGATAACTCCACGTGGAAGAGAAACATGGGCGCATTAGACTTGAGGGCTCTTGCTCTACGCAGTCAAGTTCTTTTCCGATAATTCTGGTTGATTCAACAAACCGGGAAAATAACCCTTTTAACATTGTACAAATATGAAGATTTGGAGTAGGCATGTGGGCATTACTGTACTCCTGGGATGAAAGATTTCAAAGCAACATACAATTTAAATAAATATAGTTGCACATAATGCTGTTTATTTTCCTAATGATCAATTTGATTTATATCCACATTTTCTGACTTTTCTCCCAATAATGCCATTAAAGCTATAAGAGGGAGAATTGTAGGTCAAAGTCACTCTTGGTATTTAGGTTACGGAAGGAGTGAAACTTTTAAGAGGGTAAGAAAGGAGTGGGGACAAGGGCAGGAGAAAAGAAGGGACAAAGAAGGAATGGGGACAAAGGCAGGCACAGCATGTGCTATGTTGTTACTTTCCCAGGCAAGAGGTCTACTGACTTTTGTAAAACTGGGGGGACTGGGTATTACGATCAAAGAAAGGAATGCTTGCAACTGAATCTCACTGTATTCTGTAAGGTTGTTCCAGAAAAGTTGTCTTTATAATTAATCATATTGTCTACTAGAGTACAGTTAGGGGTATCACATTTTTGGTAAAATTTATAAACTTTTAGGGTTGAAAGTAACCAAAGAGTCCTACAGTCTGGAATTGTCAGGAAATGAAAGGCTTTATGGAAAATTGCCTGTGACTCAAATTAGACTAGACTAACACTAGGGCCCAAATATCTTAATACTCTTCGTTATTAATTAACTATTCCCTTACTCACTAGTTAGAGAAACCTGGATATTCACATGCTCTGTGTGTGAGTGTTTACGTTGCAAATTGACCTAAGCCATTTTGATTATTCACAGTTAACTTCCTTTGCAGCATCCCTTGGTATTCTCTTGTTAGAGGTGGGAGCTATAGTTCTGTTGCCCAATCATAATATAATCTCGTAGTACAATGAGGGTAAATCACAGAAATCAAGGTCTACTACCCATTCAATGTCTTCTTAGCAATCAAGTAGAAAAATTCATAAAATCTACTCAGAGATTCACGAAATACCCAGTCTTTTGTCTTTTGATACTTTGACAAACACCATGCATGAGAGTTAGCAGGATTTAGTTACCACATAGTTGGAATAAGGCCAAAGCATCCTCTGGAGGTGGTTGCTCTTGGGACCTGATGGAATTCGTGGCCAGAGGCAGCAGTGAGGAGTAGAGGAGACCAGGCACATCAGTCCTGAGTGTTTTCCACGCGAGGTAGGGCCTCCCATGTGGTATCTTATAGTAAGTGCACACCTTGCTTCACTAATGAAACTTATTTCACTGTTGAACAATCATTACTACTCTCTAGGGTGATAATGAAGAAACTTGTGAGGTTATTAGATATCAGCATAGTTGAAGCATAACAATAACCACATCTGGATTGTTTGCTTCTGACTTATTTGCTAACAAATGCTGACAACCTACGGGGAGTGTTTGCTGTGTTGAGTTTTTCAGATGTTCCCTAACTGTCCCACAAAACTAACCAAAATGTATCTGAAATGCAAGTTTTAGAAACATAACTAATGAAGAACATCTTTCTAATTTTTTTACTTCTTGTCTATTAGGCGTTCTGTTGCTTGCCATGGAAGGCTCATCTATAGTAGAATATTCTTTCAATATCATAAATTTTGATATTTAGTTCATATTTTGGATCGATTTCAAACTGTTGTTAACCATCCATTCTCCTGTTTTATGTATTGTTAAAGATCATTTCACTCTACTTTGGATAAGTACATTTCATACACTTGGTGAATGCCGTTAAATTGTCATCTAAGTTACATGCTAAGAATGACACAGCTCTAGTTAAATAGATGTCATTGCAATAGCTCCCCTCCTCTCTGCACAACCAAACACATTGACACATCTGCACATTTGGTCACTTACTCCCTCTCACAGACTGTAATTTTAGTCCTTTTTTCAGTATTTAAATTGCATAATTATTATCTTACATTACTTCAAGCGCCTTTATTTGCTTGCGGAAATGTTACCATTTTCTAATAAAACAGTAGCAAATACTGCAGTCAGTTCCAGCTGGAATTTGATTATTATATTAATCCCACTGCTAGTTGCTAAATGCCTTTGCAAGGTAATTAGATTGTTATCTGGTCCCATCTTTCTTCCATTGAGTCAAGATGTACACAGGTGGAAAATGCATTAAATAAGCCATCTTGCTTGATGGCTTCTTTTCAATGCCAGTGAGTCTATGAACATACAAATGAGATTCTATAAATTACTCTAGTGAATTAGAGATTTTAAAAAATCAGGTCATTTTTTATGTAATATAGCCAGGTGGTATTATATATCGGGGTAAACAGTTTTAATAAGCATTTCTCAGATGGCTAAGCATTTGTTTATTTGGGGAGATTCATTCTGAGATACTGTTGATGATACTTTTAGCATCTATCAACCCAAGCTCCACAACAGCTGGCCATCGCTGAAGTCTCTTCAGAATCCTGCTATAGTAGTAGTAGAGTCAGAATAAGCGATGATGCTTCCGTGTCAACTGAGTAAAGGTGGGACTTGTCACGTGTCATATGAAAAGAGTGATGTCTGACATCTTTAAGGTGAAGCTCCTGGCCTCTCTTTGGGTCTTTTCCTAACTGAGAAAATGTCAGCCACCTCTCCCACTGGACTCCAGTAGCACCTCATACATACCTCTATTCCAGCATTTCAATGCACTCTGCTGCCATGATTTGATTATGTATTGGTCTCCACCTCTCTTGTGTCAACTCAAGGGACCTTAATTTACTTCTCATCCATTTTGGTATCACCAGAGCAGTTCGTGAATAGTAGGCTTTCATTAAAGAGGGGATTAAGTGGAACTTTCCTTGAGCTCACAATCCCACTGTCAATTATATATTATAAACAAATAAAAACATTTAAAAATTCTGTGTTCTAATATAAAAGGCAGAAAGAAATTGCCCACTGCTTCCCAGGTTACTTTGAGGCTTGTAGTAGTGTCTTCTATCTCTTGTATATTTTCTTTAATAATAGGAGCTTCCATAGAAGACAGTAGAGAAAGACCCTCTCCTTCTAGGTCAACAATGTCTTGGGATGCCTTTCAAATAATTCCATGAGGGCAATATCTAATCTTATGAGCAGAACTTACCTTACTGGCAGGCATAAGCAATAAGAATAATTATGAACGTGTAGTACCCATATCAGAATAGAGAGGTTCTACGTAGAGAAACAGATTTCAATATCATCTTGCATAACAGCAGTAGATATAGTAACTGTGAAAATGATTGATGTGAAAATTCCAAAAACATGTTTTTTAATAAAAGTTATCCCTCCGAGAACATTTTTGAATCTTACTGTTATTAACTTACTTATAAATCAGTATTCTTATTTCCAGTAACTACTTAAAAGAAGATATGAATAGGCATTAGAGCTGTTCTGGCTCTTAACAGGATTAATATAAAACACTCTCAAGCTATAATAAAATTTTAAATCTGAATGACTTTTTCTTTTTAAGAAAACTATATTACTGAAATATATTGTACTTGTATTTTGAATGGTGGTTTTTGGACAGGCTAAGTTTTAAAATAAGAATTAAGGCTTCTGTTAATTAGAGGTTATTCTAAGTGATTAAAAAGATCAACTCTTGAATTTTAAATTCTAAATATAGAAAATGTACATGTTAGAGTAACTTAAAAAATGTGTACTTCATAAATAGAACTAAAATTAAATTGAACAGGGAGCAATGTGACATGTTTAAAGGCAAACACATAATAAAGGCTAAAATGTGCTGGCAGTAGTCTGATTTAAAAGAAACATTAGGGGACTTACCTGGTGGCACAGTGGTTAAGAATCCGCCTGCTAATGCAGGGGGCACGGGTTCAAGCCCTGGACCGGGAAGATTCCACATGCCGCAGAGCAACTAAGCCCATGTGCCACAACTACTGAGCCTGCACACTAGAGCCCACGTGCCACAACTACTGAGCCCACGTGCCACAACTACTGAGCCCACGTGCCACAACTACTGAGCCCACGTGCCACAACTACTGAAGCCCACATGCCTAGAGCCCATGCTCTACAACTAGAGAAACCACTGCAATGAGAAGCCTGCACACTGCAACCAAGAGTAGCCTCCACTCGCTGCAAATAGAGAAAGACCGCACACAGCAACAAAGACCCAATGCAGCCAAAAATAAATAAATAAATAATTTTTTTTAAAAAAAGAAACATTGGTTGAATTTATTAAGATAGGGCTTTGTCTCAACACTTAATGACAACTAGGATTTGACATTTTAAAAATTATTTTTAATGCTACTGTATATATCCTTGAAACCTCCATTAAATTTTATGGCCATTAGCTTTCATTTTTGTGATAAAGTTCAGAAACTAAAAGCTCAGTTGTACTAAATCTATAGCTAAAACTGAAGTTAAATTTCTAGGCTTTCTGTAGAACAATCAAAGAATTTCACAGTTCAATCAATTTATTAAAACTAAAATTCAATTTAGTGAGGATAATCCAATGCTATTAGTGTATTTATTATTATTACTTTAAAACACCATGTAGATACTTAAACTACACACCAGAGACTGTATTAGATTCTTTATATAGAGAATCACATTGTACTCTCCTACTCTGTGAGCAAGCATCCTTATATTACAGATAGAAAATACAGTTTTAGAGAAATTAACTTGTCCAGGGTGGCAGATACAGGTTAAATATCACATTTATTTGACTAAGAAATATGGACAACTTAATTGATTCAGTTCTCAGTTACATTTTCAGGAACACGCTCTGCAATATGAATCCTGTGGTCCAACCAGATGTTTATTGTTTTTCAGTCTCCTGAAGATGACCAGTGTTGCCAATTCTGCAACTTTATTCTTGCAGTTCCTCATGCCTGGAAGGTCTCGTTCTTTTTTTTTTTTTTTTTTTTTTTCTTTCTTTAAATATTACTCCGTCCTTCAAGGCCAAGTGAAAGCTACAAGCTCAAAGAAGACTTCCAAACCATTGCACTCTGAACTCTCATGGCTCTTACCCTGCATTCATTTAAGAACTTCTAGACTCATGGTGTCATTAATACTACATATCATTAAATCCTAAGACGTAAAATACATTGCCTCCTTTCTCATTATCCAGAGGGCATGGTGAAGAATTTGCCATACAGAAATTATCCAATCAAAATATTTATTTACTACCAGTTGCTAGAGTTCTGGCTTCCCTAGAGTGATAGGATAATATAGTACAGCTAGAGAACAGTTGGTTCACGGAATATAAGTAAACTTCTTGATCTCATAGTGTCTGCTAGCGTCATGGGAATAGACAATGCAATATTGTAAGACCGGTTCAAAGAAATTAATTTTGAGCAAAGTTTGCAGAGGTTATGTTCCTTCGCACCATCACAACATCTTTCATTTTAGCCTCAAATGCATATTCTCAATTCCCTCCATAAGCTGTAGATGAATGTTCAGGAAAGATAGTAGAAGTAGAAGTGAGCCTATAAATGGAACATTGGCCCCCTAGTTTATTCAAGATATTTGTCTTTGGAGATACTGTCCAGTGATCCTGTCTTACAACATCTTAGACCCATGGGTATTGCTCAGATTCTTATATTTCCCCTAATGTCCAGCATTAATAGGTAAGTTAAATGCTCTTATTCTATGAATTCTACAGGTCAACCAAGGGGCAAAGTAGGAGATTTTGTCAAGTATCTTATTAAGTATCTAATCAACTAATCAGAAAAGAAGTTCCTACTAACATTTTGTAATAGACTTGAAGAATACAATTTCCCTGAAGATAAACTCTTGGAGATCACAGGGACCAGCTCCACAGCCTAAAACAGAGGATGATGTGGAACTCTGCCTCTTGATGCCTAAGAAAGGCAATGTTGCTTAGGGGATAAGATTCTTGAGTGCTGAGGTGGAAAGCTTGTTCGAGTTACTCCCAGTGTTGCCTTGGGCAAGTAATTAACTTCTCTGAGCCTTTAATTTCCTGTATCTCCTAGGTCACCACGAGAATGAAATTAGATAATTTGTGGCGCATAGAAACTGGTTAATAAATACATTTTTTAATAATAGGTTACTTCAGTTTTGTTTGAGTAACCCACTTTTTAGGGCTATCACAACATGATGGGCAATGATCCTTGGTAGATTTCCACACAGCTCGTTAATGAACGGGCATCTTCTACAGCCTAATTTCTTTACTTCCTTTTGAGAGAACTCGGCATGTTTTCTACCCAGTTAAGACCAGACATCTGCTGTAGTTAAGCTGTTTTCTGATTTGGATTTATAGTGTTGGTCTTGGATGCCTGACCTCTCTCCTGGCCATTGATTATATGATTTCCTGTCCTTGTGTCAGAATGTATTTTAGACTCTAGAAGCTACAATTAATAGCTTGTAGGCGAAGGGAGGGTCTCATGTATACTTCCCATATTTTGTGTACATAAAGATAAATGGTAGGGGGCTTTCCTGGTGGCACAGTTGTTGAGAGTCCGCCTGCCGATGCAGGGGACACGGGTTCGTGCCCCGGTCCGGGAAGATCCCACATGCCGCGGAGCGGCTGGGCCCGTGAGCCATGGCCGCTGAGCCTGCGCGTCCGGAGCCTGTGTTCCGCAACGGGAGAGGCCACAACAGTTGAGAGGACCGCGTACTGCAAAAAAAAATTTTTTAAATTAAAAAAAAATAAATGGTAGGATTTGGAAGCTTTATGTGCCTAAATAAAAATAAAGATGGAGACAGAGAGAGAAAGAGAGGTCTAAATGTAATAAAAAGACAATCAGAGACACACAAGGAAACAGACAAGTCAATATGTCCAAGTCTCAAATGGCCACCTGAGTAGTATTTCTTCCTGAATTATTTTCTGACTAGATCTAGTAAGATAGCATTTGTTACTTACCTCAAATCAATATTATGACTTGAGTCCATTGTTTCAAATTCATAATTAATACTAATGAATACATTTTCCTTTGTTTTGGCCTCTTCTATCCATTGCCCCCTTCCCCCTCCCCCATAATGGCAGCCTCCACTCTCTGCTCTGCACCCTCTGTATTTTTGATCCCTTCCCTTTGACTTTGCAGTTGTCTGAGCACATGCCCAAACCTTATTTTGTATTAAAAAACCATTACATTTGATCTCCTAACAATGCTGAGAAAGCATTTAATCCCGGTCCTTTCATTTTATTGATGAGAAAACTGAGATACAAAGACATGAATGTCAGACACTATCAATTGAATTTACAGGAAACATAATATATGTGGCACTTAGTAGTTTACAAAGTACATTTACATATCTTATTGGATTATATCCTCCTAAGACTCCCTTACAGAAAACGGTCTTTATTATACATATTTATAGATAAGAAATTGGAGTATCTGAGAGGTTAAGTGATTGCCAGAGATCACATGATTAACGGTTGACCTAGGGTCTAAGTTTAGATCTTCTAATTCCTAATCCAGTGTTTTTTTTCCACCACAGCCGACTCTGCCTTTTCTGTTCACTCTGTCTCATTATTTTTAACTCAGTTCTAATTGGCTATTTTTCTTTTTTAAACATTAGACTCAGGTATTTGTGAAGTTACATGCACACACTAACATACACACATCTCTCAGGGCGCAATATGTAGCCCCAAGGTTCCTGAACAGCCTGTACAAGGGAAATCTTTTGTGAGAGGTTCTATAGTATTTATTCATTGGCTGAGTACATGTTTCAATTGGTACAATGTAGACAAATTCAATTAAAAAGAAAAAAAGTATTAGGAACCCTCTTCAGGGAATTCATTCTGTTCATCTGAAGCTATATTCATAGCTAGTTCTTACTTGTTGATTTTAAATAACAGACTCTGTTCCAGAAGAAAGCATCGTATATGTCAGAATTAATTAAACAGTACTACAATTTCAGGAAGAAAAACAGTAAGGGGGAGAAAACTCCACATTGGTGTGCTCTACCTTCCATTTCTGGAATTTTGCTTGTAGCTTTTTTTTTTTTTTTAATGAAGAAACAAGGTAAGGCTAATGAATAAGACTGATTAGATATAGAAAACCATTTGTGGTCTAAAGGTAAATTAGGAGTTTGTGGTCTAAAGGTAAATTAGGAGTTTGTTGCTAACAACAACAAAAAATTGAGATCTTTAAAACGTAGGCCTCAAATTATTTTTTAAAGTTGTTAGAAGAAATCTGCTCATAAACCATTTATTTCCATTTTAAAATAAACTGTGAGTGGTTTTGACTCTCTTCTCTCAGTGGCCCATGTCATGCCGAAAATAGGCAAGGAAATAAAACTGCAAGCTTTCAGGAAGAGATAAACTCGATGCCTGCTGTACTTTCAGGGTAATCAAGGCTTATGGTATATTTACCCCATTTCCTCCCTCCTCCCTTCTTGTTATTCCAGTCTTCCTCATCAAAACACTTCGTTTTCACTGAATCCTTGCAAATTAGCGTCTCATGCATATTCACCGGTAAATCACTCAGTGATTCTGGATGGCAGTGGCCTCTTTGCCAGGGAGCTACAGCAGGACAGACCTGCACCAGCCAGGCCACCTATCACCATTTTAGGCTCACAGGTCACATTAGCTCTCCGGCAACGTTAAGTTGACTACAGTTTGATGCTACAAGTCCTTTAACCAGCAATTCTTTAACCTTCCTCAAGATGCTGCAACATTTATCACAAGAGAGAGCACGTAGCAATAAATTCCATCCTATTCACAACTAAAGTTCTCCTAAGGGGAGATGACTTTTTATATTTTTAATAAAGATTTTATCTTTTGCTTTCCATGGTGTAAGGGATCAGGTATTTTGTTGTTTTCTAGGAGAATCAAATGCATTTCATAGTAATTATTTTTTTAAGATTCAGTCCTTGAATTTGTAGACTTTTAATGGAAACGATCTTGAAGGATTCCACCGATAGAGCAGAAAATTTGCAAGTGACCTAATCTGGATTATAATCCTCTCATTGCCAATTGCGTTTTTTGTAATCCTGGGAAGCTCTTCACAGTATAAGGATGCTTTTGGACTTTTGTGTCTGAGTTAAAAACTAAAAGAAAACATACACCCCAGCACCAAATACACTTCATTTTTTTAAAAAGTTACTTCTTGGGGCTTCCCTGGTGGCGCAGTGGTTGAGAGTCCGTCTGCCGATGCAGGGGACGCGGGTTCGTGCCCCGGTCCGGGAAGATCCCACAGGCCGCGGAGCGGCTGGGCCCGTGAGCCGTGGCCGCTGAGCCTGCGCGTCTGGAGCCTGTGCTCCTCAACGAGAGAGGCCACAACAGTGAGAGGCCCGCGTACCGCAAGAACAAACAAACAAACAACAACAACAAAAAGTTACTTCTTTCTTTACCTTGATAGAAACTAATTGGAATCACACAGTAAACTATAGACAACTACATTAGATATTCCTCTTCTGGTTGAAGTAATGGGGTATAGTTCTCAATAGGCAGTGCAATTGTGAAGTAGAACTGAAATTTAGAAAAGACCCCCCCCCCCAGTACACACCCTTTTCTGTAACAAATGGCTTAGGAATGATACCAAATACAAGAATAATAAGATATTGGGCTTCCCTGGTGGCACAGTGGTTAAGAATCTGCCTGCCGGTGCAGGACACACAGGTTCGAGCCCTGGACTGGGAGGATCCCACATGCCCTGGAGCAACTAGGCCAGTGCACCACAGCTGCTGAGCCTGCGCTCTGGAGCCCTCGAGCCACAACTACTGAAGCCCACATGTCTAGAGCCCCTACTCCGCAACAAGAGAAGCCACCGCAATGAGAAGCCCGCGCACCGCAGCAAAGAGTAGCCCCCGCTCGCCACAACTGGGGAAAGCCCACGTGCAGCAACGAAGACCCAACGCAGCCAAAAATAAATAAATTTATTTAAAAAGAAAAAAGAATAATATGATATTGAAAGAGGTTTAGACTACATCGAGACCACATTTCACAGCTAATATAGGAATCCATTCTATGTCAATCTTGGCATACCATGCTCTTTCTCAAGAAAAGGTGTCGAAAAAGAAGTGACATATTAATAATAATATATTTTTTTCTTTTCCTTTTTATCCTAAAGTGTCAGGTGTCCAAAAAAAAAAAGAACAATTCATGAACTATGTTAGTACTTTCCAAACAAATTTCTGAAATAGACTTAGATATCAACATCAACCAATTTAATAAGATTGGAAAGTATAGCCGTAAAAAGATACAGTTTTAATTATTAGACCACAGTCTAGGAATGGACTATTTTCGTTGCTTTTTATAAAAAGAAATTTTAAAGTAGGGTTATACTTTGAGGTAATTTGGTTTAATTAATTTATTTTTGTACTAAATTACCCAATTATATTTCCTTTCCTGCTTAATTTAATTCTTGTCAAGGATATATCAGAAAACCCACTAAATTGTTACTTTCACTATTTAAACAGTTCTATTAATGCTGTTTAGTGAACACTCGGCTTGATTAAGTTTGGTGTGTGTTTTAATATATTGGAACATTAAACATATGGAACATTGGAACATTTTAGTATATTGACGTAGTTTTCAAATTTGATTACATGGAAAAGTAAAATTCATTCCAAATACTTAATTTTGAGAAGTATGCAGACTTTAAGTAGCACCAAGATTGTGACCTGTGCTAGCACTGTGCATGGCGGACCAATCAGGGCCCCAGCATCTTGACTACGGAGGTAACTGGGTAGATCCATCCATGCCAAGAAGACCCAAATGGTTTCTTTCAACTTGGGCTTTCTAAAGATTTAATAAAGATGACAAAAGGATTGATGGAAGGCTGAAGTCTTACTTTTGAACAACATGTGCAATCTCTTATTAAAAGCACCCAATTCCAGTAGTGATAAAACCTTTAATCAGACCTGGATGAGGCAGTATCTCTGGCTAGATTCTTGTCTGTTTCTCACCATTTTGTTGCTGTTGTTCTCCTAATTTCCCTCAGAGAGGTAGACGTTCAGTTCACCTTTTAATTAATACAAATTAGCGGTTTCCTTATATTGGTAGTAATACTGTTTTAATCTAATTAATTAGATAATTACTAATTATTAATTACTAATAATTACTGATTAATAATATTGTATTAGATTATCAATCTCTTGATCAACATTCTGACTTAAAATAACAGTTCTTCGTCAACTGTGTTTCTATAGCTCTAACAATATTTGTGTCTATGCTCTACTCTAAATTCTGTAGGTTACAAATCCCCTTCTTATTATGCCACATACCTGCAAAGGCTGCCTATGAACTCTTGATTCAAGGTACCATTGCCTGCATACTTTTACCTCAAAGAGAGGTTTCACAGATTTCCCTGACTTTTATTGGAAAGAAACCAACTTCTCACCAGTGCACTACATGAAAAAAATCTTTCCAAATACTCTAAAGGAAAGAAGTCGGGTTTTGAGGTCAGGAAGACTTGCATTTGTTTTCTGGTTCCCGGTGTCCTAGCTCTGTGACCTTAACAATTTACTAAATGGAGGCAGTATGATGGTAATATTTATTCCAAGGGGTGGCTGTTTGGATTAGATGAGATAATTTATTTAAGCGTGCCCTCAAGTCAAGTAAATAACAAGTTGCCATCTTTCTTTTTCTCTGTGGCTACTTCTAGCATTAGACTACCAATCTTCCATCCTTGGTTCCCTATAGGGACTTTTCTGTTTATCTGTTTCATACCCACCTATGTGTGGTTTACACTTACATACTTTATCTTGAGTGGAAAGAATGGAAGACTAATTCCTGATATATTACTAGTTCCTGATAGCCTTGTGAAAAATTTAATGTTCATTTTCCTGTAGAATAAATTAAGCCTTCCCAAAGCCCTGATTATTAGCTCAGTACACTTACAGCACCTCAGTTCGTTTTGGAAAATAATGCCATCATAAGTACAGTGGAAACTGAATTAGTCTAGATAGCATAGCCCAGAGCTCAGTTGACTTTCAGGCCCACGGATGAGCATGATAAAACATATTTCTGCTCCTTGTGAAAGAGGTTACAGAAAAGAAAAGCACGATATCTGTTTGGGTAGGCAGATGGCCGAATGAGTTTCCTGTAAGACAGTGTCACGTGTCACCTTATTTAAGTTGTTATAACTTCCTATCTGCCAAGACAGTGTCAAGATGTGTTAATGAGATGGCCTTACAAGTGTATACCTGAATGTTTTATGAAAAGTCATTGTAGCTTTCTATGCATCTGACAGTAATTAAATGCATGAGCTCCCAAGGCGCATTTCAGGGGCTACATGCATATTTTCCCCCTCCAAAGATGTATCAAGGTGTGCAAGTCACCTCACTGACTTTTGCAAGGAAAGTTGCTTTTTCCCTGCTTCTTTCTGAGATTGGCTATCCTAGTTTTCTGCCCCATTTCAGCACAGCTAGTATCCAAGTACAACTCAGTACTGCAGAGGAAATTTCCATATGAATCTTGACGTAAGGTGCCTCAATACTTTTGTCTGTAGACACAGAGCATCTCTTTTTTTTACTCTCTCCTTGATTATCAAGGAATAATTGCCTGGCCAGTAAATGCTGGCTAATGTAACATATAACTTTCTCTAATAGAATGGAATATGGTGAGCAGTTATTTTGGAACAATCTGCTTCTACCTTTTGGCTTCACTATTCTAAATTTGGGGGTAGGGGAGGTAGAGATAGTGCCTTACCTTGTACCAAATAATTGATATCTATGTATATGTTTTTGGTATATCATTTTGTAAAATTCGGAGTTATGTTTTTTTTTTCTGTACCAAGGAAAAAAGTATCAATATCGAAACTTAGACTTTTTACAAGTATCCGAAAAGTGATGCAAGTATATCTCTCCTTTAACTAATAGTGATAATTTTCATAATAAATATGTACACTTTACATTTTCCTCCTTTGGAATTCTGGGCTTATATAAATTTAAAGATACTAAATGCTGTGTTACAATCTTGGAGATGCAAAATGACATTATTATATTATGGTTTATGGGAGGTCAAGAAGTCCAGAGGCTTGCTTAGCCTAGACTGTCTAATCTAGAATTTCCCAAACTTGACCAGCAATCCTGCTATTTTTTTGTTTGTTGTTTTTTTCTATGGTTGTTGTTTTGGTGATCCCTAGTTACATCCAGAGGAAAGGACTTTGAGAATCCTTAGTAATGGAAATCCCAAAGAACCCAGGGGGCTGGGTAGGAGGGGGCACCTAACACGTTCTCCAAAAACAAGGGATTTTCAACAAAATTTTTATGTTGCCATTATGGTTGTCAAGACTATAATAAAATATGTTATATAAAACAGTATGGGGGCAGGGATAAATTGGGAGATTGGGATTGACCTATGCACCCTACTATATATAAAATTGGTGACTAATAAGGACCTACCATATAGCACAGGGAACTCTACTCAATACTCTGTAATGACCTATATGGGAATAAAATCTAAAAAAGAGTGGATAGATGCGTATGTATAACTGATTCACTTTGCTGTACAACAGAAACTAACACAACAGTGTAAATCAAGGATACTCCAATAAAAATTCATTTTAAAAAAGTATGAAAAAAGTAAAGTCACAGAAAGTAAAGAAAGGGTGACACTTTTTAATGTGTTGAATTCCCCAGAATATAATATGTTTGATTTATTTCCTCTTATATGTGTGACCTTGGGTAAAAATAACCATATTCTACAAAAATATGGAGTTAGGGCCAGAAGTAAAATGAAAGGTGGAAGAAGCAGAAAAAGAACTGTTCATAGAGGAAGAAAAGGACTGTTTAACAAGTTGGTGATATGGACTTGATATTCATGTACAGGAGCTGAAAACAGATAAATTTGTGAATGATGGGACAGTATGCAAAAAAGTGCTGACAAATGATGTCACCTTGAAGGTAAATGTCAAGTGACATTTGTCTCTCTGGGCCCTTCTGTTTCTGTGATCTATGAAATGTTTAAATGATTTAGAAAAAGATATATGAACATATGTGCCCCTCCCATACCCCCCCTTTTTTCCCAGTGATGACATGAAGAAATCACGAAAGATGATGGAAGTGTTGTATGATGAACCATGACCCCACAGCATAACTCAAGCACCTGGAACACTGTGTGAAATTTAAAAATACCATGTTTAAAATGTTTAAGCACACTAGCCTACGTTTGGTTGGAAAAGAATACCCACATAAGAACTAGAATGATTTAGCAGTAGTGCATAAAGGATACTCAGTTATTTTTATTTATCGGGCTTAGAACAGATCGGTGTGGTAATTTGGTCTTCCTGAGGCTTTGATGTCAAACTGCTTGGGTGTAAATGCAGGCTTCAACATGAACTGTGTGTTCTCGGTCAGTTTATTTAGTGCTTTTTGATTCACTCTTTTCCCCATAGAGTTTTCTTTATAAGGTTGCTAAGAGAATTAAAAGAGATACATGGTAAATTGCATAGCATAGTGTCTGGTACGTAATAAATGTGGTATTATTTCAGTGAACATCAGGTATTATTATTTTGTCTCATTTGGTTGTATCTGGAAACTTGAGTTTGTTTCTGGGCACCTCATTTAAAGAGAAATATGGGCTAATTGGAACACGTTAAGAGAAGGGAAAAGAGAATGCAGCCCTGTCATATGAATCATGTTTGACAAAATTAGAGATGTTGAGACTGGAGAAGACCTAGCTCTCTTTGAACTTGAATAAAGACATTTTAGACTTAGTCTGTTCGATGATAGGGACTAAACTAAGTTTAAAACTTTGTTTAGGAAGGTAAATATTTCCCACCATTGCATAGTTTTAGCCTCAGGCATAGAAATCTCTTTATGGGTTTATCGTTGAGGAGATTCTCAACTGTGGAAGAATTAAAGGGCTCTAAGCATCATTCCAAACCTGTACGTCATGCTTCTAGCAGGTAAAGAGTATTTCCGATGCTTGGCTGTCACTTCATCTCTCCCTCCAGTAAGAAACAAACAACAAACGAAAAACAGAAACAATACTCATTTTCCTTCATAAAATTCAGTGGTATGTTTTGTCTTGTTCCCTTAGATTCTGCGCACACACACGTGTTTACACGTACACAGGTAGTAAAATTACTTGGTAATTCCACTTTTGCACTAAAGTTAGATTGTTTTGTTCAAGTCAGGAATACAGCGTTCATTTAGGCTGACTGGTTCATAAATGCAACACATGTGCTTTTAGCTTATCTGTGAAACAGAAGTCTAATTTGTTTTCTTGGTTTTTTTTGAAAATAGTAGAAGCAGCAAATAATGAACTGCTAGCTGACGGAATTGGAGAACTTTTCCTCAGTACCAGAAGTTGTTATCTCTGGGCTAAGAACCCCACCCTGAAGCAGAGGGTGGCAATGAGTTTGCAGAATGTCTTTTTGGTTCACTCCTCTCCCCTGTCTCTCTCCTTCATGCATTCCTATCTCAGAGGGCGATCAGTGTGGGCAAAAGGCCAGTGATTGAGAGTGAAAAATTAGAACACAACAGCCTCACAGACAGAAAGACCATTCACTTTTAACTTTGGTGACACAATTTAAACACTAATATTTCAGAAGAAGAAAAGTTTTTAAAAGCCTACCTTTGAGCAAGTGTTTATTTGTAGTTATTGATAACTAATTATTTGGGAAGGGATTTTCAAGAATGAAATACTCAGGACTGATCTAATAAGTAGCTTAGGATATTTAAGAAACATCATTTAAACTGATCTTATTAATTTATTCAAGTTATCCAAAGGTGTGAGACATCACTGGTGATTTCTCTTTGAGGGAATTTCAGTGCTGGTGGAAAAGGCCAGATTGTCGACTCTGGAGGCTGAAATACGTCATCAGTGGGAACAAACTTTGAGCGGACTGTAACAAATTTTATTACCGAAGACTCTAAGGCAATAAAAACTTTCTTAAACTTGGTAGAAAAATATCATAAGACTACAACTTCCTAGCACCCACATGGCAGTTAATTTTGGCAATTAGTTTGGGGACCATTTTAACCCAGGAGTGACGACCGAACAGCTTAAATCTTATGTATGGAATGGCTTACCAAAAGAAAAAAAGGAGAAACAGAGCAAGTGAACATGAGAGGACGGTGAAGACACACCGAAATTGTGATTCAAGGCCGCAGCATAGTCTGTGTACAAATAAATAGGCTTCAACACCTGCTGATGTGCTGACATCTGGCTTGAAAGCAACGAACATCTGCTTGTAATTTGCACTGGGAGACCCTGACAGTGAGGAAGTGGATACTGTCACAAAATATACAACCTTGTTAAGCCACTAAAAGAGAAGAGAAAATGAATGGATAATTTGGGAGTCTCATGTGACTCCCCTGTGATAAGATGTGTTGGGTTTTCTTTCCAGGTTGCCGTTATGTTTCCATCTTGAATCACTATGTAATAGACTGTAATCATTATAAAGTACTTTCTGAAGGAAAGCTCTATTTAAAGGGAGAATTTTCCCAACCAGACTACATCTTCCACACTCTTAGGGGTTAAATATTTCTCTGTCGCCGATATGGACATGCTAAAACTATTCAGAGTTATGTACCCTCCAGTGCCCTTGACCAGGCCAAGTTGGGAAGAATCCAGCGAATGGGCAGCAATCGCAGACATGTTTGCTCTGAACCCCAGGGCAGTCAGACACGTATGTCAGGTTCCTTATCACCTCTGTCTCTAAAAATCCTGCAGCTCTTGTGCTTCTTGACTGTGGATGTGACTGTGATGTGTTAAGCAACGATTCATCATTTTGCCATGTTTCCTTCTGACGCACATGTCAAGTTTGGTAACATTCTGACCAGAAATTTAAAATTTTTTCGTAAAAGAGGAAGATGAAGACCTGGGGCCTTGGAAGCACCACTCCCAATCTCTGTTTACCTTTCCTCTTTTTTTTTTTTTTTTTTTTTTTTTTTTGCGGTACGCGGGCCTCTCACTGTTGTGGCCTCTCCCGTTGCGGAGCACAGGCTCCGGATGCACAGGCTCAGCGGCCATGGCTCACGGGCCCAGCCGCTCCGCGGCATGTGGGATCTTCCCGGACCAGGGCACGAACCCGTGTCTCCTGCATCGGCAGGCGGATTCTCAACCACTGCGCCACCAGGGAAGCCCTGAGGGCTCTCTTCTGGGCTGCAGACTTCTGAAGTCTTGCTGTGTCCTCCCTCTCAAGGTGGAAGGAGCAAGGGCTCTCTCTGCGATCTCTTTTGAAAGGGTTTTAATCTCATTCATGAGGGCTCCACCCTCAAGACATAAGCAAGTCTCAAAGGCCCCATCTCCAAATACCTCATGTTCAGCACTGGGATTTTTTTTTTTTTTTTTTCTTTTCTGTATGCGGGCCTCTCACTGTTGTGGCCTCTCCCTTTGCGGAGCGCAGACTCCAGATGTGCATGCTCAGCGGCCATGGCTCACGGGCCCAGCCGCTCCGTGGTATGTGGGATCTTCCCAGACCAGGGCACGAACCCGTGTCCCCTGCATCGGCAGGCGGATTCTCAACCACTGCGCCACCAGGGAAGCCCCAGCATTGGGATTTTGACATATGCATTTTTGGGGGGGGGGTACACACTCATTCAGACCATAGCAGCTTTGTAAAATAGTTCATTTATATTTATAACCACGGATCATGACAATTTTTCTAGTTTCATTTTTTTTAGTGAATGAAATAACAATCCTCTGTTATAAATACTTTAAAATACAATACTGTATTTAAATGATTGATAAAATCTCCAAATACTAAGAATAATTAGGGCTCCATAATAACCATTTTAATTTTCCAGGCTTTCATTTAGAATTACCAAATTAAAATCAGTGCTATCTGATACCTGATAATCTTGTCATCTGGCAACATCTGTTTTTGTAAAGTTTAAGTTCTATGTGTAACTTAGGTACCTGAGTTAGATCAGCCTAAACAATTTAACAAATTCTTATTATATAATTTATATTTAATATTTAAAATGAAGGGTGGAGAGTAGATTCAATGATGCCCTGGTTAGTTAAAAACAGTAGTTAACCAATAAAGTAGAACAAAATTATTGCTTGCACGGAGGCACAAGAAATAGATATCTGTGACTTCTGTTTGGTTGGCAGGTAGTTTGTCAACCTATGTACTGAGACTAAATTTAGAGCTTCCTTCTTGTAGGAGGAGGTGTACCTGTTTATCAACATCCATATCAAAAATATATGCTGGGCTTCACAAACCTAATTTCAATTTTTTAAGAAGTTCAAAATTTAGGGAATTCCCTGGTGGTCCAATGGTTAGGGCTCTGCTTTTTTCACTGCCAAGGGCATGGGTTCGACGCCTGGTCGGGGAAACTAAGACCCCACAAGTCACGTGGCTCAGCCAAAAGAGAAAAAAGAAAAAAATAGTTCAAAGTTTCAATGACTTCTACTGTGACTATGGAATATAGTGGTGGCCATAATTCTGAAGAATGTAACATTTCTACCATGATATTAAAGTTATGATCAAATTAGATTTGTAAAATTTTGTTACCTGATTAAGTTTAAAATACCTAGCCAACCAGAAAACTTTGAACTTAAAAAAAAAAGGAATAAGGAAATTTCTATTTAGATAACATACAAAAGAAGCTTAGTATGTAAGGATAAAATGGTTGAATAACTATATAAAGGCCAAATAAGATTTGTATTTATAAAGTCATTTCCCTTGCTCATTTAAAATGCACAGTAAAGATTTGAATACATTAATATTTAATTTCATTTTTAATTATAATGTATACAAGTAAATGTTCATTTTTCACTACTTTTGAAAGTAAAGAGTAAGGTCAGTGATTTTGTTTTTGCTTTTTGAATTAGGGCTGCTTGGGAGGGACGGGGACCTATGTAATGAGAGTATTTCAAAGATTTTTTTTGGGCTTCCCTGGTGGCGCAGTAGTTGAGAATCCGCCTGCCGATGCAGGGGACACGGGTTCGTGCCCCGATCCGGGAAGATCCCACATGCCGCAGAGCGGCTGGGCCCGTGAGCCATGGCCGCTGAGCCTGCGCGTCCGGAGCCTGCGCTCCGCAATGGGAGAGGCCACAACAGTGAGAGGCCCGAATACCACAAAAAAAAAAAAAAAAAAAAAAAAAAGATTTTTTTTTTGTCCACTAAGTAATACTTCTAAGTTATAGTATATTTTCCAGAAAGTAAACCCACCAACTGGAATGTAAACTGTCCTCTTAATTGATTGAGATCATTTTGCCTGGAGCTACTATTAAATCTCCACTTCCCCAAGTGTTAATCAGTGAGTCTGTATTACATTTTATTCAGACAAAGTTTGAGGAGCTGAATATTTAACTTCTCATCATAGGGTGTTACTTGGATCCCACACCTGCATCTTAGACGCACGCATGTTATTTATCTTCTACTCAGAAAAAAATACATCCTTAAATAAGACACGTGGGAATATTATAAGATTCATTTTGCAAATGAAGTCAGTTGTTTTGAGTAGCATCATGCTAGTTTGGAAAGAAGAAGGAATACCATAATTGGTACAATGTATTCAATGTATCTGCATTTTGATTCTACCTACTACTTACTACTATCCTTTTATTGAATACATACTATAACTAGGCATTTTTAAGTGTCCTCTTATGTAATTAACCTTTAAATATCATTTTGTAAATAAAAATATTTAATATTTAGAGAAGTGAACTGTCATGCTCAACATCTTCCAGCCTTTAAGTGGTAAGCATCAGGATGTCAATTCCAAAACTCATACTCTGAATTATGTATTTTTGAATATATTTATAGTTGTGGCTTGGTGACTACTCTAGACATCTAGTAAATAAGAGTTACAGTCAGATTTTTTAAAAAATTTCTGTTCCTTAAACTCCCCTTTCAATTATTTCTATTTCCAAGAATATCACTCTTACCATCAAATGGGGAAGCCCTTTAAAGTCTTCAACATTGTATAGCAGATAGCCGTTCCCTTGAGATCTGGGTCTCCAAAATTACAGCTAAACTGTTTGACTTTTGGTTTATTTGCTTATCTACTAAATAAATATTCTAGCTGGTAAAAACCATTGACTCTGCCAGTCTGAAATTGCTTCCTCTAGGTGGGGTCATTACATGTTTGATCCGAGAAATTTCAGTTCTTGAGTTAGTTCACTTGGGAAAATAGTCAACACCTGAGTTGCTCTCAGAATGTCATCTTTGTGAAACATTTTCTAAACAAGGGTTATTTGTATCGGGTCTCAAACAGCTACTCCTCAAAATCTTATTCTCTGCTGAGCTCTATAAAGGAAAGATATGATAGGATTTGTAAACATAAATAAGCAAAGAGCCCCTAGAAATCTTAGATGTATTGTATTGATAATAACAGCAACCTACATAAAATGTTCTCTTCACTAATGAAAATGTTGTAACATGAAACACCTCAGACCTCTTTGTGTGCCCAAAGGCCAGCCACAGAGGAGTTAACATTACAGTAAATAGTGTTTGCAACCCTCCAGAAAGCTACACATATTAAACAGACTCTTAACCTTCACTTAAGCTTTCAAATCAGTCAAACTGGTGCTGTGTTTGCTACTGACTACCCACCGGAGGCTTACTCATTGAAAGACATGCAGTTCATCATTGATCATTGATCATTTCACAGATTTGGTGCCAGGAAGAGACTAAAAATCACTGCACATGCAAGCTGTTTAAGTCCATCCCCCAACACGAAGCTAAGAGGCAGCCCAAACATCTGAATGGCATTGCATGGAAAATAAGATACAATTTCTGGTACCTCGTTATTACATGATGCAAAACAATGTATTGGCATGAAGAGAACAGCTCACTTTAACGTTTCTCAGTCTGTGTAGTATTACAGAGGATAACCCCTCTCATTTTTAACCCACATGCTGCTGAACCTCTTTCTGATCCTGTTCCCAAATCTTACGTGATGCTTTTAGCTGCTGAGTCCTGCAAGTTTAGACCCAACCAAGGCAGCAGGTCCAGAACTGGCCACAAATCACACTCTTTGCCCTTACATAATCAATTACATTTCTATCCTTAAGGCATGTATTTCTTTAAATGACTTTAAAAAATACCAAATACTAATGTTTCAATACTAAATGCTTCCAATGTTTAGATTTTCTGGGTTTTCAACCTATAGGGTAATTTTGTATCAGTGGAAATCTATTAGGGATAATTTATCCATAGCACCTGATTTCATACTTAGAAAATCAGAATTATATGATTTTTGTGTTGAAAGTGACATAATGATTTCATGTGGCTTTGATGTTTTCTTGAACTTTGCATGTCAAATTAGATTTTAAAGTTTTTAAAGGAGGGAGTAGGCAGTGACTATGCCTTTTTATCATCTCAATTAATTGCTATGTGGTGAAAATTAAAGTATTTTATATCATTACAGGATCTTAAAACAACCCTGAAAAATGGATTATTAAATTAAAAAACAAAAGGAAAAACTGATGACTTGGGAGGTTTAGTAAATAACTCAGCGAGCTCTCAAGGTGAGGAAGAAAATTAGAACACAAGCCCAATTTTCTTTTTTTTTCTTCGAAGCCCAAGTTTTTCTGAGAGCAAAACCCAAGCTATTATCTGCTACTCCAGTCTGTTCCCTTTGCTGGCTAGTACCCCCATCAACTTATGCTTTGTCTTAATGTTTGATGTTTGGTTTAATAAATACCTATAATGAATTAATACCTAAAACACTTGTTTATTGAGATCATATTTAGGAAGGGTTGGAATTGCTGAGAAGCTGTATGATGGTAAAGATGATTAAAGTGTAATCTCAATGAGGGCTAGAAATGTGGTATATTTTAAACAGAACTTTATTCCCATTATCTAGATCAGTGCCTGAAAGTACCTGCAGGAGTTCAGCAACATACATTGAATAAATTGAAAGTGTACGCTCGGCTACATGACACTCCCACCTCAAAAATGTGTTAGAAATCACCCTAAGATATAAAAAGCCATCAGAGAAAATTGGAAAAGTAATTCAGCTGATAGAACTAATTGTCAAATATAACTTGATTCACAGCCATGTGATTGAATAATTACTAAGGCTAAAATTCTGGGCTATCATCAGCCCCAAGCCTTCCAAGGAAATGCTGTCTGACAGGAGGACCTTCCCTGTCCCTGTGTGATCAGTGCTACAAAATATACAGATCAAAGAATTGGTGGAAATCTAGCCTCATTATCAGAATGGTAAATTATGCTTGAATTACAGAGCCTCCATTACTAAGTAACTAAACTGTGAGTTTCGAGAAGGAGCTTTTTTTTACAGGATGTTATGTGTAATAAATGAAAGCAACTTTTAGGCTTTTTTCCGCTAGATAATAGCAAGGTCAGAATTGGCATCCCCTAAGATATATTTTTTATTTTGTTATATTGCAATGATATTTAATGTTTCAACGTTATGAAAAAAACAGAAGTAAGAGAATGACAAATTATAACAGCAATAGCTGAACTTTTGCAAGATCACATAAATCTGATTTAGAATTGGGATTTTATGAAAACAATAATACTTTAGCTGATAGAATATTGAAAGTGACCTATACTGAGAAGCAGAGAAAATTTGCATCACAAAAAATCAGGTGAATTAATGCAACATATAGTTGTTTTTTTAAAAAATAAATTTATTTTATTTATTTTTGGCTGCATTGAGTCTTCGTTGCTGCACGTGGGCTTTTTTAGTGGCGGCGAGCGGGGGCTACTCTTCGTTGTGCTGTATGGGCTTCTCATTGCTGTGGCTTCTCTTGTTGCAGGGCACGGGCTCTAGGCGCTCAGGCTTCAGTATTTGTGGCACGTGGACTCAGTAGTTGTGGCTCGTGGGCTTAGTTGCTCCGCGGCATGTGGGATCTTCCCGGAGCAGGACTCGAACCCATGTCCCTTGCATTGGCAGGCGGATTCTTAACCACTGCACCACCAGGGAAGTCCAATGCAATATAGTTTTTAAAAATAGTTAATCAAAGTTAAGGTTCAGTGTAATGTATAGTTCTTGTTTATAGTAAACGAGAAAATGACAGCCATTTTTGGTAAAGGAAAAAAACCCAGCTTATTTGAATTTTCTGACTTTACTGTCTCTGAGACAATATTTTTTCTCAAATTTAAAAAGAGAATATTTGTGGCTTTTTAAAGTATTTAATCATAACTTCATTGTTGTTGAACACATTACAGAGGAAATAGGTTTCCGAGTGGATTGCCAGATAAATAGCAAGTAGATGGCATTGTTCAAGCTTGCTGTGTCTCTTTCCAGGGCTTTCTTTCCTTTTGCACAAAATCATGGGGCAGGAATTGATAATATAAGGTGTTTCTGACTTAGAGGATTTCACAGTCTAGAAATACAGTCATAAGCATGAGTAGCTATAATGTAAGGATGACCGTGGCACCAGTGCAGTATGAAAGAGTCATCTGACACTAGGGAAAATAAGATTTCTATCTCCTATAAACAAGCCTTCTCTGGATCTGTAGTGAACAGGTCCTCTAACATCGGAAGAAATCTAATCTTGGGTGTCTTCAAGGAAAGATTTCACCATAGCAAAACAATTATAACTTCCCAGAGGTTTTGAGATTATATTTTGACAACATTTTTGGTGTCTTGTATGTGTCATATAAATAAACATAAGTTTCTCCCTGTTTCTCTTACTGGGTTACACAAAAGCAACTGGATGGGTTTTCTCTAGAGGATACTTTAGGATGACCTGACTTAAAACAGAGGTTGGGTCATCATTTAAATTCACTGTGGGAAGACTTGGAAGACACCCCAAAGACGTAGGCTATCATCCTTGGAGAATGCTGTAACTGCTGATCATAAAAGACGTGCCATAGCTATTAATATGTTATAGGGAGAGAAAATAAACAGTGACTTATAACACGAGCCTCAATTTGAAGGTCACAAGGGCAGACACTCAGAATTGGAGGTGCTGATTTTTGATCAAGGTGTTTCTCACATGGGCGACGCTAGAAAGCCTTACCCAGAGTAAGTAACAGCCGAGAGGTACTAATATAATGTTGGCTAAGGCTGTTCCAAGCAGTGCAGAGACCAGATTTTCCTAAATGCCTTTCTTTTTCATAGATTTTACGAAACATAGCTGGTTCTAAAATAATGCAGAATACACTTTTCCTGTGTCGAAAAAGAAAAAGGAATGGATTTCCTTGCTTTTTTAAAAGAGCGTTTCTGAGTAGCTCTGTCATATCCTCCTTCTGGTATATATGGAACACTCATTAATAAATAACTAGGCAACACCATGGTAGTTTGGTCTCTCTTTACATAGCTTGGAGATCATTCTCTTGTAGCCCGTGGTGGAGCTATGATGACCACGTGGGAGCAATGAGAGGCAACAGCCGGTAGATAAACATTGAAGCATGGGAGTGGATGGAATGGCCACTCCGGTGGAATGTGTCTGATCAGAACTGAAGAAAATTAAGGACATACCTTTGAGGAACTGGCGTTGAAGGATGGACAAAGAAAAATCTGGAAAGTAGACAGAGAAGGAGAAGCAAGCAGAAGGAGTACGAGGAGAGCACGGCGTCCTGGAGATGAAGAAGGAGGACATCTCACAAAGGACTAGAGGTAGGTAGGGAAGACATAAGTATCGGTTGGAATTTCCAATTACTTCTCTGTAGTGAAAGCAGCCTCTAAAGCCCAGCGAGTGAAAATTGTGAGATGTCTGGGGGTCGGACGTATTGAAGATGAGGGTTAGCATCTGAGGACAGAAAGGAAGACAAAAAAAGGACACAGATGACTTTGTAACTCATGGGGAGGTGGGTCAGAAGAGCTCTGGATTTTGTTGTTTAACAGATGAGTGAATTCTTTTTAAAGACTAATGAGAGAAACGCAAAGAACAAGAGAATGTTGATACCATAGCAGGAAAAATTACATGTTTTAATCAGTTCTTATAAAGCATTGAGGTAACAAGATTCATGTGGTTCTGGCTCTACTCATATGTTTCCATTCTTAAAAATAATGCAATTTACATACTTGGAAATTTCCTTTAGCATTACTGTTGCATGACTTTGCCCATACACTTTACTCATATTTGCTTTTTGTTATGGCATAACCCTTTGAAATTAA
This sequence comes from Kogia breviceps, assembly GCF_026419965.1. NCBI lineage: Eukaryota > Metazoa > Chordata > Mammalia > Artiodactyla > Physeteridae > Kogia > Kogia breviceps. The sequence goes on along the minus strand of NC_081318.1, from coordinate 9,308,763 downwards.
ATACAGACAAATACCCTAAACGTATCATGAGCTATATTTATATACAATTGTGTGACGTTTCCTGGTATAAAGTCAGCTAGTTTTACAATAGCGACTTGGAATTGAGGTCCCTTTTTGGTAAATGTGTTTTTGTATGCCACTTATTTTGTAGGCAAGTTCATGGGTCTTCTATAGGTTGCTATCTGATGTGGTTATAAATCTACATTTATAGGGCCAGTTTAACTTCGGGCCTAGCTGCCCAAGATTTTGTATCCGTTTTTGTAAGGTGTAACATTTCAAAAATTATTAATAAACCATGATAGTACTGATATAGGAAAACTGAAATAATTTATGGGGTTCTTTTTTCCCCCCAAAGTGAAGCTGCTTGACTCACAGGCTTTGGAGTGAAGAAAAAAACACACGTGTTTCAAATGATGGCTCCTATGTGTCACCCCTGAGCTTTGGTTTTCTTATCTATAAAATCTCTATCATTGACCTTATTGGGTTGTTATAAAAATTCATTTAAGCAATGCTTAATTGAGTGCCTAAGACATAGCAAAAATACTAGAAAGATGTATTTAGCTGTTAAGTAATAGACGACCCAATTAAGGATAAGCATTTTAAATAAGTAGGGAATGTATTTGCTCACATAGTTTGGAAGATGAGTTGAGTCCAGCTTCCTTCCCACACGGTTCATTCCTTGATGTGCTTGCTTCGTCTTCAGGGCCCTCCTTCATAGAAATATGGCTTCACAGCCTCACACCACATCATTCAAAGGAAGAGAGAGCATGAGTGCTTTTGTCATAGTAAGGAAACTTCTTTTTCCAGAAGCTTCCTTATGTCTCAATGACCTGATTTAGGTCACATGCCCATTTCTTTTTTTTTTTTTTTTCTTCCTACTTGTGTTAAGATATAGTAAACATACATCACTGTATACTTTTAAGGTGTACAGCATAATGGTTTGACTTACATATATTGTGGAAGGATTACCACAGTAAGTTTAGTTAGCATCCATTGTCTCATATAGATACGATAAAAAAAGGAACCAAAAAAAAGAAAAGAAGAATTTTTTTCCTTGTGATAAGAACTCTTAGGTTTTATTCACGTAGCAGTTTTCATATGTACTATACAATAGTGTTAACTGGTACTTATCTTGCAAATGGAAGTTTGTATCTTTTGACTACCTTTCTCCAGTTCCCTCTCCCCCTCCGGTAACCACAAATCTGATCTCTTTTTCTGTGAGTTTTGTTTGTTTGTTCTAGAGTCCACGTATAAATGAGATCATAGTGTACTTGTTTTTATCTATCTGACTTACCTCACTTAGTGTAATGCCCTCGAGGTCCATCCATATTGTCACAAATGGCAAGATCTCTTTGTTTTTCATGGCTGAATAATATTTCATTGTAATGTAGTGAAAGCCAGTGGTGTCATTTCAGTGCAACTCTAAACGTCTGAGAACCAGGGGAGCCAGTGGTATAAGTCCCACTCTAAGTCCAAAGGCTGGAGAACCAGGAGCATCAACGTCTGAGGGCAGGGGAAGATGGACGTCCCAGCTCAGGCAGGAGAGCAAATTTAGCCTTCCCCTGCCTTATATATATATATATATATATATATATATATATATTTTTTTTTTTTTGTGGTACGCGGGCCTCTCACTGTTGTGGCCTCTCCTGTTGCGGAGCACAGGCTCTGGACGCGCAGGCTCAGCGGCCACGGCTCACGGGCCCAGCCGCTCCGCGGCACGTGGGATCCTCCCGGACCAGGGCACGAACCCATGTCCCCTGCATCCGCAGGCGGACTCTCAGCCACTGCGCCACCAGGGAAGCCCTCCCCTGCCTTTTTGTTCTATTAAAGCCCTCAGCAAATTGGATGATGCTCACCCATTGGAAACAGGGATCTTCTTTACTCAGTCTAACAATACAAATGTTAATCTCTTCCAGAAAAACTCTCACAGATACACCCAGAAATAATGTTTTACCAGCTATCTGGTGATCCCTTAGCCCAGTCAAGTTGACACATAAAATTAAAAACCACAGGCACCTTATTCAATATCTGTCCTCTTCCTCAGAATCCCTGTAAGACTGACACAGAACCTTGCCTTGAATATTTCCTGTAACTTTAGTTCCCATACTCCCAAGCCCTCCCACTCCATTTTTCGAAAGCTGTTGGAATGTTTTATAGAACATTGTTTTTGAGCCATATGAATATTCTTGTTCTAAGAATACGATTGGAGGAGGGGTGGAGGTGATGCTTACCATAAAAAAGGTATGTTAATGAGGGCAGCGCTAGCTGCTGTAAAAAACAAGTCCCAAAATATGGACTAGGTCAATGCAATGTAAGTTTCTTTCTCACTCAAAGTTCGAACGTGTGTTCATGGTTTGTGGAAGGCTTTCCTCCATGTCACGCAGGGAACCAAAGTTCTCCCTTGGTTCCTCTGCATCCAGATGGAAAATGGAGAAGAGGAGGAGTGGGACATCACACAAAAAAGGTTTTTATGCGCCACCTGTAGAGGGAACATGTGCCATTGACACTCAGCATTACTTTGGCAGCAGCTCAAGCTCTGTCTAACTGCCCATGGGACTGAGGAATGACCGGGAAGAAAGGGAGCGATGCTTGTATGACTTGACATCTACCTGGCTCTCTGGCTTCGTTTATCTCTATGTCTTCCTCTCACTGTGTATTCTAGCCATATTGACCCATATTGACCTTTTTTTTTCAATTTATTTTTTTTTTTAGTTTCCAGAAGGCACTATAGGTTCCTGATACAGGTTGTTCTTTCTCCAAGGAAAGCTTTTAACTTCACCTGGTTTTGTCAGTTCACTTCTAATTTTCATTTAGACTCAATTCAAAGGTTTATCTTTCCAGGGATATCTGCTATACACCTTTGTGGTGCCTCATATGATTATTCATAACACACAGCTTGTAACATTTGTACTATTATTTGATGAATGTTTATTTCCCCAACTAGTCTGTAGGCCTTTCAATGGCAATGACCATGCCTGTCTGCCCTCTGGTATACCACAGCTCCTTTCAAAGTGCCTAGAACATGAAGACTATTTGTTTAATTAACGAAGACAACAGTTTCCACCCTCTAACTCTCAATGATGATACTCCCATACTCTCATGTGGTCAAGCCCTTGACCACAGAAGCAAAACTATAGGTTCTTCAAAGAAACTTGTTGTGACTTTTAAAGGTTCAAAATAGTCTGTGAATGTGCACCTTAAACTGTGTCATTGGATGTCAAGATGCAGAAAATAATTGAGAGAATGGCCAAGAATATCAGACTGTAAAAAGAGATGTAGTATTTTAACACTCTCCTGGTAAAATCTTGATCAAGTCACCTTCCTTGCCTTTGGCTGCCAGATATGACTGTCAATGCATGCAATATAGCACAGTTAGAATGATTTTTACATTTATTACTTCCATCTTTCTTCAGCATTTATGACTGGATTGCCTTGGTCTTTTTCAATGGCGCCTCTTACGCAGTGTACCGTTTATGCCTAGAAGTTCCCCAAGGTACACTTACCCTTGTTTTCTCAGTGTTCAACTAGCTCTTTGTGGATGATGTCACTAGTCTCACAGCATCATGGATCATCAATGAGTGAAATACGCCCAGTCTGTAATTCCAGCCAAGTCTTCTCTTCTGAGTCCTGATTCTTTATTTTCTGTGCTGATCTTTACTCAGAGATGTTCTAAATCCACCCGAGGCTTAATCTGTCCCAGATTAAATTCAGGATAACTCTCCTTCCTTTCCGCATCCTTCTCCTTCAGTAATCTCTACATTAATTCCTGTTATCACCACCAGTTGTGAGAGCCAAAAACATTTTTTCATCTCCTCTGACACATTTGCCACAACCGAGAGAAGGAAGAGTCTTGACTTCTGAGCCCAGGATGTCTGCTTTGGCCAATTGTGTCAACTCACATCTGGTCATGAAATCTGGATGGGAAAAGAAAGCCAGTGCCAATTCAGCAGGATGGAAAATCTCCATGGCTTAGAAGGCTCCCAGGTTCCCGCAGAGAAAGCTCATTCAGGGCTGGGGATCCCTGTGGCAGCTGGGGTGAGATGGGTGCCCCTGAAGAGAGTATCTGGGAGAGAATAGTCTCCAGAAAAGAGAAAGACAAGAGACTTGCAAGCAGATCTGGAGCAGGCTGGCGTGGAAGAATTCCCCTTAGATATTGGTAGTGCTTTGCAATCCTGCCTTTGGACCAGGTGCTACCAAAGGCACCACACACTTCTTGTCTGCCTGCTTGAGTCTATGGAGAAGCTGCCTGTTTGCTAGTGTGTGTGACCAGGTCTCTGGACCATATGCACGAGCCATGTGTCGCCTCAATTCCCAAGAACTCAGCCATTCCAGAGATTATTCCTAGTACATGGGAAACAAAACCCTCCAAATTCCTACTTCCTGGTACAGAAAGATCATTGGGAAGAGGTAGGAACCAAGGTGGGAATTCAAGTTCAAAAAAACATTCTGCCCGCTTAAAGTGTGTGGGAAGGCTGTAGTCTGTCATTCAGTACAGAGATATACTTACTGACCAAGACCAGGACTGCCACCTAATGCATGTGGAAACCTCCAGTTTTATCTTTCTCCCTCATTTACGTGGGCATATTTTCCCTGATTATTAGTGCTGTCACATGGACACGGACATGCGTTGGTCTCTGACTTGTGGTGTCCTCACAGTCCTTTCTCTGAGAGCTAGTGCCTTACTGGTACATTCGTACACCTTCCTAGTTAGATTATGAATGGGTTTCAGTGATTGTCTTGAGGGATTTTGATGGTTTTTACAACACTTTACAGTAGAAGAGTTTTTAGGAATAATACTGATATGCTCAATACTGTAGAGTATGTGTCTCGATAACATTGGTCTATAATCAATTAATTTTAAAACTTTATTCCTGGAGGCAGCCGTAAATTAGGCCAGTCCATCAGTAACCAGATTGCACCTGGGAAAGAGGCAGCTGGATTGCATGTCTGGTTAGGGGTTAGCAAGCCCTTCAGCTTCCTGGGGCTCTGATGGAGGGGGGCCGTCAGAACATAGCATTGAATGACAAAGAAAAACATTTAAGTGTAAGTCTTGCATATGAAAGGAGGAATCTGGCTCTGTTCTTTGAGTCAAAACTCTATAGTTACGCTTTTATGTATGTATGTATGTATTTATTTATTGAAGTATAGTTGACTTACAATGTTGTGTTAGTTTCAAATGTACAGAAAAGTGATTCTGTGTATATATATGTATATATATATATATATATACATATATATACATATACACATTACATTCTTTTTCAGATTCATTTCCATTATAGGTTATTATAAGATACTGAGTATAGTTCCCTGTGCTATACAGTAGGTCCTTGTTGTTTATCCATTTTATACATAGTAGTATATATATGTTAATTCCAAACTCCTAATTTATCCGTTTCCCCCACCCTTTTCCCCTTTGGTAACTATAAGTTTCTTTTATACGTGTGTGAGTCTCTTTATGTTTTGTAAATAAGTTCATTTATACCATTTTTTTAAGATTCCCCATATAAGTGATATCATATGATATTTGTCTTTCTTTGTATGATTTACTTCACTTAGTATGCTAATCTCTAGGTCCATCCATGTTGCTGCAAATGACATTTCCTTCTTTTTTGTGGCTGAGTAGTATTCCATTGTATAAATATACCATATAATCTTTATCCATTCCTCTGTCAATGGTGGTTCATAGATGCTTTAACTTAAATAACTGATCCTCAGCAATTTTGTGTCCTCATATCTGATCTACTCATTCTAATAGATAAAGAGGGGATATGTTATACATAGTAGGCACAGTATACTGGTATATTTTTAGCAACTGGCTCCTCCCCCAAAATTTAAAAGCCCCAATTTGTAATGTTTGCTGATTAATATAGTGTTAATACCCCCATGGTGACAGGTTTCTAATGAAAAGATGTCACTGTTCCTGGAGTTGAGAAGAGATGGGTGGTGCTATGTCATTATATAGTATCTCCACTATAGATACAATAGATGTAAATAACATCAAGGATATAGATAATAATAAAATGTAATTTTTAATGATGGATACATTTAACAACTGGCTTGCAAATCCTTGAAAATTCAGCTATCAGCACTCAACCACTGATGTGAGTTGGCTCCAGCACACCAGTAGAATGGATTATAGCAGAGTCAATTATATAATTACATTCTCAAGAATGAAAAAGGAATATTAATTGATTGCAAAGAAATTTTAAAAATTGATTATAGATCAGTTATCAAGAAACATACTATATGATATTTGATTTAATCAGTATTATTCTTAAAATCTCTGCTTTTTTTTTCACAACTCACACACACACACTGTATTTTATTTTTACAAGACTGACACCAAGCATTGTAAGTGGATGACCACAACAAAAGCAACAATGATTGCAATTACCAAACACGAAACACACTCATACTGTGTCATAATATTGACATTCAGTCCAGTAATCCTCCACTGTAACAGCTCCTTTACTTTACAGTGAAAATTGATTTCTATATTTTTTGCCTCTGAGTCCTCGTGGGTTTTTTTTTTTTTTATTCAAACAGAAAGTCACAAAAATTATAATCATCCTCATCAGTTCACTCAGTCCCATGTAATTAATTTTTTTTCATCTTGATCTTTTGTTAGCACTTTTATGAATTCATCAGTTTTCCATTAGAGTTCTGAAAATGCTTATTCATTCAGTTCAGCAGTATGGTCAGTTACCAGAAACCTGTACTTGTCAGTCTTTTCCATGAATTCCTTGAAGATGAAACCCTTTTATAGGAACATTTTTGCAAAAGCCTCAGAGTACACCCAGAACTGTCTGAAAATCACAAAAGACTTAAAAATGACCAACGGTTAAAGATTTGATGAAAGTTCATAATATTGCAATTGACAAGGAAATTTAGTTATTTCTTAGATATACATTTTAAAGTAATAACTAGAATTATGACTTATAATATTATACCAGAACATATAAGATTTTTAGAAATTTCATGTAATGTCTAAAACATTTATATTAACATATTTCCATACAAATAACCCAAAGAAAGTTTAGTATTAGTTGTTTTATTTTTTTGTTTGTTTATACTGCCGGTTCTTATTAGTCATCCATTTTATTTTTTTTTTTTTTTTTTTTGTGGTATGCGGGCCTCTCACTGTTGTGGCCTCTCCCGTTGCGGGGCACAGGCTCCGGATGCGCAGGCTCAGCGGCCATGGCTCACGGGCCCAGCCGCTCCGCGGCACGTGGGATCTTCCCGGACCGGGGCACGAACCCGTATCCCCTGCATCGGCAGGCGGATTCTCAACCACTGCGCCACCAGGGAAGCCCTAGTCATCCATTTTATACACATCAGTGTATACGTGTCAATCCCAATCGTCCAGTTCAGCACACCACCATCCCCACCCACCCGCAGCTTTCTCCCCTTGGAGTCCATACGTTTGTTCTCTACATTTGTGTCTCAAATTCTACCCTGCAAACCGGTTCATCTGTACCATTTTTCTAGGTTTCGCATACATGCGTTAATATATGATACTTGTTTTTCTCTTTCTGACTTACTTCACGCTGTATGACAGTCTCTAGATCCATCCACGTCTCAACAAATGACTCAATTTTGTTCTTTTATATGGCTGAGTAATGTTCCATTGTATATATGTACCACAACTTCTTTAGCCATTTGTCTGTCGATGGGCATTTAGGTTGCTTCCATGACCTGGCTATTGTAAATAGTGCTGCAATGAACATTGGGGTGCGTGCGCCTTTTTGAATTATGGTTTTCTCTGGGTATATGCCCAGTAGTGGGATTGCTAGGTCGTATGGTAGTTCTATTTGTGGTTTTTTAAGGAACCTCCCTACTGTTCTCCATAGTGGCTGTATCAATTTAATTTCCCACCAACAGTGCAAGAGGATTCCCTTTTCTCCACACCCTCTCCAGCATTTGTTGTTTGTAGATTTTCTGATGTTGCCCGTTCTAACTGGTGTGAGGTGATACCTCATTGTAGTTTTGATTTGCATTTCTCTAATAATTAGTGATGTTGAGAAGTTTTTCATGTGCTTCTTGGCCATCTGTATGTCTTCTTTGGAGAAATGTCTATTTAGGTCTTCTGCCTATTTTTGGACTGGGTTGTTTGTTTCTTTAATATTGAGCTGCATGAGCTGTTTATATATTTTGGAGATTAATCCTTTGTCCGTTAATTCGTTTGCAAATATTTTCTCCCATTCTGAGGGTTGTCTTTTCATCTTGTTTATGGTTTCCTTTGCTGTGCAAAAGCTTTGAAGTTTCATTAGGTCCCATTTGATTATTGTTTTTATTTCCATTACTCTAGGAGGTGGATCAAAAAAGATCTTGCTGTGATTTATGTCAGAGTGTTCTTCCTATGTTTTCCTCTAAGAGTTTTATAGTGTCTGGTCTTACATTTAGGTCTCAAATCCATTTTGAGTTTATTTTTGTGTATGGTGTTGGGGAGTGTTCTAATTTCATTCTTTTACATGTAGCTGTCCAGTTTTCCCAGCACCACTTATTGAAGAGACTCTTATATCTTTGCCTCCTTTGTCATAGATTAGTTGACCATACGTGTGTGGGTTTATCTCTGGGCTTTCTATCTTGTTCCATTGATCTATGTTTCTCTTTTTATGCCAGTACTATATTCTCTTGATTACTGTATTTTATTATATTTATATTATAATGTGAAGTCAGGGAGTCTGATTCTTCCAGTTCTGTTTTTTGCCCTCAAGACTGCGTTGGCTATTTGGGGTCTTTTATGTCTCCATACAAATTTTAAGATGATTTGTTCTAGTTCCATAAAAAATGCCATTTGTAATTTGATAGCTATTGCATTGAATCTGTAGATTGCTTTGGGTGGTATAGTCATTTTCACAATATTGATTCTTCCAATCCAAGAACATGGTATATCTCTCCATCTGTTGGTATCATCTTTAATTTCTTTCATCAGTGTCTTATAGTTTTCTGCATACAGGTCTTTTGTTTCCCTAGGTAGGTTTATTCCTAGGTATTTTATTATTTTTGTTGCAGTGGTAAATGGGAGGATTTCCATAATTTCCCTTTCAGATTTTTCATCATTAGTGTATAGGAATGCAAGAGATTTCTGTGCATTAATTTTGTATCCTGCAACTTTACCAAATTTATTGATTAGCTCTAGTAGTTTTCTGGTGGCATCTTTAGGATTCTCTATGTATAGTATCATGTCTTCTGCAAACAGTGACAGTTTTACTTCTTCTTTTCCAGTCTGTATTACTTTTATCTCTTTTTCTTCTCTGACTGCCATTGCTAACACTTCCAAAACTATGTTGAATAATAATGGTGAGAGTGGACATCTTTGTCTCATTCCTGATCTTAGAGGAAATGCTTTCAGTTTTTCAGCATTAACAATGATGTTTGCTGTGGGTTTGTCATATATGGCCTTTATTATGTTGAGGTAGGTTCCCTCTGTGCCCATTTTCTCGAGAGTTTTTCTCATAGATGGGTGTTGAATTTTGTCGACAGCTTTTTCTGCATCTATTGAGATGATCATATGGTTTTTCTCCTTCAATTTGTTAATACGGTGTATCACATTGATTGATTTGCATATATTGAAGAATCCTTGCATTCCTGGGATAAACCCCACTAGATCATGGTGTATGATCCTTTTAATGTGCCACTGGATTCTGTTTGCTAGTAGTTTGTTGAGGATTTTTGCATCTATGTTCATCAGTGATATTGGCCTATAGTTTTCTTTTTTGTGACATCTTTGTCTGGTTTTGGTATCAGGGTGATAGTGACCTCGTAGAATGAGTTTGGGAGTGTTCTTTCCTCTGAAACTTTTTGGAAGAGTTTGAGAAGGCTAGGTGTTAGCTCTTCTCTAAATGTTTGATAGAATTCACCTGTGAAGCCATCTGGTCCTGGGCTTTTGTTTGCTGGAAGATTTTTAATCACAGTTTCAATTTCAGTGCTTATGATTGGTCTGTTTATATTTTCTATTTCTTCCTGATTCAGTCTCAGAAGGTTGTGCTTTTCTCAGAATTTGTTCATTTCCTCCAGGTTGTCCATTTTATTGGCATATAGTTGCATGTAGTAGTCTCCCATGATCCTTTGTATTTCTGCAGTGTCAGTTGTTACTTCTTTTTTGTTTCTAATTCTATTGATTTGAGTCTTCTCTCTTTTTTTCTTGATGAGTCTGTCTAATGGTTTATCAACTTTATCTTCTTTTAAAATGTTATGCAAATCATCACAACCTCTTAAGACAATCATCCAACATATTAAGCCAGTTATCATGTTGTATGAATATACAAAGAAAGCACGTCTGGAAAAAATATATATAATAGTGTTAGTACATAGAATTGTGGTGATCGGGAAGAATATTATTCTTTTAGAGAAATATTAAACTTTCAGAAAGATTTGGGTAAATTCTTATACCCCCAGTGGCTACTAATCCACAGACCAAAATGATGGTATCTTATATATTATATCTAAGTATCTTATACAGTTGCTAATAGCCTTTGGTAGGAGTACCTCTGCAAACAGTTGGTATAAATCTACTCACCAAGGTACAGAATTGCCTATAGTCAGGATAACTACCAGACATTTCCTAAACCACCACCCGATCTCATAAAATCAAACACATCCAAGTAGTTGCTTACTAAACCTAGTCTTTCTATGCATATTTAATTTTCTGATAATGATGCTCAATGTTAGAGTGGTTTCTTAATTTCATACATATATATAAAAGTTTGTTTCTCGACACAGCTCTGGCTATAACGTGGTTCAATGGCTGTTCTTGAAGTACCATTGATCTTTGTGGTTCTTTTTTTTTTTTTTTTTGTGGTACATGGGCCTCTCACTGTTGTGGCCTCTCCTGTTGTGGAGAGCAGGCTCAGCGGCCATGACTCACGGGCCCAGCCACTCCACGGCATGTGGGATCTTCCTGGACCGGGGCATGAACCCGAGTCTCCTGCATCGGCAGGCAGACTCTCAACCACTGCGCCACCAGGGAAGCCCTTGCAGTTCTATTTTGATATTGATTTCTAGTCATGTTTTTAACTTGTCCAGGTGTAAGTGGTCATTGCTGAGGCCTTTATATAAAGCAAATTTTCTATCACTGATACCTTAAAAAAAAGATTAATTGGTACTGTAGCACTAAATGTTGTCATTGGATTATCTAAAATTTATGGAAGTTGTGGATAAATCAAGTAGTAGACCAATGTCTTCAACTCCTTGAGATCATGTACCAATGTATCAACCTGCTCCAGAACAGTCTATAGAAAAACAATACCACCCATTCTGCTATATATCCATGTATTCAATCTATAGCCATGTAGATTCTAGGTTATTGTGAGTAGAATGTAACCATATATTGTAGAATCTTGGTTAGACAATTCTGCAGGGCATATTAAGTGGGTGGATGAGAGAGGAAACCAGCCGCTTTATGCCATGCTAAAGTGGGGTGGAATGCTACAGGGACACACAGAAGCACAATGCCTGGCTATACAGACTCTGTAATCATGAGAGGAAACAGCAACAGGCAAAAGAGTAAATAATCAGCAATCAAGAGCATCATGATTAAACAGAGTACATAGGCTCTGACATTATAAGCCTAAGCTATAAACACCATCACTTCTTATAAATGTGGCTACAGTTATAACCCAAAAAGAGCTCTTTCAAGCAATTTTTGGCTACATTCACTCCAGAAAACAACATAAAAGAAAGAAAAGAAAGATGATGAGGAAGCTAACATGAGGAGTGATGGTCTTATTCATTACTATACCATATTGGTGTAGAACCTGGGTTCAGGCACTAGCCAGCATGGGTTTGAATATGAACTCTACCATTTTCCTACTTGTGTGACCTTGGACAAGTAACTTAACCTCTTTATGTCTCTCTTTCCTCATTTGTGAAATGATAATTAAAATGATATCATATCTCATAAAGATGTAGTATTAAATGAAATACTGCAAAGAAAGCCCTTGGCACTGTGTCCAACATGATGAAAATGTTCTCATCTCCACTGCCTAGAAAATAGAGTGGCAAATAGCATCCATAAATACTGGGACTGAGTGAATTCACACAGCCATCAAAGACATTTTCAAAAATAACCATGAAACAGGGCATACATTCCTTCAGAGGGAGATGAAAAAAATTGTTACTGCAGCACAGAAGTGCTCTATTCTCATTAAGAAACTCTCAAAACATTCTTGATAGAATTTCACAGAGGATATAGCATTGGAAGTAAATCATAATCATAGAATTATAGATTTGGATAAGATTTTAAGGATTATTTAGTGCCCTCTGCTGTAATAGGAATGTCTGCTGTAATACCCAGGAACATGTAGGCTCTGGTTACATAGCCACAGAAAACGATCTCAATGTTAGTTTTAGAGATGAAATAAATACATGATAGTACATAATGGCCATTAGCAAATGAATACATTTAGTGGAACTGTGAGCCTCACCTACACAGCTTAATTATTTTGTCACATATATTTTACAACTCAGTTTTTGCCCATTCTTGGTAGTTTTACATAATACTCATGCACTGTTCTGTTAATCCTTTGTTGTTTTTGCACTCTAATTATACTTAGCATTCTAACTTACAAATAATTGAAAGATATTATTTTATGATTTAAAAAACAACTATTTTGACCCTGAAAATATCACAATTTCTAGGAATACTGCTTTTTAATTGAGTTATAAATAAAGTTGGAAAATATATCGAGTTATATAGATCAGTGTCATTGAGAAAACATACTATTATGCTAATTTCACATTGCATTATTATATGTTAATCTTGATAGAATAAATAATAAGTAGTGTGGTCTTGACATATACATACTACTATATATAAAATAGGTAACTAATAAGAACCTACTTTAGAACACAAGGAACTCTACTTGCTTCAAACCCATGCTGACCTATATGGGAAAAGAATCTAAAGAAGATTGGGTATATGTATATACTGATTCACTTTGCTGTACAGCAAAAACTAACACAACATTATAAATCAACTACACTCCAATAAAAATTAATTTAAACAAAGTAGTATAGCTCTAATTAAACTATTAAATATTCATTCACAAAATTGCTGAAATCCTAGCCATGAGCACCATCCCCTCTGCTCTCAGTGTGCTGTGCATCTTTGGGCTCTGAATCCTGGCTCTCCCCAGAAAGAGCCTGCAGCCTTCTCAAGTCATGATTTTTTGTTTTCCCTCAAATCACGTCCTGCTGGGCATGGGTGTATACTCTCTTCTGTTGTCATGCGCACCAGGAGAAACCCCAGCTCACATTAATTCCAATTCCTGCATACTCTATTCCTTAGCACAGGCAACTAAGCCAGGCTGAAGAAAAACACCCACCTTGCATGACTAGTTTCCTTTGGGTTTCATGACTACTATTTTTAAAACATTTTTTATTGTGCTTCACTGGTGGCACAGCCAATGCAGGGGACGTGGGTCCGAGCCCTGGTCTGGGAGGATCCTACATGCCGTGGAGCAACTAAGCCCGTGTGCCACAACTACTGAGGCTGTGCTCTAGAGCCTGCAAACCACAACTACTGAGCCTGCATGCCACAACTACTGAAGCCCATGCACCTAGAGCCCATGCTCCGCAACAAGAGAAGCCACCACAATGAGAAGCCCATATACCGCAACAAAGAGTAGCCCCTGCTCACCACAACTAGAGAAAGCCCATGCGCAGCAACAAAGACCCAACACAGCAAAAAATTTAAAAAAAAACAAATAAATTGAAAAAACATTTTTTATTGAAGTATATTTGATTTACAATATTGTTAGTTTCAGGTGTATAGCATAGTGATTCTTTTTTCTTTTTTTTTTTTTGCAGATTATTTTCCATTATAGGTTATTACAAGATACTGGGTATAATTCCCTATGCTGTACAATAAATCATTTTTGCTTGTCTATCTTATCTACAGTAATTTGGATATGTTAATCCCATACTCCTAATTTGTCCCTCCACCCCTCCTTCTCCCCTTTGGTAACCATAAGTTTGTTTTCTGTGTTTAGGAGTCTGTTTTTATTTTTGTATATAGATTTACTTGTGTTATTTTTTAGATTCCACATATAAGTGATATCCTATAGTATTTGTCTTTCTCTGTCAGACTTATTTCACTAAGCACACTATTCTCTAGGTCGTTCCATGTTGATGCAAATGGCAATATTTCATTTTTTATGGCTAATATTCCATTGTGTGTGTGTATACATATAAACAAACATTCCACATCTTCTTAAGCCAATCCTCTGTTGATGGGCACTTGGGTTACTTCCATGTCTTGGTTATTGTAAATAATGCTTTTATGAACATTGGGTGCATGTTTCTTTTCAAATTAGACTTTTCATTTTTCCAGTTATATACCCAGGAGATGGATTGCTGGATATTTGTAAACATTGTGACCAACAAAGAGTTAATATCCAAAATATGCAAACAGCTCATACAACTCACTATCAGTAAAAGCAAACAACCCAAACGAAAAATGGGCAGAAGACCTAAGTAGACATTTTCCCAAAGAAGACATAGACATGACTAACAGGTGCATGAAAAGGTGTTCAACATCTCTAATTATTAGAAAAATGCAAATCAATACCACAATGAGGTATCACACCTCACATCATTCAGAATGGCTATCATCAAATAGTCTACAAATAGGGGACCTTCACGATGGTGGAGTAGTAAGACATGGAGATCACCTTCCTCTCCCCAAATACATCAAAAATACATCTACAAGTGGAACAACTCCTACAGAATACCTACTGAATGCTGGCAGAAGACCTTGGACTTCCCAAAATCCGTGTGTGGTTGACGGGGTCTTGGTGCTCCAGGCAGGTGTCAGGCCTGAGCCTCCTGGGGGGAGAGCAGAGTTCAGGACATTGGACCACCAGAGACCTCCTAGCCCCACATAATATCAAATGGCGAAAGCTCTCCCAGAGATCTCCATCTCAATGCTAAGACCCAGCTCCACTCAATGACCAACAAGCTATACTGCTGGACACCCCATTCCAAACAACTAGCAACACAGGAACACAACCTTACCCATTAGCAGAGAGGCTACCTAAAATCATAATAAGTTCACAGACACCCCAAAACACACCATTGGATGTGGTCCTGCCCACGAGAACACAGTCACCAGTCCCAGCCACCAGGAAGCATACACAACCCACTGTACCAACCTTACCCACTGGGGGGAGACACCAAAAACAGCAGGAACTACGAATCTGCAGCCTTCGAAAAGGAGACCCCAAACACAGTAAGTTAAGCAAAATGAGAAGACAGAGAAATACGCATCAGATGAAGGAGCAAGGTAAAAATCCACCAGGCCAAAGAAATGAAGAGGAAATAGGCAGTCTACCTGAAAAAGAATTCAGAGTAATGATAGTAAAGATAATCCAAAATCTTGGAAATAGAGTGGATAAAATACAAGAAATGCTTAACAAGGATCCAGAAGAAATAAAGAACAAACAAACAATGATGAACAACACAATAAATGAAATTTAAAATCTCTAGAAGGGATCAATAGCAGAATAACTGAGGTAGAAGAAAGGATAAGTGACCTGGAAGATAAAATAGTGGAAATAACTACTGCAGAGCAGAATAAAGAAAAAAGAATGAAAAGAATTGAGGGCAGTCTCAGAGACATCTGGGACAACATTAACTGCACCAACATTTGAATTATAGGGGTCCCAGAAGAAGAGAAAAAGAAAGGGACTGAGAAAATATTTGAAGAGATTATAGTTGAAAACTTCCCTAATATGGGAAAAGAAATAGTCTATCAACTCCAGGAAGCCCAGAGAGTCCCATATAGCATAAATCCAAGGAGAAACACGCCAAGACACATATTAATCAAACTATCAGAAATTAAATGCAAGTAAAAAATATTAAAAGCAGCAAGGGAAAAGTAAGAAATAACATACAAGGGAATCCACATAAGGTTAACAGCTGATTTCTTAGCAGAAACTCTGCAAGCCAGAAGGGAGTGGCAGGACATTTTTAAGTGATGAAAGGAAAAAACCTACAACCACGATTACTCTACCCAGCAAGGATCTCATTCAGATTTGATGGAGAAATTAAAACCTTTACAGACAAGCAAAAGCTAAGATAATTCAGCACCACAAAACCAGCTCTACAACAAATGCTAAAGGAACTTCTCTAGACAGAAAACACAAGAGAAGAAAAAGACCTCCAATAACAAACCCGAAACAATTAAGAAAATGGTAGTAGGAACATACATATCCATAATTACCTTAAACGTGAATGAATTAAATGCTCCATGCAAAAGACATAGACTAGCTGAATGGATTCAAAAACAAGACCTGTATACTGTCTAAGAGACCCACTTCAGACCTAGGGACAAGTGAAGGGATCACTGCAAGTGAAGGGATCAAAAAAGATACTCCATGCAAATGGAAATCAAAAGAAAGTTGGAGTAGCCATTCTCATATGAGACAAAATTGACTTTAAAATAAAGACTATTACAAGAGATAAAGAACGACACTGCATAATGATCAAGGGATCAATCCAAGAAGATATAACAATTGTAAATATTTATGCACCCAACATAGGAGCACCTCAGTACATAAGGCAAATGCTAACAGCCATAAAAGGGGAAATCCACAGTAACACAATCATAACAGGGGACTTTAACACCCCTCTTTCACCAATGGGCAGATCATCAAAAATGAAAATAAATATGGAAACACAAGCTTTAAATGATACATTAAACAAGATGGACTTAATTGATATTTATAGGACATTCCATCCAAAAGCAACAGAATACACTTTCTTCTCAAGTGCTCATGGAACATTCTCCAGGATAGATCATATCTTGGGTCACAAATCAAGCCTTGGTAAATTTAAGAACGTTGAAATCATATCAAGTATCTTTTCTGACCACAACGCTATGAGACTAGTATCAATTACAGGAAAAAATCTGTAAAAAAATACAAACACATGGAGGCTAAATAATACACTACTAAATAACCAAGAGATCACTGAAGAAATCAAAGAGGAAATCAAAAAATACCTAGAACAAATGACAATGAAAACACAGTGACCCATAACCTAGGGGATGCACCAAAAGCAGTTCTAAGAGGGAAGTTTATAGCAATACAATCCTACCTCAAGAAACAAGAAAGATCTCAAATAAACAACCTAACCTTACACCTAAAGCAATTAGAGAAAGAAGAACAAAAGACCCCCAAATTTAGCAGAAGGAAAGAAATCATAAAGATCAGATCAGAAATAAATAAAAAAGAAATGAAAGAAATGATAACAAAGATCAATAAAACTAAACGCAGGTTCTTTTTTTTTTTTAAGCAAGTTCTTTGAGAAGATAAACAAAATTGATAAACCATTAGTCAGACTCATCAATAAAAAAAGGAAGACTCAAAATGAACAGAATTAGAAATGAAAAAGGAGAATTAACAACTGACACTGCAGAAAAACAAAGGATCATGGAAGACTACTACATGTAAATCTATGCCAATAAAATGGACAGCCTGGAAGAAATTGACAAATTCTTAGAAAAGCACAACCTTCTGAGTCTGAACCAGGAAGAAATAGAAAATATAAACAGACCAGTCACAAGCACTGAAATTGAAACTGTGATTAAAAATCTTCCAACAAACAAAAGCCCAGGACCAGATGGCCTCACAGGCGAATTCTATCAAACATTTAGAGAAGAGCTAACACCTAGCCTTCTCAAACTCATCCAAAATATAGCTGAGGGAGGAACACTCCCAAACTCATTCTACAAGGTCACCATCACCCTGATACCAAAACCAGACAAACATGTCAGAAAGAAAACTACAGGCCAATAATACCGATGAACATAGATGCAAAAATCCTCAACAAAATACTAGCAAACAGAATCCAACAGCACATTAAAAGGATTATACACCATGATCAAGTGGGGTTTATCCCAGGAGTGCAAAAATTCTTCAGTATATGCAAATCAATAAATGTGATAAACCATATTAACAAATTGAAGGAGAAATAACATATGATCCTCTCAGTAGATGCAGAAAATGCTTTTGACAAAATTCAACACCCGTTTAGGATAAAAAACCTCCAGAAAGTAGGCATAGGGGGAACTTACCTCAACATAATAAAGGCCATATATGACAAACCCACTTCCAACATCTTTCTCAGTGGTGAAAAGCTGAAACCATTTCCACTAAGATCAGGAACAAGCCAAGGTTGCCAACTCGCACCACTATCATTCAAAATAGTTTTGGAAGTTTTAGCCACAGCAATCAGAGAAAAAAAGAAATGAATCCAAATTGGAAAAGAATAAGTAAAACTGTAACTGTTTGCAGATAACATGATACTGTACATAGAGAATCCTAAAGATGCCACCAGAAAACTACTAGAACTAATCAATGAATTTGGTAAAGTAGCAGGATACAGAAATTAACGCATAAAAATCTCTTGCATTCCTATACACTAATAATGAAAAATCTGAAAGAGAAATTAAGGAACCACTCCCAGTTACCATTGCAACAAAAAGAGTAAACTACCTAGGAATAAACCTATCTAAGAAGACTAAAGACCTGTATGCAGAAAACTATAAGACACTGATGAAAGAAATTAAAAATGATACAAACAGGTGGAGAGATATACCATGTTCTTGGATTGGAAGAATCAACCTTGTGAAAATGACTCTACTACCCAAAGCAATCTACAGATTCAGTGCAATCCCTATCAAACTACCATTGACATTTTTCACAGAACTAGAACAAAAAATTTCACAATTTGTATGGAAACACAGAAGACCCTAAATATCCAAAGCAATCTTGAGAAAGAAAAACGAGCTGGAGCTGGAGCTGGTGGAATCAGGCTCCCTGACTTCAGACTATACTACAAAGCTACAGTAATCAAGACAGTATGGTACTGCCACAAAAACAGAAATATAGATCAATGGAAAAGGATAGAAAGCCCAGAGATAAACCCACGCACATATGGTCACCTTATCTTTGATAAAGGAGGCCAGAATATACAATGGAGAAAAGACAGCATCTTCAATAAGTGGTGCTGGGTAAACTGGACAGGTACATGTAAAAGTATGAAATTAGAACACTCCCTAACACCATACACAAAAATAAACTCAAAATGGACTAAAGACCTAAATGTAAGGCCAGACACTGTAAAACTCTTAGAGGAAAATATAGGTAAAACATTCTATGACATAAATCACAGCAAGAAGCTTTTTGACCTCCTAGAGTAATGGAAATAAAAACAAAAATAAACAAATGGGACCTAATGAAAGATAAAAGCTTTTACACAGCAAAGGAAACCATAAACAAGACGAAAAGACAACCCTCAGAATGGGAGAAAATATTTGCAAATGAAGCAACTGACAAAGGATTAATCTCCAAAATATGCAAACAGTTTATGCATATTTTTTATCAAAAAATTTTTTTTTCAAAAAAAAAATTTTTTTTTCAAAAAAAAAAATTTTCAAAAAAAAAAATTTTTTATCAAAAATAACAAACAACAGAATCCAAAAATGGGCAGAAGCCCTAAGCGACATTTCTCCAAAG
The DNA here is from genome assembly GCF_026419965.1 of Kogia breviceps. Lineage (NCBI taxonomy): Eukaryota > Metazoa > Chordata > Mammalia > Artiodactyla > Physeteridae > Kogia > Kogia breviceps. The sequence continues at coordinate 9,289,234 of NC_081318.1, read as the reverse complement.
AAGATATACAGATTGCCAACAAACACATGAAAGGATTCTCAACATCACTAATTATTAGAGAAATGCAAATCAAAACTACAATGAGATATCATCTCACACCAGTCAGAATGGCCATCATCAAGAAATCTACAAATAATAAATGCTGGAGAGGATATGGAGAAATGGGAACCCTCTTGCACTGTTGGTGGGAATGTACATTGATACAGCCACTATGGAGAACAGTATGGACGTTCCTTAAAAATCTACAAATAGAACTACCATACAACCCAGCCATCCCACTACTGGGCATATACCCTGAGAAAACCGTAATTCAAAAAGAGTCATGTACCAAAATGTTCATTGCAGCTCTATTTACAATAGCCAGGACATGGAAGCAACCTAAATGTCTATTGACAGATGAATGGATAAAGAAGATGCATCACATTTATACAATGGAATATTACTCAGCCATAAAAAGAAACGAAATTGAGTTATTTGTAGTGAGGTGGATGGACCTAGAGTCTGTCATACAGAATGAAGTAAGTCAGAAAGAGAAGAACAAATACCATATGCTAGCACATATATATGGAATCTAAGAATAAAAACAAACTTGTTTTTGAAGAAACTAGGGGCAGGACAGGAATAAAGACCTAAAGATGTAGCTGTAGAGAATGGGCTTGAGGACATGGGGAGGGGAAAGGGTAAGCTGGGAAGAAGTGAGAGAGTGCCATGGACATATATACACTGCCAAATGTAAAATAGCTAGCTAATGGGAAACAGCTGCATCGCACAGGGAGATCAGCTCGGTGCTTTGTGTCCCCCTAGGGGGTGGGATAGGGAAGGTCAGAGAGAGAGGCAAGAGGGAGGAGATATGGGGATATATGTGCACATATAGCTGATTCACTTTTTTATATAGCAGAAACTAACACACCGTTGTAAAGCAATTATAGTCCAAAAAGATATTTTTTAAAAAGTCTACAAATAATAAATGCTGGAAAGGAGGTGGAGAAAACAGAACCCTAGTAGACCGGTTTAGATTGAGATAGATAGATCTATAGATAGATAGATAGATAGATAGATAGATAGATAGATAGATAGATAGATAGATAGATAGATAGATAGATAGATAATTCATTTGATTTATACTGGTGGGAATGTACATTGGTGTAGCCAATATGGAAAGAGTATTGAGGTTCCTTAAAAAACTAAAAATAGAATTATCATATGATCCAGCAATTCCACTCCTGACCACTAATTTTAAATGGGCCTATGGCACTGGGCACTATCCCCACTCATCCACTCAAGAGCATCAATACAGCAATTGCCTCTTTCCTGTTTCTCCAGTTATGCCTTTCTATTCTATCACTTCTACTGACATGCTAACATGCTGTTCTTTTTGCTGTTAAATACTCAAGCAAACCTTGACCTGACAGATCGCTCGACTTCCTACCTATTTCTCTGCACCCCATCAGGGCAGAACCCCTGGAGAGTTGATTACACTCACTGTCCATACTTTCTCTCAGCCAGTTATATTTTGAACACCTCCAGTTTAGGTGTGGTCCCCACTAATCTATCCAAAATGGGTCTTGTCAAGGTATACAATGATTTTCGCATTGCTAACTTCAATAGTTCGTTCACATTCCTCATTTATTAATCGATCGTATCAGCAGTATTTGACACAGTTGCCACTCTCTTTACTGGAATACTTTCACTTGACTCCTGGAACCCTTTTCTTATCCATTTCTTCACCATCTCTGTGGTTGGGACTTCTGCAAGGTACCCCAGAATGCCTTCCTCAGAGTTTTCCTCTATCGAAATCATCCTTTAGATGATCACGCTGAGGGAGCATGGCTATAAATATCATCTATACTCTGAGGAGTAAATATATATCTTTACCCAGCACTCTTCCCTGAACTCTGCTCTTTCAAATCCAAACTACGTCTTCTCCATTTTAGCGATTAAATTCTCAAATGGAATGTGCTGAAAACGGAAATTCTCCAATCCCCCCAAACTTCCTCCTTGGCAGTTCCCCGTCTCTGTCATTGACAACTCCAACCTTCTAGCTTTGATCAGAAATGTTGGGGTCAGGGAATTCCCTGGCAGTCCAGTGGTTAAGACTCCACACTTCCTCTGCAGGGGGCATGGATTCAATCCCTGGTCAGGGAACTAAGATCCCACATGCCGCAAGGCATGGACAAAACATAAATATATATATTATATATATATATATATAAATATATATATATAAAATATATACATATATGTCAGAGTCATCCATGGTTCTTTACTTTCTCTAACAGGTCACATGTAACCTATCACCAAATCCTGTCTTCTCTCCCTTCAAAGTGTATCCAGAGTCTAATTACTTTGTTTTTTGATTTTTAAATTTTGTATTGGAGTAAATAGAGTTTATTTATTTTTAAATATTTATTTACTTATTTCTGGTGCATTGGGTCTTCGTTGCTGTGTGTGGGCTTCCTCTAGTTGCGGCGAGTGGGGGCTGCTCTTCGTTGAGGGGCACAGGCTCTGGGCACGCGGGCTTTGGTAGTTGCAGTACGCGGGCTTCTCATTGTGGTGGTTTTTCTTGTGGAGCACGGGCTCTAGGCACATGGGCTTCAGTAGTTGTGGCGCGTGGGCTCTAGAGCACAGGGTCAGTAGTGTTGGCTCTGGAGTGCAGGCTCAGTAGTTGTGGCGCATGGCCTTAGCTGCTCTGCGGCATGTGGGATCTTCCCGGACCAGGGCTTGAACCCGTGTCTCCTGCATTGGCAGGCAGATTGTTAACCATTGTGCCACCAGGGAAGCCCCAGAGTCTAATTACTTTTTACCACTCTTGCACTACCACCCCTGGCCAGACAACCACCGTCTTTCATTTAAATTATTGCAACTTGCTAACTGTTCTCTCTGCTTCTACTCTTGCCTCTGTCTACTCATCTATGCTCAATGTATTAGCTAGAATGATCCTTCAATAATAAGTCACACTATGTGTCTCCTCTGCTCAAAATCTTCCAGTTGTTTAGTGTCTCACTCAGGATAAAACCCGCGAGTCTTAGGGTGGCTCTGAGTGTCTCCCCTATTTCCACTCTGATCTCACTGTTAACTACTCTCCCTCTTGGTAAAGCATGTTCTACCTCAAACTTGCTCTTTCTTCTGCCTAGAACTATCCCACCTGCCTTCTTCCCTCTCTTCTTTCAAATCTTTGTTTAAATAGTCCCTGAAATCAGACCATTTCCCTGATCATCCTATAAATATAAAAATGTGGACTCCCCTTGTTTTGCTACCGTAAGAGCCTTATTCCTGTTATTTACATTATTTCAGTGTTTTCCATAGAACTCACAACACTGGCTTATTATCAATTTATTTGTTGCTATGTGAGCCCACCCACAAAAAATTTAAATTGCGATAGATAGATACTAGTTTTATTTACTGCTGAATCACTAGTGCTTTACAATAATGTGTGAAATCTGGCACTAACTAATTTTGTGGATGAATTAATTAAGCAAGTCATTACTTACTGCTTTTGTACTCTATGCTATTGATGATATTCCGTAAAACTATGTGCAAAAAGATGTTGTATACAGACTTATATTTTTTCCATTAATTTCCATTATGCTTTCAGAAACATGTTTCCCTGGGGAGTAAAATGACCTTAAACACACTTACGGGGTCTAACATTTATCTCTCAGAGCATTTTCTCTTTGTAAGCCTGCAACCTAGCCACATTCATTTCTCCTACACAACTTCCATTAAGGAGGTATTAAAATATCCAGGTGACTCTCGAAGTATTTATTACCAACACATAGTCAATTTAGAGATGGAAGGAAATGCTTGCTAATTCTAGGGCACTCCTGAAGTCCTGGCCATGTGCAGTAACAGAAAGGTGGATATTTTCTTTTTATTAGAACTTAATGTACTGTATATTTGTGATTTGCATTTTGACATTAAATCGTATTGCCACTTAAAAATATGCTTAAATAATCATTTCTTGTACATATTAGTACTCAAATTAGAAAAAAATTTATATAGCTGATTTCAAAAAGAAATATTTTTATTTCCAAGGTTTTTTTTCTTTCCATTTTTTGCCCGTGCAATCAGAATTTTAAAAGATGAGGTGACAAAAGTTACCAGTGCTAAAATATTTGCTTACAGTATCTTTTCATATTGTACTTCGTGTGCATACATATAAATAAATGTATATGTGTATATATATGTATTATGCAGTTTTTCATACTTCTATTGTTGCATTGCTACATTGCATCATAAATGATATATATATTACATACCATATATATTTCTACCTTTGCCACATACTGTGAGCCTCAGAATAAAGTATGGGACTTATTTCCTTATTCATTTCTTCATTTCCAAAACCTAGCTCTGTGTCTGACATGTAGTAGCTGGTCAATAAATGTTGCAATTGATCTTTAGTGCTATGTATTGCACTAAGCCAGTTTTTTACAAACTGTTATCAGAATTATACTAATTCTGCAATATCTGAATGGTATTCTAGGGTTTCACATATGGAACACTCTGAATATTAAACCCTTCTTGAAGTGCTGTACTGATGATTAGCATAATTAATCTCTCTAAGAAATTAAAATTACAAAAACGTGTAATTCTTTTTAACATTGTTTAAGATATTAACAAACTAATTTTCCCAGTGTTTTCTTTTTTATATCTCTCCCCCTGATTTCTAAAATACCCCAGTTTTAGAATTAGACTGCCTTAAGATAAATACAAAGTGACTATTGTACTATTTGTCTTAAGCCTAGGTTGAGAATGACATGAATCCACTCTACATACCAAGTTCAACTCAGGATACAGATACAACTCTTTCCTGAGAGCTTGCAATATCACACGGCAGATAGATTGTATATATGAAAAAAATAGAGTTTTGCTTAAATGTATAAAGAACTTATATAATGCAGACAATGTCAGTGGTTATCTTGTCAGCTAAATACTCAGGGGGAGCTTGAAAATGAAATGGTCCCTAAATTGCTATTTCAATAATAATCTCAGAGGAAAAATGTAATTATTAATCACTCTTTGTGATTAATCCTATGGTTGTAAATAGGAAGACTCAGTATTACAAAGATGCCAGTTCTTTTTGTATTAATTCATACTTAGGTTAATCTGAAATAAAGAAAAATAAATCAATAGTGTTTTTGAATTAGAGACTTATTTTAGAGTTTATATGAGAATCAAGTCTGCAAGAATAATTAGGGGAATTCTGTTAAAGAGAAGCAATGAAAGAGGACTAGCTTTATAAGCTATTAAAACATATGATAAAGTCTGAGTAATTAAAACAGTAGGGAACGTATACAAAGAAACAGGACGGCAATATACCCAAATACATGTGGAAAAATTGTGTACATAGAAAACGGTGTGAATGCAATTAGCAAAGCAGAAAAAATTAAGTTGTCTCTGTCTCACCCCTTACACAGGCAAAATTCCAAAGAGATCGAAGGTTGAAATGTACTAACGTGGTAGTCAGTGGAGTAGTGACTGTAATCTTATAGACAGAGGGAAAATGGATATGAAGTCATTCAAAGCAAAAATCAACAGAAACTTGTAGGTGAAGACAAATGTTTTATTTGGAGGAGGATGGAGAGCGTGGTATCAGAACTGGTTTGAGTTGGGATGAAATAATGCGTTTGAGGCAATAGAAACCTGGGGATGTCCTATGTACAACATGGAAATTGTCTTTGAGGCTAAGAAAATGTTTATATTCATTTGCACAGAGAAGTCTTAGATATTATGTGGTTATTTAGAGAAAAGAGCTAAGATGCAAAGAATGAACTTTTGGTCATATCCACTGAAAAGACGTGAAAGAAAGAAAGAGAGTAGTGAGATGCTAGCTCGGACCTAATGGGAGATGAGGTAGTTTAAAGAATGTACAGATGACCAGCAGCACCAAATGTTGCAAAGAGATTCAGCATATGTGCAGAGTGAGACAAGAGGTGCAAATGTGGCAAAATAAGGAACACAAGGAGATGGTGCTTCTATTTTGCACCCACAGTTTTTCTGTTTTTCACACTCTTTCAGTCATCTTCAATTTCCCTTTCAAAAAAAAATGTTACCTGATTTTTAAAAGGAGATTAGTTATAGGGATCTCTTATTGTATTTTGCTAAGTCACCATTTCCAAAATGCTTCTCTTATCAGTGATAAATATTACATAATTATATCACCCTATACTCTAGCTAAAAAAGAAATTTCACCGATGAGGAAATACATAGAACAGTTTATTTCAGGAGGTGAAGAAATGTTATACAGGGATCTATTAAAGATCAGTTCTGGCAGGAGTATTATTCAGTATGTTCTAAATAATATGAAAGAGAGAGTGTAGAGTGAAATTTTCAACTCTGAAATGCCAAAGATTGTACAACATTGTGAAGGAGGTAAAGTAATATCAAAATTCACCTGGGCGATCCCACCTCGGTGGGCTTTTAGAACCCCATGCCCTAGTTCCTTAGTCTTTCCCAGATGACAAGATCATCTTGCTTCAATTTCCAAATGCATTAAAAGTATGAGAAAATATAACCAGATGGTATAACTTAGATCTTAATAAAACATGTCTATGAAAGCATGGGGCTCTGCACTTAGAGAAATGTGCAAGGAAATTTATTTTAGTAAAATATGTAAATTTTAAAATGCTGCTATACCTTCCCTCCAATACATAATCCTTCTTTATGTTATTACTTGTGATGGTTTTATCTCCTTTCTAATGTGAAAGCTTCACGGAGGCAGGGGCCGTGTCTTATTTCTATATTTGTATTTATCTTTCTATATTGTTAGGGGCTGTGCTGTTTTATGTATTATTGTATTTATTGCATACTCCTGTACTATCAAGTGGGCTGGGTTTTGTTATTTATTACTATTATTATTTTATTTACATTTTACCAGTGAGGAAGAGAACTCAGAGCTTAAGTAACTTGCTCTAGATCAGACATAACTCTTTGATTCCAAAGGGCAAATTTTTAGCCCCCTTGTGGTGTTGCTCCAGTACCTGAGCTGTAGTAGTGCCCTTAATATAGATACGGTTTATGCAGAAAAAAGTTTAAGATGGTAAAGGGTCCCAGAGCCAAGTTATGGCAAAAATAAACCACAGATGTTTAATATGGAGCCAAGAAGAACGGATATTGAGCTCTTAACAATATTTTGAAGGCTGTGATATCATAGATGGATGATGTTAATTATGCTTAAATGTTATTTTTGCTATTTTTATTTGAATCCTGAAAGAGAACTTAAAACGAGGTATGGTAGATGTAACACATTTTAATTCGATTGAGAGCATTGTTGAATAACTGGCATAGTGAAACACCTGATGGGATCAGTCCTTACTGCTGGTGATCAGGCAGAGAGGGCAGGTGATTATCTGTCATGGATGCTGTTGAAAAAAGTCTTAAAGTGGTGAGCTGGATTCTTCCAAGGGTTATTAATATATAGAATTTGGTTTAATGCTCAACATATATCATATTGAACCTAAGGATTTACACTGACTTGAGAAAAGTCAAATATGTAGAGCAGGAATGTCAACTCTTTTTATTCCCTAGGATCAATTTAGATGTACACCTCTGATTTACTTAGAGCCTTGGTATTTATGTATACATTTTTGGAGGCAGATTTGATTGCAGTTGTAAATTTGCTAAAATGCTAAGTGCTTTTGATGGCATCCAACCATTTACTATTTGGGCATAATTATTATTAATATAATTAGTATTATTCTACCTATAAATATGAATGAGTGTGCTATTTAAAATAGCGTAATACTACAAATCTTCTTCCTCTCCAACTTTATATCATATCATACGTGTGCTTTCTTATTATAGATAATAGTTACATAAAAGTTACATAATCTTGTGGAAAGTGAGAAGATGGTCATTTGACCCTAGATGTCATGAATAAACTGGGTCAGGGAAACTATGTGTACGTAATTTTTAATGGAATTTTGCAAAATACACGAAGAAATTTTCATGGAAATTATTTTAGTAGTCATCAGACTTTACTATTTAGAAGGAATTAGGCGACATAAAGATAATTTTTGATAGGGAGCCAAGAGAGACTCTTAAATTGTACAATATCAAATTCTATAAAGAAGCACACTTAAATATCTATTATTGTTTGTTATTGAGAAGATTGAAAAATATTGGTCATATTACCATATTTTATTGATTAGTCAATTAAGCCTAGATACTTATATCTAGATATATGTCTCTAGGTATAATGAGATCAGATAGACAGATGGATAGATAGATACATGGATGGATAGATAGATAGATAAAACATTTACTTTTAAGTTTTATCCCTATTGCATGATTATCTGGAACCTATTCTGCTTTGACCTCAGATGTTTAATTCAAGAAGCAGGAATAAATCTTACTTTGCTTTAGGAATTGCAAAACAAAACCAGTAGGTGCCTGAGATTGAGTACTTGAAATTATCATCATTTTAAGGCAGTGTCTTGTCTGTCTTAGACCTCGTTCCTTCCATTTTCTGGCAGCTGACACTCATTTACTCTCAATGAGTGAATAAGTAGTCAGTGAGTGCCCGTGATGTCAAGGAGCTGTCATCATCTCCATGGAGTTCGCCCAGTTAGGCAGGGCAGAAATTAAATGCGATCACGCTGACAACCCTTTCTGCTCTTTTGTGCAGCCATGAACTATACAGCAAAGCAAGTTTGTGCCAAGGCTAAGGTCAGCCTTCTTATTTTACTCTTATGAAGAATTCACAGTTAAATGCATAGTACTTTTCATGTTCTTCCTTTAAGAAAGGAGATGAAGATATATTTTTTCCTACTAACTCAAAAGGTTTCTAAGATTACTGTTAGTACTAGTTGGTCAGAAAGCCCTACAGGGAAAAAAAGAAAATAGTGTAGAAACATCGATAATCTGTCAGGTTTTGAGCTGATCTCAAATATACATTAGGTCAGATTTTAATTGTCTGCGGAAGTATTTCCCAAGGTTCATCTTCAGTATGTTTCTGGATTTATCTCAATCAAACATTAATTATGTCCCATGAGTCCGATGATTGCCTCTGTCCTGGAACTCCCAGCACCACCCGAGCTCCTTTTCTTAGTGTTACTTTCACCTGCATTGATGGGCCCTTAGCAGGCATTACCCAAATTCAGCAAGTCTAAAAGCAGATGAATCCCCTGTCTTCTCCAATCACCTATTGTGTTGGTATTTTGTCACGAATTTCTTACCAAATATAATACTTTGCTTTTTATACCTCCAAAATCTTATCAGTTAACAGATTCTGTTCTTTTGTCCTTTATAGTTTCCTTTGCCTTCAGTTCCGTTATTTGCTTTAATAATATTTATTATTGTCTTCATTTTATAACAGTGACATGTTCATTTAAAGAAAATAGAAAATGCAGAAACATTTAAAGAACATAGAAATCCCTTGAGATATCATCCAGATTTAAGCGTTATTAATATTTTGAGTTACACTTCACGTTCTCCATCTTTTACTGTTAAACTAAAAAAATAATCATCCCCATCATCCAGTATTTCTCAGTCACTTCAGCCGTATTTGCTCCTTCCTGCCCTACACTGTATCACTTAAATGCCCCATACAGTTTGTTGGAGGTATTGAGGCAAATCTATTGTTCCCTTTGCCAGACTTAAAACTCTTTAAGGCCAAAGCACATGCTTATATGTTTCTTTGTAGAAAATAGATCATGTACAGTATATAATGTTAATTCACTATTTGTGGAACGAATGCACTTAGTGATACAGATCCATTTGAGTTAACTGTGAATAAACGAGTTTAATTCGCTTCTTTAGGAGGAAAATATGTGCGAGGAAGCTGGTCAAGAGAAAGTAAAGTTTTTCACTGAGACAATAATGGCAATACAGATTACTGTTTCAGTGAAGCATATTCTTTTGTATAAAATAAAGCACATTGTTGGGTACACAACTGCATAGAGTCATTAGGTGATGTATTTATCCTCTTATCTCTCTCTCACAGAATATGCTATTCAAAATGATTGATGTAAGTATAACAAATTGTCTTTTTGTGCTATGAAAATTTTCACCGCTTACTTTCATTTGTCCCCCAAGAATTGCCACTAACCAATCGGGTCTTTTTAAAGGCCTTCAGTGTAACTTACTGATTTCTTACATTTTATTTAAATGTGTTCCATTCCTACCTCTCCTTTTTCTTAAAAGTAAGTCTTCCGTTATTTTTTTCTATTTATGATTTTGGATTTTAAATTTTCACTGTTGCAACAACCAGTAATATATATACTTTAAAACTTTCTCCTAAAATGGTTAGATTACATCCAGGTTTTTGCACAAATAATTAAAATTATTTCTTCTTGGGAGATTTTTTTTAATTAAAAAAATTAAGAGACTGGAAAGGCCCGGAACATGGGCAGCACCCATCCCATGTAGTTTTGGAAGACTTGACAGGCCAGAAAAAAAATGTAAGTGTAAGAGGTATGGTAATGTTGTGGGTACCTAAATACAAAAACTGCCTTTGTCTGTTTCCTTGCGCATACTCATGTGTACAGGTTTGGAGTGCGGTGAGGTAATGCTAAAAGTGTAGCATGAATCAAAAGATTCGATTATAACATATTCTAGGTAGATATTGTCAGTTTCAGAAAAAACGACAAACAATGCCAGTAAATTTAGTATTAGTAAAAGTAGTTAACCTGATTGTGATTTCCTATTATTATCTCACAATGCATCAATATTTCAAATCCCATTCTTGAGACCTGATTACGTTCCTCTTAATTAGTATCTCCTTCCAAAATAATCTTGATTTATACTTGTACAAATCTAGAACCCTAAAAGGTTTCCGTTGTTTTCAATACATGGTTAGCTGTTTTCAACAGATAGTCTGGACTCTGAATGTATTAAATCAAGTAGTTCTTCTAGATTTAGAAATGGTGCTAGTCATTTGTGAGCACATTAGCACGTAAACCTATTTTGAATTAGAATACGTTCTGAAAATGTTCTGTCCCCAGAGTAATTATATTCTTGTCTTGAGCCCTGGGTGCCCCAGTGCTTGTTTACACATTAGTCAGTCTCTTATATGTTTAAGAAGAAAGCATATTAATGCAAATGAGAAAGTCCTAACCTGTGGGATTTGAGTCAGGAATTTAAAACAAGCTAAAAGAGCATAAAAAACGGTAGCCAAATTGCCCATAAATTTTTAAATGATTTTAAGGAGCATTCAGACGATACTTGTGAATCTATAAGCAAAGCCATTTATGTATTTTGCTTTAAAAGTTAGTAAACCCCTAGAGTATTAATTGGAAAATATTTTATTTTATTCTGTCTGTAGAAATGTGGTGAAGGGAGAAAACTACCTAGTGTTTCTTAAAATTTGCTGCCCATTCATAGGTAAAAATAATTGAGACCTAACAGCAGAAAATACTTGAGGCGAAAAAAAGCAGATTCATGGTTACTGAAATAGGAATCTTATGGTGCTACAATTTTACAATCTTTCTATAATGGACATTTCTTTATACATTTAAGATAGACTCTTTAAAAGTAAAATGTTCTGTTTTGTTTTCTATATCTCCCTTCAATGAGAAGAACCATTGTTAAAACTGCAAAGGAAATACATAAATTGTATCTTTTGGTAAAAGTCTAGGAGAGTTGTACATAGAAGTAATGCTTTTCATATGCATTGCGCCTTCAGTACACCCTATGCTCAAGCAGCTGGCCTAGCCTGGAACATCAGGGCACATGCACTGTCCTCAGGCCAAACAGAAAGGTTTTTCTTTTTTGCAAAATTACCTTTCAGACCTTTCCATTTGAGGAGGATTTGTTTAAACTTCCCTGTTCTTTTCTCATATGTACATAAAGTACAGAAAAGATTATTCTTATTCATAGGTGAGTCAATGGAACCTGTATATATTTAACACATTCTTGAATAAAAATAAGAGGTTTTAACTGCTGTATCAGAAAGCAGCCCCAAGCTGCAGAGGAGCTTGAGCTCTGCAGAGCTCTGCAGAGGAGATGCTTCAAACACAAATATCAGAATTGGGCCACCTCCTAAATAAGCAAGTTTATAGATGCATCTCTTGAGTATCCAGCCTTCTTATGTTAGTTTCTAGGAGTCTTATTTTGAAATTTCTTGTTTGCAATGTGTTCTAGACTATGGTACCTAATCTCTCTAATGTTGAGCTTATGTATCTTTAAACTGACAATATGTAATTGATATATCTTTAAATGGACAATAATAGACTCATAGTGTTGTGAAGATTAAATTAGATTTTGAATTTTTTAAAAAAGAGTCTAGAAAGGTCCATAGTAGATAGGATCATCATTTAATAAAAGTAGCTATTACTATTATTAAATATGTGATTTATATTCTTTATGTTATAAAATGACAGTCTTGCTCTCATATGCAAACATGCACTTTCTCATTGCATACCATGTTAACAGCAAAATTAGTTCTCAGGTCAGAAAGACAATTAGAAATGAAAGCGAGATTATTTCAGATATTCTCTTCCTTTAGATAAATAACACTTCAAGAAACCTAAAAAAAAAGAAAGAAAAGGGAAATGCTCAACTTACCTTTGTACTTTAAAAAGTTTTTTTTAAAAGATACTACCAATGGTTTTAGAGTATAGAAGAACAAAAAAGAAATATTCTCAGGAAATCTGGCTACAGTTTATCTTGGATCCCATTCTTTTTGCCAGAGATTAATTGTTTATTTTTTTAAGGCAATAAGCAAAAGAGTAAGAACTCCAAGAAACAGAGAGTAATAAGAAGTTTTTAAAAAACATATATTTCAAAAGATATTTTTATTTTCTAAAAATCATTGTTATTTTCAACACGAGACTGATTGTTATGATGGGAACTGCTTGTGTCACCTGTTTTAAAAAATCACACGTCATTCCCATCCCAACCATCCCCACCACCACATACACAGAGAAAAATATTTGAGTATTTATTCATTAATTTGGCCTTTCCTTAATCTGAATGAAGAACTTATTGTCTCATAAAACTCATAGATTGTTTCTTTGTAATGTCCCTTCTTTAGTTCATTTCCAAAAATGCTAAATGATATTGTTCAACGTTGCTTAAAGTTAAACGAGATTAGCACCCATCACTTATATCTGGGGACAATTTTTCTTCTACTTACATACCTGGGTGTCTTCCTTTCTTTGCTACAAGCTCTTTTGCTTCTGCATCTAGTAGTTATCCATGGTTTTGTTGCCTTTCCACTCACTACCAAGGAGACTCAATAGGACAATTTATTAAGACACTTGTAGACAGGATAATTGGCTTCAATATATTTTCCTCTCTATTTATTTCCTCAAAGAGCTCAACGAGAAGTGTCAGACCTTTGCAGACACATTATCTTGGTTGTATCTACAAGTTATTAAAGTTTCCACTGTCCCAGTGAAACTCATTTGTCTGTAATTCCTGTAGTTATCGCTAGAAGACTTTTCATCAACAGATGCTATCACGGTGGTCACACAAAGGCTCTGACACAAAAGGCCTCTGACAAACATTCCAGAAGAATGACGCCTACATTTTGGTCAAGTAGTTTCCTAATTCCCTTCTTTCATTATTTCAGAACTTTAAGAAAATTATTATCAAGTCTCCAATATGCCCATATTTATTTTGTTCATTTAGCTTATGTTGTGACTTTTGCCTACTGTAAAATCCAACAGTCCAGTAGAAATATAATGCAAGTCACATGTGTGATTTTAAATTTTCCAGTAGTCATATTTAAAAACAAGTTAAAAAAAGATGAAATTAATTTTATGAATACATTTTATTTAATCCAGTAAATCCAAAATATTATAATTCCAACTCTTGTAATCAATATAAAATTATTACTGGGATATTTGACTTTTTTTAAGGAATTCTTCCAATTTTAGGGTATATTTTACACTTGCATCTCAGTTTGAACTAGCTGCATTTCAAGTGCTTGATAGTAACGCTGGCTTGTGACTATCATCTTGGTCGGTGCAGGATCGATTCCAAACTAAAGAATATAGATTCAATGACCTTTATGACTCCTTTCAATTTACCTTTTACATTTTTCTATTGAATGACTTTTAGATCTCTAACCTATGTGTTCCAAGAAACAAGTAGAAGGAAGATATCTTCCTAAAGTCATTGATAGTAAAGGAAAAGGTAATTCATTTTTTTCTCATCATCTGCTGTCTGCTTTTGGGACGTGTTCCCTATGTACACCCTTTGTCCTATTATCATCAAGGAACACCACTTACTTCTTGGTTATTATTCTCCCCTTGATACACTTAAATGTATTTTATTTCAACTTTTATTATTATTGAACTTTTATTTCAGTATCCTGTAAATCCCATTTAATTTTAAACTAATACATTAGTATAATTTAATTTTAAACTAATACATTAGTATAATTTGTTTTTACTACAGTTAACCTTTCATTTCCTGCTAATACTTGAGTTCCTCTTATAAATATATTTAAATGGTCATGGTGTAATAAAGGTAAATTGACTAATAACTGATTAGGTTATGAATGATTGTTCATAGATAGACTTTATTTACATAAGCTATATTTATATGCTCCCTAAGTAAGGAGTTAAGGAAATGCATATAAATGTCAGCAAAGTATGAATTTTACTAGTAACCTAAGCTCATAGACAAAGTTAGTTAGAAAATTTAATGAAACATTTTTCCACCAGATAGGCTTAAATATAACCAGCAAAGCCAGAGACACTAAGAAAAAAGAGAAATCAGGGACTATGAATGGTTACTAAGGTGTGAAGAGGTGGTGCAGCGATGGAGAAAAGGCCACAGTCATGTCTACTGGGGATTTACCTTGTAACATTACAACCATCCAGCTGAATGCAAAACCCAAAAGGACGGGCTTCCCTGGTGGCGCAGTGGTTGAGAGTCCGCCTGCCGATGCAGGGGACGCGGGTTCGTGCCCCGGTCCGGGAAGATCCCACGTGCCGCAGAGGGGCCCGAGCCATGGCTGCTGAGCCTGCCCGTCCGGACCCTGTGCTCCGCAACGGGAGAGGACAGGGCAGTGAGAGGCTCGTGTACCGTAAAAAATAAAAACAAAAACCAACAGGGCAAATGGTAAGGTAGACTTGTTGAACGCTGTGCCTGCAGTCTTTTCTCTGCATGCCTTTTAAAAAAGACGATAAAGTCAGTATGGCCCGTAATAATGTATAGTCATTCTGGAGAAGAAAACCAGGCTCCATTGCAATTCACGGCAACAATTTTGCTTAGAAACCGCCACACACTTGGGTGACCTAGAAAAACTGAAGTTTTGGAAGAAAGCATTACAGAAACTCCTGAACTGTGGCCATTATCATACCAAAAAGAAAAAAAAAAGAAACTGGGTGATTTCTTTTTAATTTTCTACCACTCTATACATCCAGCTATGGTGCTGCCTACATCCATGTTTCACAGATTATGAGAACATATAAAAACAAGATTAGACCTTTATTTGAGAAAAAGTACAGGATAATGTTACCGTTTTAATCCTTGTGTTATAAAATCCTAATCGTGCTGATTTGAGGTGAACGTGGGGGGATGGAAGTAGTCAACAACAGTTGAACACCTACTAAGTAACAAAATTGTGTTCTTCTGGCTGCCTTACTTGGTCTCTGTTAGTGTTCACCACAGCTGTGTGCTTTTAATTATCTTTTCCCAAAAGAGGAGGGCACTGAGGGAGGTACGTCAGAAAGAGAAAAACATACCGTATGCTAACACATATATATGGAATCTAGGACAAAAAAAAGGTTCTGAAGAACCTAGTGGCAGGACAGGAATAAAGACACAGACGTAGAGAATGGACTTGAGGACACGGGGAGGGGGAAGGGTAAGCTGGGACCAAGTGAGAGAGTGGCAGGGACATATATGCACTACCAAATGGAAAATAGATAGCTAGTGGGAAGCAGCCGCCATAGCACAGGGAGATCAGCCAGGTGCTTTGTGACCGCCTAGAGGGGTGGGATAGGGAGGGTGAGAGGGAGACGCAAGAGGGAGGGGATATGGGGATATATGTATACTTATAGCTGATTCACTTTGTTATACAGTAGAAACTAACACAACATTGTGAAGCAATTATATTCCAATAAAGATGTTTTAAAAAAATAAATTAAATAAGTTTAAAAAAAAGGAATTAAATTGCACAGGACTCCACAATTATTAACAGAAAATCAACTGAAAAACTAGGTCCATACAACTGCAAAGCTCTCTCAGTTCTTTGCACATTGCTTCTAGGCCAGGATAAAACTAGAAATTGCACTTCTGAGCTTTGCCACTTATGCTCCTAAATAGGCACGTGGCACATTGTACCTTCTTATGAATCACTAGATTCACCAGTGTACATATTAGAGCCAGGCAATGGGGCCAAGGGATTGCCCCAATGAAAGAGTAAATATATAATAGAAACCAGATATTAAAGTCTACTTTGTATCAGAATTAAAGTCCCATCTAAATATTAAACAAGTATACAAAAATATAGCCGGGAAGTAATTTTTGCCGCCCTCCTGTCTCATCAGCGCACACCGTTCTTGGACATTCCAACTGGAAACACCTGGAACTCTTTCTGAAGGCTTTTCTGCCCAAGGCATCTGGCTCAACAGAAGGGTGCACAGAAGTGCCAGGGGTTAATGTCACCAGGGATCAGTCCTGATCAATGACTGACAGCACTGGTGGATCAATATCCTAGTTCCTTTGTTCCTTGGTTGGGGTAAAGAGCCATAGTCTGCACTGACTCCCAGAGTTGCCCGGTGGGATCGGGCTCCAGAGTTCTCCAGGTGCCCACAGAGAACATGCTTTACTGACTTCCTCTATCCTGTACCTCATTCCCCCTCTCATACTGGTGCTTCTTGGGATCACTTCCCCATCAAAAATATTGGCATTCACATATTTGTTCAAGATCTTCTTACGAAGGAATTCAACTTACTTTACAGTCGTAGCTCTGGAAGTTGGAACTTTAACATCAGAATCAGGATTGGTGATCTTTTAAAATTTCATTAAGGACCACCTGCCTCACCCACTGTCCCCCCCGCCCCCACCAAATGTAGCAAAAGAAGGAAGGATAATCCATAAGGGAGAGGGGAAAGGGTTTATAGGAGTGAGAGAGGATAGGAGAGAAACAGGAAGAGAAAATAAAAAGGGAGGTGAAAAGAAAGAGGGAATCAAACCTAGGAAACGTAATTGAGAAAATAAAGTTGCGGGGAAGGCAGGGAGTCGTTAAGGTGTGTTTGCAGAAAGTAAGATTATTTTGAAATGGTTTGGTGAAAATTTGGACGATCAACAACAGAGTGATTTCAAATATGAAAGGCAGAGAGAGAGAGAAAGGGAGAGAGAGAGAGAGAGAGAGAGAGAGAGAGAGGGAGAAGAAAGGGAATTATTTTTATGTGTATTGGTCTGGGTGGAAGAATTTCAACAAATAAGTGAAGCTTCCAGTGAAGATGATGGTTGTTCAATATAAGGATGGACTTGCTAATCAAGATCACTTACCAGGGTGAAGCCACCTCTCCATGACTTAACCCCTGCATTGCTGAAATTGTTCTGATTGTCTGGTATTTCTCAGAGAGAGTATTTGACATGAGTTTGGATTGTGTTATATTCTATAGTCCCCACCAATTCCGTGAATGTACAGATCAAAGAAGAAAAATTAAGCTGAGGGAGGGAGGCATTTCTTAACAATCAGTTAACATCTTCAGACCTACTTAATACTTTGTAATATGATTTAATCTTGAAACGTCTAGTTTTTCAGGGAGTTTAGCATCTCTTATAGTATACCTGTGCCAGTTTTCCAACAGTTCTTTTCCAATGTCCAAAGAAGGTCGGCTTATTTGAAATTCAAGACACATTACAGAGTACTTGCTCTATATCAGGGACTACTTAACATCACTGAGAAATGAGGGTCTCTACGGAGTTATCACTTGTACTGAAAGAGGCAATGATGAAATAAGGTGTAGTTTATTATATGGACTAAAACCTAAAATTGTGTAATGGGCTTAGTTATTGTGAATACTTCTTTCTAGTTGACTGTCATTAAAATATTGGGTGTAACAGAAAAAGGGCTGGTTCCAGGAAACCTCTTCTTGTTCCACATTTAGCTGGAACGAGCTGTTTAGCCTTACAATGTCATTTAACTTTGATGAACTATGTTCCTTTGTCTATGAAATAGGAGGGTTGAATGATACCCCAGCATTCTACAACCTGGAGTCCACGAATAGACTTCCAATTTGTGCTTCAGATATATTGAAACTGAATGCAAAAATTTGTGGACCTGCACATTTTTTTCTGAAACAAAGAACATAGTTATTAGATTCTCAAAGGATGCTGTAATTCAGAACATTTTAAGAATTTCTGGATTGTAATGGCTTGAAGATCTTACTTTTGTCTGATATTCTTTTCTTCATTATTCTTTGAGTCATTACCTCTATAGAGATTTTGTATAGCCATTTTTATGAAACAAACTTGTCCCTTAAATAAATATAAAAGTTACATATAAACTTGAAATACTGCTTTATCAGCCATGAAGTTTTTCACATATAAAGGGATAGTTTAGGTTCTTTGACAATTAAAAATTGATCTGTTGTCCAATGTTAAGACAAACTAAAACTGTGATGTATAGTTGGACAGAAATACAACAAGAAACAGGGTATTTAAAAAAATCTTAGTAGTCGTGGCTAAAGTAAAACAAAAGGTATTTTTCTTTTAGGAGGCTCGTGAAAGTCAAGTA
Source organism: Kogia breviceps (assembly GCF_026419965.1). Taxonomy (NCBI): domain Eukaryota; kingdom Metazoa; phylum Chordata; class Mammalia; order Artiodactyla; family Physeteridae; genus Kogia; species Kogia breviceps. The sequence continues at coordinate 9,270,585 of NC_081318.1, read as the reverse complement.
TAAGAAATAAAGTCTGAGGTCCTTCAGAATGTAAAGAGGTTAATAAATGCACCACATATAAAAATGCCTAAAATAAAATGAGTTTCTTAAGTAAATAAGGCAATGTTTTTCTGAGTTGAATATTACCTTAATTCATACTATCAGTATGTCTTAATAATATTTATTTGATTTTTGTTGTGGGGTTGTTATTTGGTTTGCTTTTATTTCTTGCTCTCTTTTCTGCAGGGTTAAGAAAAAGAAATAAAAACATAGGAAACAAGTAAAAAAAAAACTCTTGAGAAAATAGTTTGTTGAATTGGATGTTCACCACTCCTTGAACCTTCAGATTCACTGCTCAGCATGCAGCAGACATGCTGCCTCATTGAAAGAAGGTTCAATTATTTTATGGGCTATAGTTCAGAAGAAAAATCACCTGTTTCATAGGCACTTGTTGAGAAAAGCTGGAAAGAGAGTAATATAGTATGGAGGTTCAATATCTTTAACCCTTGTAATTTTTACACAGTTAGTTTTGATTTACAAATCATGTTATTTCTCTCAAAATAGTCATCCATTAAGATAAAGCTTGTGATTTTTACATTTTAGGATTTTCTTTCCAAAGATTAACTAAATTAACCAGAGATCACAATATGTATTATTATAGCATAATGCTTTCAAATTATTTACAACCTATCTGTACCACACAAAGATGATGTCTAAGAAAAGAACATGACCATAATTTTTAGGAAGGATGTTCCCATGAGTATGAATAAATATATTTTCCAAAATCCAAAGCATAATTAACCCATATCTAAAATTCAATCCTGAGGCAACAAAGCAACTCTGAACATGTAAGCATAGACATACTTGTTTTACCTGATAAGAGCAGAATGCTAGTTTTTTTTTAATAAATGCTTGACTTGAATCTCAAATCATCTTGTTGAAAAAAATGTATATATGTTTATACAAAATAATTGAAGCCAAGTGAAAGTAAGGATAACTGTGTCAAACATGATATAAACAGAAAAATACAACTGAAGTTCCTAAAATTAAAAAAATAATTATATTATAAGAGTCCTTTTTAAAACTCATAAAAGTGTAAAGAAAGCATCATGAAAGTTATTGAAATGTAGCTGATTTTAGCATTAAGTAGTCAGAGATTAGTGTGTAATATTTATCTTTGCCTAATTTCTTACTATCTCCAACACCATTTGTTAAACACCATTTGGTATACCAAATCCTAATGATGGATTAAACCCAAATTCAAAATATTGTATGAAGAAAACTATTCTCTCTTTATTATCTCTATACATTTTGTGCAGCAGTTAAAGAAGTAGGGGAAACCTTATTGTACTTAACAAGAGTTAAGAAGATGCAATTATAGTTTTTGTTAATGTTAACTCCCTATGTGAATGTGGCCGATCTCTAGAGCCTAGTTGACCTTCATTATTCCTATAAAGGAAGTCGGTTCATTCATTCATAGTATGGAATCTGATCATATATCATCTCTGAAAATAGTGAAATTAAGTTAGTGTAATATAAGTTGATAAGGATTTGTAGACTGACTCTAACATGACTGCATTTTTCCTGCATCTGCCGTAGCGTGTTAATGACACCTGTTGGATCTTGCCATATCTACAGCCTCACTGTGACTGTGGGGGCTCATGGTTGACAGTGCTGCGTGGTACTTGATCCAAAAAGGTTCTTGCCAGAGATGTAGAGCAGTGTGGTGCGTTGATAATTACTAGCTAGCTCTTTCACCTTTCTTCCCATAAATGTTAATCATAGCCTTGAAATTGCAAGGCATTTCTTTAGCATTTCTGTTTTTCTTGTGAGAAACAGAGACTGAAGGAGGTAAATCAGTATTACCAAGGGGACTACGGGTCGAGAATTCTACCCCACGACTCCAGTCCTGAAATGCAGAGGCTGGGTGATGTTTGTAAATATACTATGCTAACTCTTAGAGCCTTTTCTAACCCCTTAAAGTTGAGTCCCATATATTCCACATGTATTATGCCACACGTATCTTGAAATATACTGGAAATATTATACTTACCCTAGCAGAGAAGAATTTTGTGATGATTGAATCAGATTCCATATGAGAGAGCATTTTGAAAAGGACGCACTGTATATTGTTATTAACATCACTTCCATGTATACTCACCTCTCTCCAGGTTCTTTCTTGTCTTTAGGAGCTCATTTCATGCCTGGGATTTAATCGACTACATTTAAAAAAATTTGAAAACCAAGTAATTTTAAATATCAAGTGGTGAGTGGGGAGGAAGTAAAGTGACCTTTTACATCATTCTGGAATTGTTAAAATCTGTGATATTTTATCATCTCCATTAACTTTGTCATCTCGTACTCTGCATACTTTAGAGATTTCCTGACTTAGTCACAGTGTACTGTAACAGATACCCAATATTGATCCTGACCTTGACTCAGTTTCCTACCAGTGGCAAATGCCAAGCTAGAGTGAAATTTAAGAAGGCACAATGATAAAGAACCCCCCTTTGTTATGTGTCAGTATAAAGTTTTGCAACCCCCCTTTTTAAAATTAAACTTTTTATTTTAGAATAGATTTAGATTTACAGAAAAGTTGTGAAGAAAGTAGAGTCCCCATTTCCCATATAACCAATGGCCAGTTTCCTCTAAACATCTTACCTCAGTGTGTTAACATTTGCCACAATTAAAAAACCAATATTCGTATATTATTAAGTTCAATCTTTATTCCAGTCTCCTTAGGTATTACCTAATTCATTCTCTGTTACAGGATCCCATCCAGTTTACCAATTACATTTAGTCATTATGTCTCCTTGGGATTCTCTTGTCTATGACGGTTTCTCAGAGTTAACTTGCTTTTGATGACTTTGACAGTTTTGAGGAGTTCTGGTTAGGAAATTTGTAGAATGTCCATCAGTTGGGATTGGTCTGATGTTCTTCTCATGATTAGACTGGTATTACTGATTTTGGAGAGGAAGATCACACAAGTAAAGTGCCATTCTCATCACATTATATCTAGGGTATGTACTATCAAGATGCTTCATTACTGTCAAGGTTAATCTTGATTACCTAGCTTAGGTCAGGTTGTTTGGTTTCTCTACTGTAAAGTAAACCCTTTGTGGAAGGAAGTCACTGTGTACAGCCCACATTTAAGGATTGGGGATTTATGTCCTACTTCTTTGAAGGCACATTATCAACATAAATTACTTGGAATTATTCTTCATGGGGAATGTATCTATTCTCCCTATTTATGTAATTAATCCTTGATTTATATCTGTTTGGACACATGAATATTGATTTTATACTTTGGTTATAATCTAATTCTGCTTTATATATTTGTTGCTAAAATGGTTCCAGCTTTGGCCACTGGGGTGGGGGGGCACTTTCAGTTGTCCTGTGTCCCATTGACATACCCTCATCATTGAAGTTTTAAAGCACGTCTGTACATTCTGGTGGACAAGAAAGCATACAAGAAGCACCAGGCTCATTTTATATATCTTATGCCCCAGTCTTAGAATCAATCATTTCTCTAAGAAATCCTGGTTCTTTTTATTGGAGGATGGTACTAGAAAATCAAGATCTGAGTGCTAGTTATACTAGTTGATACTTGTGTGTCATTGCTTCTAGACCCTCTCAGCTGACAGAGCAAGAGAATATATGTATGTATACTAACCCTCGTGTATATGCATATCTATATGTATATCTATCTGTATCTATATCTATCTGTATTAAACTACAGTGGGTTAATACTGATATCGATAATCCATTACCACTTCAATCATTCTAGCCTACCACCCTGTTGCTTATCTTTAAATTCTCACTCTAATAGTGAGAAATGTGGATCCCACAATCCTCCATCCATTTAATTAATTGCTCAGTTCCAGTCCACATGTAAAATAGTTTCAGAATTGTTAACTCATATTTGCATGGGGAGTAACTTTATCAACTAGAGTACAGCATTTATGGGCAGTTACTTCTAGCTTTCATTTTACAAACTCTACTCATTTCCAAAGTTACCTAGGTCAGAATCTTTCCCCCCTACTCCCACATCAATGAGGCTGTTTCACACACTGTCATTAGTTAGGTTATCTTGTCACCTTCTGTATTCCATCCTGTGATCCCCTGACTTACTAAATATTTTTAGTTTGCGTATTATGGCTCACTCTTTCTTTTGTGAAGTTCTATGGGTTTTGACAAATGTATAGTGTCATATATTCACTACTCTGATATCATACAGAGCAGTTTCACTACCATAAAAAAGTGTCCTGTGCTTTATGTATTCCACTTTTTCTCAAATCCCTGTCAACCACTGATCTCTTTAGTTTTGTTTTTTCTAGAATGTCATATAAATGGAAGCATAAATCATATAGCCTTCGAAGACTGGCTTCTTTTACTTAGAAATATGCATTTAAGATTCACACATGTCTTTGAATGGCTTGTTAATTTATTCTTTTTTTATCTGTTGTACAGTTGCATCACAGTTTGTTTATTCATTCACCTGTTAAAGGACATCTTTGTTACTTCCAGTTTTTGCCAATTATAAATAAAGCTGCTATAAACATCCATGAGTGTGTGGGTGTGTGTATGTGTGTGTGTGTGTGTGTGTGTGTGTGTGTGTGTGTGTGTACACATAAGTTTTCAGTTCAGTTGGGTAAATAGTAGGAATTTGATTGCTGGGTTATATAGTAAGACTATGTTTAGCTTTCTAAGAATCTGCCCATACTGTCTTGCAAAGTGGATGTGCCATTTTTCATTTCCACCAGCAATGAATGAAAGTTCTTGTTGCTCTACATTCTCACTAGGAATTAGTATTCTCAGTTGTTTGGCATCTTACAGTTGTTTTAATGTGCATTAACTTAATAACAAATGAGGCTGAACATTTTTCCATAAATGTTGTCTTATTTGTCAACGGTATATTCTCTTTGAAAAAGTGTCTGTACAGATATTCTGCCCATTTATTCATTGGGTTGCTTTCTTATTCCTGAGTTTTAAGAGTTCTTTGTTTATTTTGGATACAATAGCAAGACATGTCTTGCAAATGCTTTTTCAGTCTGTGCTTTGATTTTAACTCTCTTAACAGTGTCTTTTAAAAATCCAACTTTTAAAATTTTAGTAAAGTCCCACTTATCAATTTCTTTTTCATGGATCATGCTTTTGGTGGTGTATCTACACACCCACTCCAAATCCAAGACACATTGATTTTCTCTTAGGTTTTCTTCTAAATGGCTTATAGGCTTTCATTTTACATTTATGTCTATATCCATTTTGTGTTAATTTTTGGTAAGATGTATATTCTGTGTCTATATTATTATTATCATTTTTCACATATGAATGTCCAGCACCACTTTTTCTGTACGGTTTAAGAAAGGAGAAGGATTATCCTTTCTTCATTGAATTTCTTTTGTCAAAGATTAACTGATTGTGTTTATATGAGTTTATTTCTGGGCTTCTTATTCTGTTCCATTGGTCTATACATCAATGTCAGTCTTGATTATGATAATTTTACAGTATGTCTCGAAATCTAGTAGTGTTAAGTCCTCCAACTTTGTTCTTTTCTTCATAATTGTGTCGGTCCTTCTATGTTTTTTTCCTTTTTCTATAAATTATACAAATAGTTTGTCAGTATAACAGGAAAACTTGCTGGAATTTTTTTTGGAATTGTGTCAAATCTATAGATTGATGTGGGAAGAACTGACATTTAACAATATTGAGTCTAACCACCTGTGACATGGAATGCATCTTCAACAGTCTCTTGTTTTTATCCTGCAAAAGAGTGAAAATTTCTGTACCATTATCTGGCAACATGTGCGTTTGCCCCGTTAAATATATATTATAATTCATTAACTCCAGAAGAGGAAAAAAGGCAAATTGCCTGCATAAAACAAATAGCGAAGTTCAAGATTAAATAGATGTGCAAAAACCTGAGTCATTCTAATAGATTTCCAAACATATTCCTATGAGAACTTTATCAGAATATATTTGGATTTATATTAATCATGAGTCTGCTTTGAATATTATATATACTAATGAAATTGAAATTCATTATTCAGAAGATTGCCACATATGGTAAGAGAAAAAAGGAGTCTCAAGGAGCAGTGCTTCACTGTTAATTAGATGGTGGAGGAGGCCAGATACAGAACTCTCTGGAGGGGAAAATAAAGGACATTAAACTAGGAAAAAGCTGAAACTATTTCTTTGGGGTAGAGATTCAGAAAGAACAAAGAGTGGTGGAAAGAATACTTTGAAGAAAATAAGTAAGATTTTCAAGTTATAGGGCCAGAAAGAATGACCTAGAATAGCATTCTTCTCTACCCAAAAAATTAAACTTGAAAAGCAATGATCAAGATATCATAGAATGTTTAGAATGTAAAATACAGTAGGCTTATTATTTGAATCCAAATGTTTGTTTTCAAATTAATAGCCTATCATTGTTCTGAGAGTGGCCCATTCTATATATTTAAACGAGTTCTTAGCATATTAAGGAACATTATCTTTCAAATGAAAGACACTTTTTTTTTTTAAATTTAAAATGCAATAGAAAGGGAAGACCGGCAAAGACATATGAGGAAGTAAATATTCCAAACAATGATTTAGTTGTTAACATGCCAGCAAAAGATTTGGTTTTTAAAAAATCGTTGTGTTTTTTTTTTTTTTTTTTTTTTTTTTTTTATATCAGAAAAACATGGTTTCAGTAATTCCCATAAGCAATTCAGCCATGAGCTATCAGCTACTGGTAATGAATTCTCCTACAAAGGAATAATTTGTTCTCAGTGTACCCACAAAAGCTGGAATGCTACTGGGAACTTCAAGCTGAAAAAGAACCATTTCTTATTAGGTACAATGCCATACTCAAAATATGTACCTTATGAGCTACATATTAAACGATGAGCAGTTGTTTATCTTCCAAACACTAGATAGGAATTGGATGAATCGTTTCTCATTTCCTCTGAAAGGTGTGCATTGTATTTTTGTTCAAATTCCAATTTCAGATCTTCAAATTTGTGATCCTTTAATTGAAGCAGTAGCATGCTCACATGTGCACAAACACAAAGCACAAAACAAATGAACGGCCATATCGAAAGGTGATAGCTATTAACATGAAACACATTAACAGTAATATGTAAGTGGGCAATTTTCTAAAAATACCCACTTACATATTAAAGCAAAATTATATTGCAGTCTGTTTATAAGGAAATATTTTTGTTGTAGGACTTCCAAAACCTTAATTAATGGTATCAAATTTAAAAAAAATAGAAAACATTGGTTTGCAAGTCAACTCATTATATCTCTATCTCTTATTATTTTATGAAAGGATTAGTTTAGGGGTATCTATAAATAATAAAAACAAATATTAAAAACTTTATGGAGTCCAGCATACATGAAAAATGTAAGCTACAATCCTGCCTAATTCTATTGTTAAGTACGTTGGCTTAGAGTTACTAATTTTTAAAAAAATTGAAATAGAGTTGATTTTCAATATTTTGTTAGTTTCAGGTGTACAGCAAAGTGATTCAGACATACACACACACACACACGCACACACACATATATTCTTTTTAAGATTCTTTTCCATTACAGGTTAGTACAAGATTTTGAGTATAGTTCCCTGTGCTATACAGTTGGTCCTTGTTGGCTCTCTATTTTATATATCGTAGTGTGTGTATGTTAATCCCAAACTCCTAATTTATCCCTCCCCTTTTTCCCTTTTGGTAACCATGTTTGTTTTCTATGTCTGAGAGTCTATATCTGTTTTATAAATAAATTCATTTGTATCATTTTTTTAGATTCCACATATAAGCAACAGCGTATGATGTTTGTCTTTCTCTGTCCGACTTACTTCACTTAGTAGAATAATCTCTAGGTCCATCCATGTTGCTGCAAATGACATTATTTCATTCTTTTTTATGGCTGATATTCCATTGTGTATATATACTACATCTTCTTTATCCATTCATCTGTTGATGGACACCTAGGTTGTTTCCATGATTTTTTGTTCTAGTTCTGTAAAAAATGCCATTGGTAATTTGATAGGGATTGCATTCAATTTGTCGATTGCTTTGGGTAGTGTAGTCATTTTGACAATATTGATACTTCCAATCCAAGAACATGGTATATCTCTCCATCTGTTGGTATCATCTTTAATTTCTTTCATCAGTGTCTTATAGTTTTCTGCATACAGGTCTTTTGTCTCCCGAGGTAGGTTTATTCCTAGGTATTTTATTCTTTTTGTTGCAGTGGTAAATGGAAGTGTTTCCTTAATTTCTCTATCAGATTTTTCATCATTAGTGTACAGGAATGCAAGAGATTTCTGTGCATTAATTTTGTATCCTGCAACATTACCAAATTTATTGATTAGCTCTAGTAGTTTTCTGGTGGCATCTTTAGGATTCTCTATGTATAGTATCATGTCATCTGCAAAGAGTGACAGTTTTACTTCTTCTTTTCCAATTTGTATTACTTTTATCTCTTTTTCTTCTCTTACTGCCATTGCTAACACTTCCAAAACTATGTTGAATAATAGTGGTGAGAGTGCACATCTTTGTCTTGTTCCTGATCTTAGAGGAAATGCTTTCAGTTTTTCACCATTGAGAATGATGTTAGCTGTGGGTTTGTCATATATGGCCTTTATTATGTTGAGGTAGGTTCCCTCTATGCCCATTTTCCTGAGAGTTGTTATCATAAATGGTGTTGAATTTTGTCAAAAGCTTTTTCTGCATCTATTGAGATGATCATATGGTTTTTATTCTTCAATTTGTTAATATGGTGTATCACATTGCTTGATTTGCGTATATTGAAGAATCCTTGCATCCCTGGGATAAATCCCACTTGATCATGGTGTATGATCCTTTTAATGTGTTGTTGGATTCTGTTTGCTAGTATTTTGTTGAGGATTTTTGCATCTATATTCATTAGTGATATTGGTCTGTAATTTTCTTTTTTTGTAGTATCTTTGTCTGGTTTTGGTATCAGGGCGATAGTGAACTCACAGAATGAGTTTGAGAGTGTTCCTTCCTCTGCAACTTTTTGGAAGAGTTTGAGAAGGATGGGTGTTAGCTCTTCTCTAAATGTTTGATAGAATTCACCTGTGAAGCCATCTGGTCCTCGACTTTTGTCCGTTGGAAAATTTTAAATCACAGTTTCAATTTCATTACTTGTGATTGGTCTGTTCATATTTTCTATTTCTTCCTGGTTCAGTCTCGGAAGGTTATACCTCTCTAAGAATTTGTCCATTTCTTCCAAATTGTCCATTTTATTGGCATAGAGTTGCTTGTAGTAGTCTCTTAGGATGCTTTTTATTTCTGCAGTGTCCATTGTAACTTCTCCTTTTTCTTTTCTAATTTTATTAATTTGAGTCCTGTCCCTCTTTTTCTTGCTGAGTCTGGCTAATGGTTTATCAATTTTGTTTATCTTTTCAAAGAACCAGCTTTTAGTTTTATTGATCTTTGCTATTGTTTTCTTTGTTTCTATTTCATTTATTTTTGCTCTGATCTTTAGGACTTTTTTCCTTCTGCTAACTTTGGGTTTTGTTTGTTCTTCTTTCTCTAGTTCCTTTAGGTGTAAGGTTAGTTTGTTTATGTGAGATTTTTCCTGTTTCTTGAGGTAGGCTTGTATAGCTAAAAATTTCCCTCTTACAACTGCTTTTGCTGCATCCCATAGGTTTTGGATCGTTGTGTTTTCATTGCCATTTGTCTCTAGGTATTTTTTGATTTCCTCTTTGATTTCTTCAATGAAATCTTGGTTATTTAGTAACATATTGTTTAGCCTCCATGTGTTTGTGTTTTTTACCTTTTTTTCCCTGTAATTGATTTCTAATCTCATAGCGTTGTGGTCAGAAAAGATGCTTGATAGGGTTTCAGTTTTCTTAAATTTACTGAGGCTTGATTTGTGACCCAAGATGTGGTCTATCTTGGAGAATGTTCCGTGCACACTTGGGAAAAAAGTGTAATCTGAAATTTTTTGCATGGAATGTCCTATAAATATCAATTAAATCTATCTGGTCTGTTGTGTCATTTAAAGCTTGTGTTCCCTTATTAATTTTCTGTTTGGATGATCTGTCCATTGGTGTAAGTGAGGTGTTAATGTCCCCCACTATTTTTGGGTTACTGTCGATTTTCTCTTTTATAGCTGTTAGCAGTTGCCTTATGTACTGAGGTGCTCCTATGTTGGGTGCATATATATTTATAATTGTTATACCTTCTTCTTGGATTGATCTCTTGATCATTATGTAGTGTCCTTCCTTGTCTCTTCTAACATTCTTTATTTTAAAGTCTATTTTATCTGATATGAGTATTGCTACTCCTTCTTTTGATTTCCATTTGCATGGAATATCTTTTTCCATCCCCTCACTTTCAGTCTGTATGTGTACCTATGTCTGAAATGGGTCTCTTGTAGACAGCATATATACAGGTCTTGTTTTTGTATCCATTCAGAAAGCCTGCATCTTTTGGTTGGAGTGTTTAATCCTTTCTTGTTTAAGGTAATTATCGATATGTATGTTCCTAAGACCATTTTCTTAATTGTTTTGGGTTTGTTTTTATAGTTCCTTTTCTTCTCTTGTGTTTCCCACTTACAGAAGTTCCTTTAGCATTTGTTGTAGAGCTGGTTTTGTGGTGCTGAATTCTCTTAGCTTGTCTGTAAAGCTTTTGATTTCTCCATCGAATCTGAATGAGATCCTTGCCGGGTCGAGTAATCTTGGTTGTAGGTTCTTCCCTTTCATCACTTTAAGTACATCATGCCACTCCCTTCTGGCTTGTAGAGTTTCTACTGAGAAATCAGCTGTTAACCTTATGGGAGTTCCCTTGTATGTTATTTGTCATTTTTCCCTTGCTGCTTTCAATAATTTTTCTTTGTCTTTAATTTTTGCCAGTTTGATTACTATGTGTCTTGGCATGTTTCTCCTTGGGTTTATCCTGTATGGGACTCTACGCTTCCTGGACTTGGGTGGCTATTTCCTTTCCCATGTTAGGGAAGTTTTTGACTATAATCTCTTCAAATATTTTCTCTGGTCCTTTCTCTCTCTCTTCTCCTTGTACGACCCCTATAATGTGAATGTTGTTGCATTTAATGTTGTCCCAGAGGTCTCTTAGGCTGTCTTCATTTCTTTTCATTCTTTTTTCTTTATTCTGTTCCGCAGCAGTGAATTCCACCATTCTGTCTTCCAGGTCACTTATCCATTCTTTTGCCGCAGTTATTCTGCTATTGATTCCTTCTAGTATAGTTTTCATTTCAGTTATTGTATTGTTCATCTTTGTTTGTTTGTTCTTTAATTCTTCTAGGTATTTGTTAAATATTTCTTGCATCTCCTCGATCTTTGCCTCCATTCTTTTTCCAAGGTCCTGGATCATCTTCACTATCATTATTATTAATTCTTTTTCTGCAAGGTTGCCTATCTCTACTTCATTTAGTTATTTTTCTGGGTTTTATCTTGTTCCTTCATCTGGTACATAGCCCTCTGCCTTTTTGTCTTGTCTATCTTTCTGTGAATGTGGATTTTGTTCCACAGGCTGCAGGATTCTAGTTTTTCTTGCTTCTGCTGTCTGCCCTCTGGTGGATTGCAGACCCATTCTTTGAGGTCATCTCTAACTCCACAAGTCCATGCTTCTTTTGTAATTACCCGCTCATTTCCATTCATTTCCTAAATTGATGGTTTGGTATTTTTATGCATTATGTATGAAAATGCATATCCCTTCATGTTAACTTAGGAGTTGATCAAACAAGATATGATTTATTATGCTAAAGAAAGCAATTTTGTACCATAACTAGGGAAAATACTTCATTGGTCAGGATTAAAAGAATTAATAAAGACTCAAAACCAGAGTTGAGAGAAATACTGATTATAATGATTACCTCTTCATATCATTCTCCTATTATGTCTGATTCTTTAAAACCTTCAAAGAGAACTGGCTTCGCTATTATCGGGAGGAAATTTTGAATGTTAAGCCAAGGAAATTAAACATTATATATAGTGACCCTTAATAGTGTGTATTTTTTGACCTGTTATTTTAGGACATCGTTAATGCCTCAGACCATGGTTTGACTTACAGTTATTATAGTCTTCTCACCGATTTCACTATTTACGTCCAAAAGGTTTTAAAAAAATCTAGAATATAGGGACTTCCCTGGTGGTCTGGTGGTTAGAAAGGCCTCCAGACTTCCAATGAAGGGGGCATGTGTTCAATCCCTGGTTTGGGAGCTGAGATCCTGCATGTCATGTGGTGTGGCCAAAAAGAAAAAAATAATAAGAATTTAAAAAGTTAGAAACCTAGAATATAAGTGCATTTTAAAATTGAGAAGACTGTTTTCAGCTCTATGGAAGCACCAGAATGAGCAAAAGTTTACTATTTACTATTATGCAACTTAATTGGTTTTAAATTTCAGCTTTAATTCTTCAGTTTTGTTGTTCTCTTTGGTTTTGGAAAACACTGTATTAAGTATAAATTACTTTATGTGTTTGTGAGTGAGAGTTGGTTACATATATGTGTGTGATTGATTATACAATAATATTTGTGTCCAGTTTTTTCCAAAGAGATATTTGATAGTGCTGTGTAGATGTTCTATGGCACCCATGCGTGCACAAAGGGGATGTCTTTTTCTACTTCTTTTAAGGAAGAAGTAATTCTTTAGACTGAAATGGGCTTCAAATCAGTCCCGTGATCACAGCATGCAGACAGTATTGGCCCCTGAAGGGAAGATTAGTTGCTTATAGGCCTAAAGTATAGCATCAGAGGACTCTACAGCCAGAGTACCCATTGTCTCATCCAAACCTTGGAGCACACTGGAATGAGAAGAACTTTCCCATCAAATTAATGTCTGTTTAGACACTTTACTTGAAGCAAGAACATGAGTAGAAAGGGACCTAGTAATAAGAGCTCTGAAGCAAAAACAGTGATCCTGCATAGACCAGAGCAAAGTGATCAGAAGTAGTGCACTAACAAGCAACTCCAGAATGGTCTTTTGGCCACAGTGTTTGAGGGCTTTTTTTAATGAATGGAAATGGAGACTCATAACAACCTACTCTATTCTATATAATTATAATTCTATACAATATACTATAGAGAAATAAGCATGTACAGTGAGCCTCAAACTTTTACATACTTATGAGATAACCTACAGTTCCAGGCTACCAAAGTAATCCTTGTTTTAATGATTTTGATATCTTTAATGTCATGCTTCATGCTCCTGGCTGACATCTATCTTCATACTCACATAATTTAAAAATGTACTTACTGAAAAGTAATATGATGCATGTCACACACTACAAGCTGCATGCAATTTCTTCTGGTTGACAATAAGCTGCTTTCCCAAGTCTCCTCCCTTGAATTACCCCATCCCTCCTGGTTAGTCCAAACTGGGAAATTCGCACAATCTAGAAATCTAGGGGTAAGGCAGGCATGCTAGATTTAGTGTCTTTGCCGTACTATTTGTCAAATAGTCTTAGTACCACTCCTGCTAAAACTCATAGAAAGTTAACATTTATGTCTTCTTTAAATGTGATTTCTTAAAATGCATTTATCATAAATAGTTATATTTTTAAATGTGTATTTTAAAATGTATCATAGAGCAGTTGAATGGTTTCCCTAGGCTTATCATTTTGATACTATTTGTGTATGCTAGTATTTCAAATATTTTAAATAATGGAATATTTTACACCAAAGAATGTATCATGTCATATGATTTCCTGCAAGGAAATATTTCCCCCTTGATTATCTAAAATTTCTGTTGACCCTGGATGACCTTTGATCGTCATCAAAGATGTTTTGGGGGGTTCCTACTAGTTATTGGAACTGTAAAATTGGCAGTGTAAAAATAATTTTTGGAAAATAATTTATTACTAGAAAAATACCAAAGGTTTACTGCTCATAAGTCATAGTGGCCAAAGCAAATCAAAACCTGATTTTTTAGAGTATTTCATGCAGAAACTGACATCAGTAGTTAACATAAGAAATGCTGTGATAATGAATTCAGTAGGGAGAAGTAAACTTTGTATTGTATTAAGTTTCTTCATATTTTATGAAGATTTAGATATTGGATAGCTAAGAAATTTTATTTAATAAAATAACTTCATCCGTGTAATGCATAGAATATTATGTTCCCTAATATGAATATTTAGACTGCATTGAAAAGAAAGGAAGGATTTGAAATGGTCAGTGCAAGTCAATCACACTGGAAGAATTTGAAGAAGGTTAATTAATTTCTGCTAATTAATATTATCAGAAAGTGATTCCATCAGAATGATAGCTATTTGGGACCCATTTCCATTGTGGACACTTATTTTGGAAGTGCCTCTGCACTGAGCTGAAATCTACCTCTTTGCTATTCCGCTAAGTGCTCTCAGTTCTCCTCCAAGGTGAGTCTGCACCCTCTCCTACCTGGGAGCCTTTTGAGGACTTGATGGATACTGAACGCTTTCTTTAAGATGCATTTACCAGCCACGTTAAATGATGCCTTTCTTTTTTTCAGTTGTTCTTCATAAGAGAAAGCTTCTAATCATCTCAAAATTCTTGTTATCCATCTCTAGTTTACAAATCTTTTTTAAAGCAACAATTCTGAAAAGAACAAGTTTTATATGTAGCCATGTGGCACACTATCGAATTGTCTTGAGACTGTGGTTTATTAAGATCCAGGCAATACATAAATTATTTCATGGTGAACTGCATACTGGCTGGTAGCTGTTAAGAGTCTTTCATTCACATACATAACTCACTTGACTAATTTACAAGTGTGAATAAGTCAGTGAATATTCTCTTGTTCCACCAACTGCAAAGTTTCAATATCTTACAATTAGTCTATTGTTTAAAGTCTGCCCAGAAAATTTCAGGAAATACTTTTAAAATCTCATTTTAAAATTATTTGTTTATAAATACACTGTTATCTATCCAAACAATCGGTATGATATGCTTATTCTGTGTCAGGGACACTTCTAGGAAAAGCAGTGCTCTGCCAATAAGACAGACGTGGCTTTGGTTTCACAGAGGTGACCATGGACGTGTTACTGTATCTCCGTGTGCTTCATTTTCTTCAAATGAAGAATGAGGACGTTTGATTATTTGAATAGAAAAGAATGACTATATCAGGAAACCTAAGTGGATTCTTAGAAGTCATGTTTTTCTTTCATAAATTCTCATACCTATTCCCAAAACTATTCCAGAGATTTTAAGGTTTGAAATTTAAAAAATAAACTGCAATTTTCATTTTGTGTGAGTACAGTTTTTTAATTTTACATTTAAGAAAATATGATGTTAAAAAATATGAGCAACATAGTACAGCAAATGCAATTTTCAAAACCAAATATAAAACGTTTCAAATATATTTACACCCAGTGATAGCAAGTTTGGGAAAAATGAGAATTTCAAGTTCTATACAGACTTAAGAAACCTTCGTCCCATGTTCTGAGAAATCTGATTTTAATATAAAAACTATTGAGATATGATGTACTGTGAATATCCAATGATTGTTTTTGAGTTAATTATTTGAAAATCAACAACAAATTCTGGACAAAAATGAAAAAAAGTAAGATCTTAAATAATTTAGAATAATATTTATAATTCAGATATTCTTTAAAAATCTTTGCCTATTTATCTGAAATTTACAAAGATTGTCAGTAAGTGTTGGCCTATTTTTAGATAGGATATATTATCCTTTAGTGTAATTAAGAATGTAAATTACAATCACATAGTCATGAAGAATTTAAGATTATAATCTATGACATAGATATTGAAAGACGTATTAGAATTTAACAAGAGTCTGGATTTGTAGTGAATGGTTTATTATTTACAGGACTTAGCAACTTGAGTTAGATGATTTGTAAATGATATGGTCACTTAAGTGACTATACATGTAAGAAAATACCAGGGGCAAAAAAAATGTTTTTAAATATTGGACGAAGTCACTGAATTAAGAAAATGAAAGCTCTCCCCCAGGCAACATCATGGAAAAGATATTCTGAAACAAAAGGGAACTGTCTTTTCTTCCATCGTCTCCTTTTCAATAAACTGTTTGCCTCAGGTTTTACCATATGAATGCTTTTCTCTTCTCAGTGGGAGACATCCAATCCCGGGAATATTTGTGTATGTACACCCTGTAAGTTGAACTTTTCAGACTAGATAAATTTCTAAACTCAAGGTCTATCAAATGTATCCACAACTCTAACTAAAGTGAGAAATTTTGAGGACAAATACCTTTGGCCCTAGAGCCATTGCGTATTGGATGGAACTAGGGTAAAAAATAGCAAGTTTAATGCATTTCTGTTTGCTAAAATTTCTCTATCTGAGAAGGGATAGTGTTCTTCTGTAGCATTTCTGCCAAATCATACATTAATCTACAGTAAATGACGTGAAGGAGATAGCTTTGTTCAGTGAATGGGTAGGATATCATATGACTTTGATGTTAATGTGAAGTTAATCACAAGCTCCATGATAGGTTGTCATATAATTCCATAATAAATTACGTATATAAATGCTGTCATTATCTGAACAGCATGAATATTTTGGTTTCAGTAACCTTGGTTAAAAATAGATATGCGGGCATTGTATTAGAAAGTCATATTTAACATGTAGAGCATTAGTAGGTGTCATTTTTAAAAATTGAAGTGTAGTTGGTTTACAATTTTGTGTTAGTTTCAGGTGTACAGCACAGTGATTCAGCTATATATATAGATATGTTCTTAAAAAGAATATATTCTTTTTTTTTTTTTTTTTTTTTTTTTTTTTTGCGGTACGCGGGCCTCTCACTGCTGTGGCCTCTCCCGTTGCGGAGCACAGGCTCCGGACGCGCAGGCCTAGCGGCCATGGCTCACGGGCCTAGTTGCTCCGCGGCATGTGGGATCTTCCCAGACCAGGGCACGAACCCGTGTCTCCTGCATCGGCAGGCGGACTCTCAACCACTGCGCCACCAGGGAAGCCCAGAATATATTCTTTTTAAGAATCTTTTCCCTTATAGATTATTACAAGACATTGTGTATAGTTCCCTCTGCTATATAGTAGGTCCTTGTTGGTTATCTATTTTATATATAGTAGTTTGTGTATATTAATCCCAACCTCCTAATTTATCCCTTCCCCCGTCCTCTTTGGGAACTGTAAGTTTGTTTTCTCTGTCTGTGAGTCGATTTCTGTTCAGTATATAAGTTCATTTGTGTCATTTTTTTTTAGATTCCACATATAAGTGATATCATATGATATTTGTCTTTCTCTATCTGACTTACTTCACTTTTAGTATGATTAAGTGTAGGTCCATCCATGTTGCCACAAATGGCATTATTTCGTTCTTTTTTAATGGCTGAGTAATATTCCATTGTGTTTATATACCACATCTTCTTTATCCATTCATCCATCAATGGACACTTAGGTTGCTTCCATGTCTTGGCTATTGTACATTGGGGTGCATGTATCTTTTTGAATTAGATTTTTTGTCTTTCCCGGATATATGCCAATGAGGGGGATTGCCGGACCATGTGGCAACTCTATTTTTAGTTTTTTAAGGAACCTCCATACTGTTCTCCATAGTGGCTGCACCAATTTACATCCCCACCAACAGTGTAGGAGGGTTCCTTTTTCTCCATACCCTCTCCTGCATTTATTATTTGTAGACTTTTTGATGATGGCCATTCTGACCGTTGTGAGGTGGTAAGTAGGTGTCATTTTTGAGTTCCCTCTAAAAGAAATGACAGCCTTTTGCCCCTTTGCCTTCTGGCAGGGTGGCTACAGTGTGACTGGGCCAGTATTGAGAGCTCCTATGGGCCAGTGTTGGGGCACTTTTAGTTCTCCTTGAAGGAGGGTAAGATGCCTTTCTTCAAGGCACCCACTCCAGCTTTCTGCCCCCTAACTCTACCCTTTTTACTTCAGTTCTGTAGCTCACATTGGTATATAATTGCCAAATTAAGCACAAAGACTTTCAGTGAGGTCACCTGCTCACCACAAGATTATGGTATTGCAATTCTTTTGTAACCAAAACATTTGATTGTTCAGTGCATCTTATTCTCAAATCATTCTGTAAATCAGAGTTCCTGTTCTTTTTTTTTGTGTGGTACGCGGGCCTCTCACTGCCGTGGCCTCTCCCGTTGAGGAGCACAGGCTCCGGACGCGCAGGCTCAGCGGCCATGGCTCACGGGCTCAGCCGCTCCGCGGCACGTGGGATCTTCCTGGACCGGGACACGAACCCGTGTCCCCTGCATCAGCAGGCGGACTCTGAACCACTGCGCCACCAGGGAAGCCCAGAGTTCCTGTTCTTAATCCGTAGTTGGAAAAGTTATAACAATCAATACAAAAGTAGTGTACTGGTGGAAAAAAAATTATTAGAGCGTTATTGAAAATAGGTCCCTCCCATCCATTTTTCTTAAAAACAGAGGAAATAGTATTTTCTGATTTTTCTCTGCTGTTCCAAGTGCGAGGCAATGCATAATTTATATGTAATTCACGTACCAATAGAAAGATTTTTCATACTGATGGCTTTCACTTTAACAGTGCTCTATAAACAAATAAAGAAATTAACTGATGTTACCACTTATGAGATGATCTTTCTTTAGAGATGTGACATTTAATCTGATTATTCATGAATATTTTAATGAGAGATTTATCACCTGCCAGTCATTAGACTCTGAATATTAAAATGCAACCAGTCGTGTAATGTGATGACAAACTTCCATTCCTAAGCTGTGAGGAAAGAAGAGCAAGTAAGATGGGTTTTATTGTTGGATTGAATTTCTTTTTGTTAAATCTCATGTAACATACCTGCAGTAAGGGAAAGGAGAATTTCTTAAATCCAAAACACAGGGATAGCGATCAGCTTCTTCCTCCCTCACTCCAATTAAATCAATGGTACTTGAATTTAATGCAATAAGGCATATTCTTGATTAATAGAGAACTAGTTCATTTCTCATATGCAGGCAACTCCCAGTTGATAAATGGTTTGGGGATTACCAAAGCTTATTTATAAATCTACTGTTTGGAACTGGAGTCACATATTTTCCTTAAGAAACGATTTAACAAAGCATGATCAGATCTTAGGCCAGCTTATAGAAGCTGATTTAACCTCACTTAATTTGGGCTGTCTGAGGGCAAAGTACGTATCCAGTGATGAACACAGTGCCTGAAACATAGCAGGCACTCAATACGTGGATGAATGAAAGAAGAAACAAATAAAAAATATTTGAATGTGTTATATCATTAGAGTAGAAAAATCTATGATTTAAGCTCTGTTTCAATATGAAAACTTAATCCAATTTTCATTGCTGGTTCTAAGAAACAGGGGCATTCTTCCCACCCCTCTGTTGCTTAGCAACTGGCGGTGGGGGGGTGGGGGGTGGGGGACACTTGTTTCCCATACATCTGGTCAACTCCCCAGGGTACCGTGGGAGTTAGGGGCGAGGATGAGAGTCCTAAAGTGTCAGGGGGACCTCGATGGCTAGTTGAGCTCCTTAGGTGAGGTGTAGAGCTAATCCGTTGTAGAGAAAGAACAAAAGGTCAGATTGGCCATAGTTCAGAACACTGTGCAGTAAAACGTCCCCGAAAGTGTAAATCAAAGAAGAAAATTGTATTTTTCAGAATTCTTCCTAAAGAGACTACTAGATGTATTAAAAAGGATTCTTGGTTAAACTGCCTGGGAGAGACAGTAAGAAGATCTTGTTGGTTCTGCTCATAACAAAGCTTTATGTCCAAGAGTTGTTGATTAATTGTGTGTTTGTTTGGCCAAGTGGATTATGCCAGAAGCAAGAGTGCTATCTTTCAAAATCTTCCTTTTCTGCCTTTGCACTCAGCCAGGTTCTGGGCTTCTCTAAAAAATGTTTAAATATTTAGAGTGTCAGTTTGAGGGGATATCAAATTAATCTACCAAGAAGACTCAGATGCCCAGTCACCAAGCCTGGGTCTGGAAGTACAGGAGGGACAAGGAGCTATGATTCCAGTAGCAAATAAATGGAGCCATCCTATGTAGCGCTTGTTCACGTTTAGGAAACGCCTTATAATGTATAAGCTGAATTTTATAATACTGTTTCCTTCAACCATCTTGAAAAAATAGACAGGTGCCATTTTCTGTGCTATTAAAATGTGGGTTCTGTGGCACAGCTATAGAAATAGAAAGCAGACCAGTGTTTTCCAGGACCTGGAGGTTGGGTTGCTGCAAAGATGCCCAGAGGAGTTTTGGGGCATGTTGGGACTGTTCTGTACGTTGAATGTGCTGGGGATGGCCCAACTTTTGCATTTGTCAAAACGTGTAGAACTTTATACTAAAGAGGATGAATTTTATGGAATGTAAATTATACTTTAATTTTAAAAATGAATTTTAAGAAAGATTTTGTATTACGATTCTAAAGATTCACATATATGTATGAATATACTAGAATATTACTGGAAACAAGCCTGAGTTTCTGCTAAAACATTGCCACAATTGGCTATTATTTCCAAGATCTCTTCCAGTTTTCGCCTCTTATGAGTTTATGTTTAAACAACTAAATAAATCTGAAATTACTTGGCAACTGCATACCAGCAAGGGTCATTATTCCACAATATATGCTCAGATAATAATTATTATTTTCTCATAATTGTCTAGTATTCAACGGAAGTCAAACACTAAAAATCATATTAATTTCCTTTCAGCTTCGCTGATTATTTGTAGAGAGCATTTTGTTTCTAGGTCAAATTGTCTCAACACACACAGCTAACTCTAGTTGAGCCAAACCAGATTTCTTTCAAAAGCTCTGGCATTGAGAGTCTGCTCTGGCATTTCATTTGTTTGTATAGAAAATGTTAGGACTCTTTTTGCCAAGTCTAAGCTGTGATTTCAAAATCCTCTCATAACCTTACTTCTCAACTGTATTCCAAACTTAAAACTGAAATTGACCCTACAGTCATAGCCAGAGGCATAGACAGAGAGAAGTACACTCTCGCAGTGTTACTGGACACACATATAAATTGCACATCTCTGAAAATTTTAATATGGAATTCACAATTTGGGCAGTAAATGTGGCAACAAATTTAATGACATAAAAACCTAAGAAGAAATCGTGGTTTATTCCTGAAAACCTAATATTGAAATTTTGCTGAGCAGCTCACTTTAAATGATCAAAGGAATGCTTCATAAAGTCAAGTAGCAGCGGCATAAGTCATATGACCAGAAGATTCCCTGATACATTCATCAGGACACCTTGTAATGTAGTGAAATTACAGAAACGTCAAAACATTGTTTGTTTGTTTGCGGTACGTGGGCCTCTCACCGTTGCGGCCCCTCCCATTGCGGAGCACAGGCTCAGGACGCGCAGGCTCAGCGGCCGTGGCTCACGGGCCCAGCCGCTCCGCGGCACGTGGGATCTTCCCGGTCCGGGGCACGAACCCGCGTCCCCTGCATCGGCGGGCGGACCCTCAACCACTGCGCCACCAGGGAAGCCCCCCAAACATTGTTTTTTTATTTCACATTTTTTTCAAGTCGTATTACACATGAAAGCTGCTTGAAAATCTTAACATTAAACAAGGGGAGTTTTGAGTTTGCGCTTTACCCATTGATTGACAATATATTTCCTAAAATATTCTTTGTAGCCACAGTTTGAACCTCATTGGGTCACGTGCTTTGCCTTTCTTTCTTCTTGTAATTTCACTAGTATTTTTTTATTTTCTTTTTAAATAGGAAGCTCTATGCCCAATTAATTTGCCCCAACAACTAACTGCTTTATATTGTCTTACCAGTAGCCTCTCAGAGGTAGCTCAGGTGTATTTATCACTCTTGCTCAATATTCTTTGAATTATATAATCACGATTAGAAAATGCTCTTAGGCTTGATCCTTCTTAATCTCTATTTGCTCAGGGACCGGACAGTTTTTGAAGTAGAACAGACACTTGTATGTAATGTCTGTGTGCAGGGTGCCTCCAACCTATGTAGAGAAAGAAGTGATTCCTGCATCCCACAGGTGTGTCACTCAGACTGGTTTAGAAAAGCAATTGAATGTGAAATTGCAAAATACTAAGATATCCGAAAGCATCGCTATAGCAGTTTAATTATTCAAGTCAGTATTAACCATGTTTATCCTATTCCTGATTTTTTTTTTAAAGAGCAAAACCCAATATCAATATTTAAATTGTTTGAGTTGTAGAAGTTTGCCTTCTTCTATAGAATCATCAGTATCTATAGTCCATAATTATTGTCCATAACCCATGTGGTCACACAGGGAGCCTATAATGACCTTACATGAAGTCATAGGCACACCTGTCCTAGTAACTCATGCTGTGTAGACAGGGTATATGGCAATCCAAATCAGTCTAGTGATAAGCTCAACCTTTTTTTTTTTTTTTTTTTTTTGCTTGCATCGAACATTCTTATATTCTTGTCTCTGAGCTCATGTCAAGGTTAAAAGAAGCTGAACTAAAGGGGAGTTTATGACTATTCCCAAATGGTAGCATATCCAAAAGGATGACCTGACAAGGGCTTAAATTATTAAGCATTACAAGCGATCCCTGTCTCGCTGCAG